>NC_071467.1:17612403-17950780 GCF_028500815.1 Rissa tridactyla
TCATCTCCGAAATGCGATCTTCGTGGAAACAAGAAAGAAATAATGTGATATTTGCCATTCTCTCTTCTTTTTAACCCTTTCCATGAATTACTTTTGCCTCTGTCCTTTTCTCTGCTTCATATGCCAAGTAAACAAACTTCATTTTTGCAAAATGAAGCTTCAGAAGCCTGTAAATGATTACCAGATCAGATAAGTATGCAAACTTCCTATACAACTTTTCAATGAAAGATAAAGAAAGATGAGACAATGAAACTTTAAAAACAAACAAATTAGGCCTCCTAAATAGATACAGCATAGGATTTCTGGTTTCTGACCTCCATGTTTACATTTAAATTCTTTTTTTTTTGCCACTTATCTATGAACATATGCTATTGTATAAGTTTCTTGCAGACAGATGGACTATGTGTTTGGTTACAGAAATTGATGTGTAATAAGAAAAAAGCTCCTGGAACCGGTACTGTTCCACGATTTCTTTTCAGAACTTATTACAGCAGCATCCAGACACACTAATCAGGTTGCTGGGCTGGATTCTGTACAAAACATATAGTGAGATAAAGGCCATTTTTGAAAATATGCAATCTGTCTCTAGAACATCACAAAACCTAGTTCTTTCTGCTGGCAAGGGATTTTCTGACAATATATTTTCTCAACAGAAAATTGTCAGCTGGAAAGACATTGAACTACTAGTATGAAAATGTTTGTTTTTCTTAAATCTCAAATTTTGAATTATTTTTTTATGGATTATTTTCCTTTTTGATACCTCTTGATTTTGAATTTACATTTTATTTTGAAATTGTAATTATTTTCACTTTTTAAATTTTTAAACTTGTGGAAGGTTCAAATTAAAAGAAAGTAGCTCAAAATATTTTGCCTGACTTTCTCTGCATCTTTTACAATGTTGCTTTTTCACTGAAAAAAAGAAATATAGTCTTCTTTTTCAAGTCAAGAAAAAAAAAAGAAACAAACTCTAGAAAACTGTTAAAGCTCAGAAACATATTTCTTCATCCACAAAATAAGAAGAGTCAAAATATCAGTAGCAATGTGAATCAAAATTTGTCAAATACTATGCAGTATGATACATCCATGCTCCAGAAGTCTTCTTATTTCTTTGTTAAGCTTCTCTCATCCTTTTTCAAGTCTTCTTTTTTTTTCTCTTTTTAAAATCATTTTGACATTTTCATGCATTAGGATTGTTTTATTATTTATTTGAGCCTTTGCACATTTCAGTAAGGCTAACGCTTGCTTTTATTTCTGCTAGTCTTGCAGTCTACTTCGAGCTGTTTAACATATTTATTTATGAGAAACTTTTTTGCTTATCACAGTCAGTGAGTTTTCTTTTCTACCATGTCCTCAAAATCTATACAGCTTTTTATTTCATAGATTATTCTCCTTTTTTTTCCTTATGTTTTCTTTGTTTTGTTCTTAGCTAACTTCCCTACCCTGGTGTTTTGTAAGAGAAAGCGATACTAAAAAATGTTCTTCCAACATGCTTAGTTATGCAGTTCAAACTATTCACATTTAGATTATTCTCATGTACATCTCTGGAGTACACACTATCAGCATTTAAAATAGTTCACAAGGAGACCACTACCCAGCAGACAACAGTCTGTTGCAAAAAGACATAATTTCCTGACCCTTTCATACACACTAACAATTTACTTACAGTGCTCTCAACGTTATAGTAATTGATTTCCTTGCTGTTAACAATTATTCTTGTAAAGTGAAGTCTGGGATTGAAAAGTATTACCTCCATTTCACAGAAAGGGAAAATACAGTATTGGGTAGATTAACTGATTTGCCTGATGCACAGAAAAGTCTGTAGCTAACATGGGATGTGATCTCCCAAATAGTCTACATACACTGGCTCTTAGAGAAGCCACAGCTTAATAAAGTAAAAATGAACCATAGACATTGTGCGGATATTAAATTTTAAAGAAAAGTTCAGACAATTTCTTTTTTTGCAAAGTGTTCAGGAATGCAAACCGAATGGAATCCATGGATAGTGAAATGGCATCCCTACATAAAGTATTTAATACATTTTAATGAAAAACAAAAAAAAAAGAAAGGAATGTGTTATGTCCAGCAGCTCTCACTGCATTTCAAAGTAGTCTGGCCATTCTTGTTCAATGAACGCCCCTACCCTTGAATTTACAGTACAGTAATGACTATATTTTTTATATTTTTGAAAATTTAAGTCTGAAGAGAGCTCATAAAATGTATCTCTGCAGATAACTTCCTACACTGCGTGAATATAAAAGATCATACCTTCATGAAAATACTGATTAATCACTGGACATGAAATTTAAACTTTGAGAATCAAACCCAAAACCCTCTAATGTTCTGCAAAACTTGATATTTATACAGTTGTCAGAGCAATGTACAGTCAGATAAAATAGTCCATCAGATTGATTATCATTAATCAAGTAAAAGTTTGAAAATTTGTTTTGAATGAAATAGAACAAACAGGATATGAAGTCCTGTTCAAGTGTCTTTTTATTTCCTGGCTGTGTATAACCACATCTCTGGCAATGTGTCCTGCAAATTCAAGTGCTGACGAGGCAGGAATCTGTCATGGTGTCCAGACTATACAGTAAGCCAGAATCACTAATGGTGGATGAATGCATATGTTATGCTCTTCTTAAGCCAAGACTTCCAAAGCTACCTGCCTAAGGTTTAGCTTAGATATCTGTTTTCAGGTGCTGTTTAACCCAACCCACATTAACATTAGTAAGCAATTAGAAACTTAACTTTTTTAAAAAGTTGCGTCTCTCATTTTCACTCCTTTGTGTGGATGCTTATATAGGAAAACTGTATGCTTTTCTAATAAAAAATTTGCAGGCTTGTTTCCTGTGCAAAAATAAATGAATATTTGGATTTACAGTTGTGTTTTCTTCTACTTCTTTCTAACATTAACTTAAACTGCCTTCACAGCTAGCTAAAATTCTTGTTTTATCTATTTGAAAATAATAAAGCACATAAAAGAAAAAAATGTACACATATGAAATCGCTATAAAGCCAAAATCACATAGGAAAATTGAATGAACTGCAGTGTTTGCAGTGTTCTGCATCCAGGCTGGGCCTGACTAATTCCCCATTTTGGCCGGAGGCTCCAGATTTCCTTCCCCAGCCTCAGACTTGCCAAGCCTCATTCATCTGGCAGCTCTGTCATGTATCCTTCTGCCCAGCCGAGGTATCACAAGTCCTGCTGGCAAAACAGTGATTGCGGCCGTTGATTGCCAGGGGCCTCGGTGGCACCTGTTCAGCCTGCAGCCATCTGACCTCCTTTCCCACCATCCCCCAATCCCCTCCTGCAATGCCCACGCAGGCTCAGAGCAGGTTTAAGGCTGTCCAATCTCCTGATCCCACTGCCACCACCTTGTTCCCAGGCAGCAGGTTAGATATCAGCTAGCCAGCCTCGCAGCAGCCCTCTCAACCCCTTTTTTTTCTGACTAGCTCACTGTTTTCCCCACAGCTTCCAGGTCTTCTGATCCAAAGAGCATGCATGCTGAAATAACAGTGTATGCACAAGATGCTCAGCCCTGTTGTCGGGTTCATCTCAGGCACAAGTTTTATGCTTTGAAAACAGACATATAACAGCTTCAGTTCCTAGTGGATTGTCAACAGAAATTTACTGTTAGTCTGTTATTTTTCATTTGGGTTGCAATGCTTCTGAACACAGAGGTTTTGTATTTACTCGATTTCTAATTTCTAGATATCTAACCCTGAATCCTTTTCTTGTTCTTATTTTAACTGGGATTCACAGATAATGTCCAATCCAAACTACTTTGTATTTAGAATCACAGAATCATAGAATCATTTAGGTTGGAAAAGACCCTTGGGATCATCAAGTCCAACCATCAACTCCACTCTACAAAGTTCTCCCCTACTCTACATCCCCTAACACCACATCTAAACGAGTCTTAAACACATTGAGGGATGGTGACTCCACCACCTCCCTGGGCAGCCTATTCCAGTGTCTGACCACCCTTTCTGTGAAGAATTTTTTCCTAATGTCCAGTGTAAACCTACCCTGTTGCAGCTTAAAGTCATTCCCTCTGGGAATGATAAATCATTTTTTCACTATATTGTAGGACAATGGGGACTCCGTTTGACCTGTTAGCAGCCACTTCTCCATGACGATACGGAATTAAGAAGCAAAACTTCTTCCAGTGAAGAAGTACCAAGTAGCCTGCTTATAAGGGAATTTTTTTCTATCGCTGTGAAGGAGGAGGTTGATTATAGAGACATGGCATCAACCACATGCCTCAAGTATGTCATATGATGCAGAAGGGCTCATATTACCCTGGCTGAAAGATAGGGACATCCTCTGCAATTTGATAAATCTGAGCCTGATTGATGGTACCTTGAGGCCAGCATAACTGCACTGATCATGTCTACAACTAGCTCCAGCTTCCTCTTATTATTGAGCAGAAGCATTGCTAAAATCCTTCATCCAGCAATAGCTGCATTTACAGGTTTTTATTTGCCTTTACTCTAAAGCAAATGAAGAACAGGAGAGGGTTAAGGACTGGTTTAAACTGCCTTAATATTTCACATGTAAATAATTGTCAATTAACCAAAACTCCATTAGGAAGCCAATAATGGACAATTATTTTTAATAGAAATGTTCTCACTACTTTACAGCTTTGTCGAGTTGTTCAGTACAGGCAGCATGTTAAATCACCACGTTTTTCCAACAAGCTATTTGAAATCTGTGGCAGCCGGATTTGATTGATGCAGTGTACCAGAGAGCATAAGTATTGCAGAAAATGCTATTTCAGAGTTCAAAGCAGTAGAAAAATTGCTGTTTAATAATTCAGCAGTGAAATGAAAATAATATAAAGAAGATTAGCCATGCTCTTTTACTGGGTGGTATTCATAGCAACGTTCTCATTTCTAGACCTGTTTTTTCAAGCGATATTTTTAATCAAATGCTTTGAATGAAAGCTTTGTTCTTTTTTTTTTTTTTTTTTTTTTTGAGTGAGGCCAGAGGGGGGACCTCTTCTAAAAGAACAAACAATCTTTTATTCAGCATTATGGCAGAACTAGAATTTGTTCTGTGTATCATACTTTCCTTTTGTTTCTGTCACAATGATACACAAATAATTCAGCAGAAATCTATGTCCCTCTGGAAGCTATTGTTTTCATTGTGTGAAGTATTCAAAAGTAATTGTAAACACTCAGCTGCATCCTGTTTTAACATAGCCCAGATGAGAAGTTGAGTACTAGGATAACTGTGATTTTCATCCATTTTCGTGTTTCTCCCATCTCCAGGGCTTCCTTTATATTCAAGATGAGTTGCTTGGCCAGTGTACACAGTGTCTCTTACACATGCTCATTCCCACCCAGTTCCACTTCTCTTTCCAGAAACACTGAAGAGCAGGAATCCCGGTACAGTTGAAATATACTAAGTTGATGCTCTGAAGCATCCCTACATTGGATGCCTAAAGTAATAGACACCTGTGTCAACAGCACTCTATGTCTCACATTTCCAGGAAGAATTTTATTACCTGAATATTATTTAAATGCATATCTTTGAAAAAGCTAAACTTAGTTTTCTCTCATGAAAATCACTACAACTGCATCCACAAAAATAAATATGCTTATCAGGCAGTCGGACAATCTGTTGAATTCTCAATTCTAAGAATTCCATTTCCACAATTGTTCTGCAAATTCAGCTTCAAATGTTGATTTGTCTGGTTGTATATCCTGGCTATTGGAAATCCAGTTTTCAATTGAGTTTATTTGCTAAATCCTCTTTATGTTTGAGAATACAAATACAGGTTGCAAGTATTTGGGGGGAATTGCCTTATCCTATACATTTTCCAGTGTTCAGCATATCTAGCCTTAGCCTTTTGCTTTCTATCAAAATACAAAAGAACAAGAGTAATAATTCATGTCAATCTGTTTCTAAATTTCAACTCGTGAGAGCATCCAGTAAATTAATTCAACTATTATTTTATTTGAAAACAGGCTAATTAATGAAACTGATGCGGATTCCTGGAATTCCAAACACAAATTTAATAATGGAGATTTCTGGTGCAGCATATATCCCCTACTGTGCAAAACACCCCCTAAGCCATTATAAGATTAAGCCAGTCTAGAGCCGGTGTTTAGCAAAAAACATCAGCAGTCACTGCTCTGCTTATCAGTCTGGAACGGCATTATCTAGCAACTTCTATTCTAGCACTCCAGTGCTGCTCAAAGACGTGAAAACCCCTTTCATGACCTCCATCATACTAGATACATCTTTTTAGTTCACTGTGCTCTAAATAAATTTTCAATAACTTTTCAATAAATTTTGAAAAAGGAAGGAAAAAAAAGAGACACATCCCCAAACATGAAGTATAACTAGCAACTTCTATAATCTACTAACTCAACAGTATTTGGAAGAGTTCCAATTAAAAAGAGCTTCCTTTTTTCCTGAGTTTCCATTCTTCTGTACCTTCCTAGATTCTGCAGATTTACTTGTGTAAAAACAAAATTAAGAATAGAATTTTATATGTATTGTTTACATATGGAAGGGTATGATTGAAGAAGACTATTTTGCTTTCTGCGATACGAGGAAATAAAAGACTAAACATTTTTTCCAGTCAAAATACAAGGCATCCATCATATAAAGCGCAAAACTCTTTTCTCAGTTCTGCACACAGCAACGTATACAGGTAAAGCAGCACATGTGCAAAGATCTGAAAATATCAAGCTGCAGGGTACCTCATATGTTAATCTATCACATAAAGTGGAATCAAGCAGCATACTGCAGATACTTGTTCTTATCGCAGATGCTCTACTGTATCTTACAGTTGCTATCAAATAGCTAATATTATGTTGTAAAAGAAATCACTAGAAAACATGCTGACCTTTTTCAACAAACAATAAAATCACTTTCTGGAGGGAATTTCCACACATTTAAACTTACCCAGGTGTTTAGCTGCTGTACTGGAACCACGCCAGCATGTCTGTATCAGGTACATTGCAAACACTGCTACAGCAATTATTTAAGCCAGTGCTTTCAGTCTGGTTCCTCGATAGGTTTCAACAGAGATAGAAAAAAACCTTAAGGAATTCTAAATTCTGCTTGTCAAAGAGCATGTATGACCTTGTTTTTCCTAGTCATGTATGACAAACCACTGACAAAAAAGACATGAAATAACAGGGACCACAGATCACCAGTTTAAAAGAATCATTTATTTAAATGAACAAGAAATATTGACCACAGTATTATCCGCCATCTAAAATTATTCAAGATTTTAATTAGGAATAAGATTTATCAGAAATGAATCAGAGACTATAAAATCAGCTGTGCATAGATCATAGATTTTTTTTCATTTAATTTGTTAAAGAATTACGTATTGAATTTTTTGTACCAACTTTAGGAATCTCAAAGCAGTTATAAAGTTCATTTCCTAAGAATTCCATTTTTTCCTATATAAACTCTAGAAAGCATTTCCATAATGCATACTTCTTCCTATTTAATGAATGTCTATTTAAATCAAAAGGAATTGCTACTTTGGGATTTGGGGAGAAATGTCAAAAAAAAGTTTATTTTTAACAAATAGAGATTACTGCACTATGCATAAAGCAAATTCAAAGTTTTTTTTCTGATTTTTATTAAGTCAATACATTAAGATTGCTTACTAAATGGACATTCTGAAGCGGAGTTTAGTTAGTGACACTGTACTCTGAATCAGACGTGAATTTAATCTCAGTTGTGGTATACATGGGTGCATGTTCTTCAGAAAACTAGTTAAAAAGTCTCAGTTTTTACATATTCAGAAATCAGTGTTGATTTACTAAATTACTGATAATCATAAAATATTCAGTTCATAGAATCATAAAATTTTCATGGTTGGAAAGGACCTTTGAGATCATCGAGTCCGACCAAACAACCTACAATCTCTGCCACTAGAACATGCCCTGAAGTGCCACATCTAGACATTTCTTAAACACCTCTAGGGATGGTGACTCAACCACCTCCCTGGGCAGGCTGTTCCAGTGCCTGACCACTCTTTCAGTAAAGTCATTCTTCCTAATATCTAATCTAAACCTCCCCTGCCGCAGTTTCAGATCATTTCCTCTGGTCCTGTCATTATTCACCTGGGAGAAGGGGCCAACACCCACCTCTCTACAGCCTCCTTTCAGGTAGCTGTAGAGGGCAATGAGGTCTCCCCTCAGCCTCCTCTTCTCCAAGCTAAACATGCCCAGCTCCCTCAGCCTCTCCTCATATGACCTGGTCTCCAGACCCCTCACCAGCCTGCTAGCTCTCCTCTGGACACGCTCCGGCACTTCCATGTCCCTCTTGTACAGAGGGGCCCAGAACTGAACACAGTACTCGAGGTGAGGCCTCACCAGTGCCGAGTACAGAGGCACGATCACTTCCCTGCTCCTGCTGGCCACACTATTCCTGATACAAGCCAGAAGGCTGTTGGCCTTCTTGGCCACCTGGGCACACTGCTGGCTCATGTTAAGCTGACCGTCCACCAGCACCCCCAGGTCCTTTTCTGCTGGGCAGCTTTCCAGCCACTCTTCCCCAAGCCTGTAGCGTTGCTTGGGGTTGTTGTGACCAAAATGCAGGACCCATCACTTGGCCTTATTAAACCTCATACAGTTGGCCTTGGCCCATCGATCCAGCCTGTCCAGGTGCCTCTGTAGAGCCTTCCTACCCTCAAGCAGATTAAGTGCCCCACATAGTTCAGTGTCATCTGCAAACTTACTGAGGGTGCACTCAATCCCCTTATCCAGATCATTGATAAAGATATTAAAAAAAAACAGCCCCAAAACTGAGCCCTGAGGGACACCACTGGTGACCGGCCACCAAGAGGATTTCAGCCCATTAATCACAACTCTCTGGGCACGGCCACCCAGCCAGTGAAGAGTACTCTTTTCTATGCCATGATTCGCCAACTTCTCCAGGAGAATGCTGTGGGGGACAGTGTCAAAGGCCTTACCAAAGTCCAGATAGACAACATCCACAGCCTTCCCTGCATCCAGAAGGTAGGTCACATGGTCATAGAAAGAGATCAGGTTGGTTAAGCAGGACTTCCCTTTCCTAAACCCATGCTGGCTGGCCCTGATCCCTTGGCTGCCCTGCGCTTGCCATGAGAGGTCACTCAAGATGATCCTCTCCATGATCTTTCCTGGTACCGAGGTCAGGCTGACAGGCCTGTAGTTCCCCGGATCCTCCTTCCGACCCTTCTTGTAGATGGGCGTCACATTAGCCACCCTCCAGCCATCTGGTACCTCCCTTGTTGACCAAGATTGTTGATAAATGATGGAGAGAGGCTTGGTGAGCTCTCCCGCCAGCTCCCTGAGTACTCTTGGGTGAATCCCATCCGGCCCCATAGACTTATGTGCGTCTAGGTGCAGAAGCAGATCATTGACTACTTCCTTAATGGAATAGGCAGTAGAATTACAAAATAACTTTGGAATCACAGACTCATTTGTGTTAGCAGTGACCTCCTGAGATCACCTAGTCCAACCTACCTGCTCAAGCAGGGTCAGCTAGAGCGTTGTCTCAGACCATGTTCGGACATGTTTTGAATATCTTCATAGATGGAAACTCCACAACTGCTCTGGGCAACCTCTGCCAGTGTTTTACGAATCTCACAGTAAATGTGTTTTTTTTAGATTCAGATTGAAAATCTTACTTTTTAATTTGTTCTCATTGTCTCTTCTGTCACTGTGCACTACTGAGAAGAACCTGCCTACCACATCTTCAGTTCCCCCATCAGGTGATTATACAAGAGTAATAAGCAGGCTGAACTCCCACCTATCTCAGCCCGTCCACTCAAGTACTTTAATCAGTCTTGTGGCCCTTCACTGGATGCACTCCAGTAAGTCCATATCTTTCTTGCATTGGGGAGTCCAGAAGTGGCACAGTACTACAGATGTATCTCACCAGGGCTGAGCACAGGCGAAGGATGACGTTCGTCAACCTGCTTGGCAACAGCTCAGAAGGCTGTCAGCCCTCTTTACTGTAAGGGAACGTTGCTGGCTCAAGGTCACCTTGTTGTCCACCAGGACTCCAAGTTTCCTGTCTACAAAGCTGCTTTCCAGGCAGAAATCCCACAGTGTGTATCACTGCATGGGTTTATTCCTACCCACGTGCAGGATTTTAACTTTTCCCTTTGTTGAATTTCATGAGGTTCCTATTGGCCCATTTCTCTAGCCCCTCTGAATGGTAGCACAGCCCTCTGGTGTATCAGTGTTATGGTTTGAGGAAGCCACAACAATTTATTGTCATTTTTACAATTATTCTCTCACTCAGGAAGGGAAATCAGGAAAAAACAGGGAAACCAAGGGTTGAAATATAAACAGATTTAATAGAATAAGAGTAGATAATTAACATTAATAATACTAAAGAATCAATATTGATCCCAATACCAATGTTAAATATACAAGGATTATACTCACCCAGTTCTATCAGTAGGAAGCTGTGCACTCCCAGAAATGGACAGCAAATGTCGGACACTGCTAGCACTATGACTTCGGGAGGAAGGGAAGGGGTCAGGGGTCCGGCGCTGGGGCAAGAAGTTCTCAGGATGGCAGCTATCAAGGAGTATAGAGAATTTCTCAGCAAACTTTCAGATTTATATTGAATGTGACGATCATGGTATGAAATAATCCTGTTGGCCAGCTTGCATCAAGGACAGGCAAGCAAGGAGAGGCGGGGGTGTGGCCCTGTATGTTAAGGAGTGTTATGAATGCCTTGAACTAAATGATGGTGATAACGAGACTGAAAGTTTATGGGTAAGAATCAGGGGCAGGGCTAACAAGGCGGATATCGTAGTAGGAGTCTGTTATAGACTGCCCAATCAGGATGAGGAGGCAGATGAAATATTCTATAAACGGCTGGGAGAAGTCTCAAGATCGCAAGCTCTTGTACTCGTGGGGGACTTAAATTTGCCAGACATCTGCTGGGAATACAATACAGCAGGGAGGGAACAGTCTAGAAGGTTCCTGGAATGTACTGGGGATAACTTCCTGACACAGCTAGTGAGGGAGCCAACTAGGGAAGGTGCCCGGCTGGATCTGTTGTTTGTAAACGGGGAAGGTCTTGTGGGGGATGTGAAGGTTGGAGGCTGTCTTGGGAACAGTGACTATGAAATGATAGAGTTTTTGATTCTGCGAGAAGCAAGGAGAGGGGTCAGCAGAACTGCTACCTTGGACTTCCGGAGGGCGGACTTTGGGCTTTTCAGGAGCCTGGTTGACAAAGTCCCCTGGGAGGCAGTCCTCCAGGGCAAAGGAGCCCAGGAAGCCTGGATGATTTTCAAGAAGGAAGTCTTAAAGGCGCAGGAGCAGGCTGTCCCCATGTGCCAGAAGACAAGCCGTCAGGGAAAAAGACTGGCCTGGCTAAACAGGGAGCTAGTGTTGCAACTTAGGGAAAAAAAGAGGATCTATGGCCTCTGGAAGGAAGGGCAGGCCACTCAAGAGGACTACAAAGAGGTGGTGAAGCTATGTAGGGAAAAAATCAGGAGGGCCAAAGCCCAGCTGGAATTAAACCTGGCTTCTGTTGTCAAGGACGACAAAAAAAGTTTCTATAAATATATTAGCAATAAGAAGAGGACTAAGGATTATCTCTGTCGTCTAGTAGATGGGGCCGGCAACATAGTGACCAAGGATGAGGAAAAGGCTGAGGTACTTAATGAAGTCTTTGCCTCAGTCTTCAGCAGTAGGACCAGTTGTTCCCTGAGTACCCAGACCCCTGAGCTAGAAGACAGGGATGGGGAGCAGAATGAAGCCCCTGTAATCCAAAGGGAAACGGTGAGGGACCTGCTTCAGCACCTGGAGGTGCACAAATCTATGGGGCCGGATGGGATCCACCCAAGGGTATTGAAAGAGCTGGCGGAAGTGCTCGCCAGGCCACTTTGCATCATTTATGAGCAGTCCTGGACAACCGGGGAGGTCCCAGCTGACTGGAGGTTAGCAAATGTGACACCCATCCACAAGAAGGGCTGGAAGGAGGATCCGGGGAACTACAGGCCAGTCAGTCTGACCTCAGTGCCTGGGAATGTCATGGAACAGATCCTCCTCAGTGCCATTACACAGCACATGCAGGAGAACAGGGTGATCAGGCCCAGTCAGCATGGGTTTGTGAAGGGCAGGTCATGCCTATCAGACCTAATATCCTTCTATGATAAGATGACCCACTTAGTGGATGAGGGAAAAGCTGTGGATGTTATCTACTTGGATTTTTGCAAAGCTTTTGACACTGTTTCCCACAGCATTCTCCTGGAGAAACTGGCTGCTCATGGCCTGGACAGGTGTACTCTTTGCTGGGTAAAAAACTGGCTGGATGGCCGTGCCCAGAGAGTGGTGGTAAATGGAGTTCAATCCAGCTGGTGTCCGGTCACAAGTGGTGTCCCCCAGGGCTTGGTGCTGGGGCCGGTTCTCTTTAATATCTTTATCAATGATCTGGATGAAGGGATCGAATGCACCCTCAGTAAGTTCTCAGATGACACTAAGCTGGGCGGGCGTGTTGATCTGCTTGAGGGTAGGTTGGCTCTGCAGAGGGATCTGGACAGGCTGGACCGATGGGCTGAGACCAATGGTATGAGGTTCAACAAGGCCAAGTGCCGGGTCCTGCACTTGGGTCACAACAACCCCATGCAGCGCTACAGGATTGGGGCAGAGTGGCTCGAAAGCAGCCTGGCAGAAAAGGACCTGGGGGTGCTGGTTGACAGCCGGCTGAATACGAGCCAGCAGTGTGCCCAGGTGGCCAAGAAGGCCAACAGCATTCTAGCCTGTATCAGGAATAGTGTGGTGAGCCGGACTAGGGAAGTGATCATTCCCCTGTACTCGGCACTGGTGAGGCCCCACCTCGAGTACTGCGTTCAGTTTTGGGCCCCTCGCTACAAGAGGGACATTGAGGTGTTGGAGCGTGTCCAGAGAAGGGCTACAAAGCTGGTGAGGGGTCTGGAGGACAAACCTTATGAAGAACGACTGAGGGAGCTGGGGTTGTTTAGCCTGGAGAAGAGGAGGCTGAAGGGAGACCTTATCACCCTCTACAACTACCTGAAAGGAGGTTGTAGAGAGATGGGGGCTGACCTCTTCTCCCTGGTGACAAGTGATAGGACGAGAGGAAACAGGTTCAAGTTACGTCAGGGGAGGTTTAGATTGGATATTAGGAAACACTTTTTCACTGAAAGGGTTATTAAACATTGGAATAGGCTACCCAGGGAGGTCGTGGATTCACCATCCCTGGAGGTGTTTAAAAAAAGGGTAGATGGGGCACTTAGGGACATGATTTAGAAGTGGCTTTTGTCAGGGTGGGTTAAAGGTTGGACTTGATGATCTTAAAGGTCCCTTCCAACCTCAGCAATTCTATGATTCTGTGATTCTATGATTCTAAGTCCCCAGGTCTCTCTCTTCCTCATCCCTGCACCTGGTTAGCTGGAAAACACTGAGACCTTGAGACCTGCATACCGTAGCTGGCTATAAAGTAAATATTTCCACAAATTCAGACACTAGAGTCTTCTAAAAGTGCAGTTTTCCTAAGCATTAGAAGAGACTTTAGTCCTGTGTTGCTCAAACCAGATCAGTCACCATACATACAGCTGATGTCACAATTTACATCTCTAGGATTTAAGGGAGACATCTCTGAGACATTACTATTTGCCTAACCTGGAAGACAGGCAAGTTTTAGGATTCTGAATCCAAGGTAATAAAGAAAATCTATGTTCCAGTGGCTAAAACTGTATTGTTTTCATCTTATTCCATGTACATGTCTGTATGCAAAAGCACTGAGCTCTCTCTAACATAAACCAACAATACCGAACCTAGCACAAAGCGGAGCTTCAGCTGTGTTCCAAGACACTGTGGGTGTAAGAACACCCCCGCCAGGAAAAGTGCTGTATTACAGTCTGGGGATTATGCTAATCACCCAGGATACGGGGAAATCTGGTCTCTTGCCCCTTTTCAACCTGAAGTGACTTCTACCTGAATTTCTCCTTCTTGGGACAGTCTCATGTTTTACAATAAAACGCTGACTAAAAAAAAATAAAAGTACAAATACAGAAAAAAACTTGGGACCAGAGCTCAAGTCTGTCCTTTTTTTATTTTTTTAACAGATTTCAGCCTCTTTCTAGACATTTCTTCTGTCTCCATGATACATGAACTCTCAATAGTTACTTGGTAAGCTGTTATTTAGGGAACACTCCAGAAAAATGGCTTGGTTCCTTTCAAACTGAGACAGGCCTATAACTAAGTCTTCATTAAATGACAGTTGAGTACTGCGGAAGTGATACCTTCTGGAAATCATACTTAAGTCCTGATCAATGTACGCACTTGCAGAGAATTACTTCAGTAGTATGTGCCAAGGGGATGAGCATATTCATCTTGAAAGCATCATAAACTTTCAAAGAAGCCAGCCTTAAAGTTCCAAAATTTAAATCAACAGTATTGACATAGATAACCCTTCACTTGGCCTTTCCTATTGATTAATGCTAGGTCAGCCCTTTCACAGTATATTCATCTTTTTGGATTGCACTTTGGAAGTGACTGATGCTTCTCACTGATTATGTGGGGAGCACAGAGGTCTAGCTCTGACTCTCTTGGGGTTCATACTCCTTTACGAGGTACATGAAAAGTGTGTGAAGGTATGTCCTTGCCTTGGAGTGGTACAAAGAAATGAGAGAATTCTGGAGACTGCAGAATATGGCTAGGCAAAGGAGGGTCCTAGCATAGTGCTGAAGCAGATCTCTGAAATGATGGAAGATCTTCTTACCAACCTATGGGCATTAACAGAGTTTGTTGCCACTCAGAAAGGCTACTAAGCTGACCTAACTGGGAGATGGTATATCTGCAAGAAGGGTTGGAAGGAGGATCCGGGAAACTACAGGCCTGTCAGCCTGACCTCGGTAGCAGGAAAGATCGTGGAGAGGATCATCTTGAGTGAGCTCTCACGGTAAGTGCAGGGCAGCCAAGGGATCAGGGTCAGCCAGCATGGGTTTAGGAAAGGGAGGTCCTGCTTAACCAACCTGATCTCTTTCTATGACCTTGTGACCTGCCTTTTGGATGCAGGGAAGGCTGTGGACGTTGTCTGTCTGGACTTTGGTAAGGCCTTTGACACCGTCCCCCACTGCATTCTCCTGGAGAAGCTGGCGAATCATGGCCTAGACAAGTGTACTCTTCGCTGGGTTAAAAACTGGCTGGATGGCCGTGCCCAGAGAGTTGTGATTAATGGGGTGAAAGGGTAACAGGCTGGATCGATGGGCCAAGACCAACTGTATGAGGTTTAATAAGGCCAAGTGATGGGTCCTTGCTATGGGATCTGCATAGCTAAATGCTAGTAGTGTAGTCACTGTCATCTGCCCCCTTTCCTTTCTGTCTGCTATATTCAAGGGGCATGTTTCAAATTAGATGGTAGATTTTCTTCTTGCACACTTCATGTGCAAAAGTCTACACTCTGGAAAAGGGATTTTATAATACAATTATGGAATACATTTGAAGTCACAGATTAGCTAACTGAAGTAAATAGCTAAATGCCATTAACCTGCATTAAGAGTTCACAGAGCTTTTAGTTCTATAGAATTTACCTCTATTGCCCCAGGATTGGGAAGGCAAAAGGACAACTGATGTTGGATAAATCAGGAGATAAGGAACCCAACTTCCTAATGATATTGGCATTAAGAACAGCTTAAAGAGTTACAAACTTCATCTGAGATACACAAAGAACAAGTGGAATAGTTCATTACAATGGAAATATTTTGCAGCTTTCACTGTATCATAAAGTTCATCCCTAACTAAATGGCTGCAGTAGAGGTCTTCATCTTCAAAGCATCAATAGGTGCTGTATAAATACAAGCTATTGTTAAAAGATGCAGAAACAACTCTTGCAGAGCACAAGAGTAAAGAGATTTATGAATATATTTTTTGTATAATGGTCATTCAGTGATACATTACATGCATATCTGGATATTGTCTGCTCTGCCCATTATCATTTTGCTTTGGCTTTTAATTTTGAAATTGTTGGAAATAATGTTTGGAATTTACATATTTATGCCGTGTCAGTGGAAAAAATAGTCACATAGCAAAGATCATTTTCGTAACAAGCACTGATTACTAACTTTGGTAAAAATCTCAAAAGTGTGTATATAAGGCCTCAACCCATAGGAGCCTCCCTTCCTGTTCCTTTTATCCTTCAGAGAAAGATGCCACTCAAGATAATTTCCTGATGTTTTTGTGCTTCCTTTCCTCAAAGAGGCCAACCAGTCTTGCTATGTCAAAATCCTATTAACCTTTATTTATCTCCAAGTAGTCCTTTCCACCAGAGGGAAGTATTGTTTACTCCCCCATCAAACAATGCATATGTAATTTATGGCAGTTTCTGCACTACGTTTCCAGTAATTTAGTTGACCAATAAACTTGCTTTCTAAACCTGCTTGCTTTTTTGTGACTGTATCAATATATTCATATCCTAGCATCTGTATAAGGAAGTTGTGCAGAGAGAGTTGGGTCTTAAATTCTGTCTGCAGCTTGTTGTCTACCTCAGGAGCTCTTGATAGCAGTTGCCTGAGTGTGAGATCCATATATCAGGCTGTTCCATGAAAGTAATTGTTCATGTACTTTTTTTCAGAGACCATCATTATAAGTAGGTTTCAATTCATGTGCACCAAGTTTAACACATGTAGGATATATTAGATTCACTGTTGATATGAAAATCAATTGCTGCTTGGACCCACTGCTCATGTGTTGATCTGTATGCATGTAACAGCCACTAACTCATCACTTACAGAAATCAATACTTTGTCATCTGAAAAAAAAAAAAGGTGTCATATTGCCAACAAAAGGAGAAAGGTTCACAAATCTGTCTCTGAAAACTGCACAGGGCCAGCTACTTTCTTCTTTACCACCTCTCCACACTTCTTCAATCTAGTAGGTCCAAACTGAAAATATATACTTAGGCTGTAACACAGCTGGATTCAACATTTCCTGTACCTAAAAGAAATCAAACTATTTCATTTTCGATAAAAATATTTGAAACAGATGTTTTCCTAACTGACCAACAGAAAACCTAATTGATAATAGAAAAAAACATGTGAGAAAACAGCCTGTGACATTTACAGTTTACCACATGTGCTGATATAATTAGATGTTATAAAGCAGACATATTTGCTAAATAACAATGAAATGACAGAAAATATGTTTTTCTTCCTTTTTTTGGTCATTATTGAAAGAAATAAATATCTCACATGACACATAGACGTAGCTATCCCTGACATGACCATATCCAGAGAAATCCTTGAATCTTTGGTATTTAAAGATATCAGCCAACTGCAGGGTATCGAGACATGCTGCAGAAAGGCTGAATGCCACAGGCAGTCTTGTTTAGAACAATTAGATATTGATTCATTAAGATGGAAATTAAGTAAAGTGACAGTAAGAATCATGTTTTATGTCAAAAACCTTGGCTAGACTTCTGCATGTCACAAAGAGAAATATTTTGAAATATGGACGTAATAAAGCTATACATAGTTTGTAATGTTCATGATAATTGGAAGCCAAATAACTTCCTCTGTGTTATCCATTTCCCAGTATATGTATTTATTTATATTACATATGCCTTTGTGTATTGCTAAGGTCTAAGGACAGGTAACATGATCTACTTTCCACCAAATAAAGTTACAGAAATATAGCAACTGAACAGATTTTAATCTTACAGCCAAAGTATTTGATATCTAGCAAACTGGTGCCTAATTAATTTAGGAGCACAAATCCCACTGGTTTAACCCAAACTTTACAGAATTTCACAAAAAAATCACTGACAGGAAGCAGGTATATGACTCAGGTTTGACTGTCAACAGGAAAAAATGAGTGAGAGAAAAAGGATTGCCTTCTGGGGGAAATGAAAGTAGAAAAGTTCAACAAACAAGTCAGTCAAATGATTAGCAAGGCTGTAGATAATCAACTGTTTCAGAAGTTTATCCAACTTAAAATGCACCTTCTAAAGAGTCATTCTAATAATTCTTGCAATAATATCAACTGAAATTTTCATAAAGGAAAAAATTAAACATTTGAATAAAGTTTGATCCTCAAAGTTGGCATGTATCAACTACTGAAAAAAGATACCCAAAACTTTCTTGAGGTATCTCAAAAACATGCAAGAATCACATCATTCTAGACATTCATTAGGAAAATCTTTTTGATATTTTTGCTTTGGCTAGGTAAGTTACTGTACTACACCACTAAATAACATTATTTATATTGATTATTATTATAATAAGTTATATTCTAATAGAGATCAGATAAAAATACCTCCCTCTCCTATCTCTCCAGCTTAAAGGCTGGAATGTTTTTGCATGGTGAATCTAATATTCCAAATGTATGTATCTTCTGATCCAAATGCTACTCTGTGTGCAACATTGCTATTTTCTAATCATTTTTTTGCTATCACTGTACAGTCTTGGAAATACATGCAAATAGATAGATGAAAGTAATTCATTTCAAATGTGAAAGTTGTTTTTCTCTTTAAAGAAAGGTTACTGAAGTCAATACATCTTTTCTTCCTGTACTTCTTCATAGGTAGCACTGGCCATTCAGCTCATTATGAAATATGACATGGATTCAGGTAAAGGGCAGGTTGTGGTGCATCATGGGTACCAGATCATAGCATAAGAGCCCAGTGAACACACGTCAGCAATTTATCCGTGGGGCATTTCCAAATCGAAATACATAACAGAGTTCTGGAAGTGGAAAGTAGAAGTAAGACAGAAAAAAATATTTGACAAATCAGACTTCCTGATGTGGATTCTTATACAAAAAGCTTATTTTCAAAAATCTTCCTAATAATATATGAGAAGGTTTGGTTGTCTCAGCTAATTCTATAAAATTGATGTGGAAACTCTCCATTCACCCTCAGTCTGAGAATAGTAGAGTTTGGCATACCAGCAGTATAATGCTAATGCTTTTCATTTACTAGTAAAAAAAAAAAAGAAAGCGTAAAATTGCCGAATAAATATTTGGACAAATTTTTTGAATTGTTTCCATCCTACTTATGGGAGTTTATAAAGGCAGCTGTTTCTCTCAAATTAAAATCATATAGTAAACATCTTTTTTCACTGTTCATTTCAAATGTTTGGAAGCAGTATTATCTCTAGTAACAATGGTATAGCTCAGGAAAATCTAAAGAAGTTCTTTGATCTCCATTTCTAGTTTTTTGTCCAAGTCACCATTATAAGCATAGGGGAATTCAATCTTCCTCTCCTAACATGCTTCAAAGTAGAAAGAAAAACTACAGTCAAAGAGTATCTGGAAAACAGTTTCCTTTTCCAGCTAATGCTGACAAAAGAAGTACCTCTGAAAGGGCATCTAAAGCTATTCTTTTTTGAACTACGTTTTTTACTAGAATTAATGATAAAGTCTCCAGTAGAATATTACTGTACTGGAAAAGGTCAAGTCATGGCAGTTGGAATGCTCTGTAGACCAAGATAGTTTACATAATGAAATATACATAGATACATGTATGTATGTGTGTGTGTGTGTGTGTGATTGTGTGTATACACACAAACATATTTGTAATCATACATTTTTATTGTCTGTTTCAACCTTACTACAATGAAATTTAACACATTTTCATTACAGGAAAACTTTTCCTGTTGAACAGATTTATTTTGCACTATAAGTTGCAAAATAGAATTCAGAAATACAACCCCCATTTTTAGAAAGGGAAAAAAGGAAGACTCGGGGAACTACAGACCAGTCAGTCTCTGTGACCAGCAAAACTGTAGAGCATGTCCTCCTGGATCTGCTAAGGCACGTGGAAAAGACAGATGTGATTGGTGACAGCCAACATGGCTTCACTAAGGGCAAATCATGCCTGACAAATTTGGTGGCATTCTACAATGGCATTACAGGGTTGATGGATAAGGGAAGAGCAACTGACATATTCTGCCTGTTTTTCTACAAAGCATTTGACACTGTCCCACACGACATCCTTGTCTCTAAATTGGAGAGACACAGATTTGATGAATGGACTTACTACAGACGGTCCAGAGAAGGCCCACAAAAATGGTCAGAAGGCTGGAGCACCTCTCCTATGAAGACAGGCTGAGAGAGTTGGAGTCGTTCAGCCTGGATAAATGAAGGCCCAGGGGAGACCTTATAGCAGCCTTCCAGTACCTAAAGGGGGCCTACAAGAAAGCTGGAGAGGGACCTGTTACAAGGGCATGTAGTGATAGGATGAGGGCTAATGGCTTCAAACTGCAAGAGGGTAGATTTAGATCAGGTATCAGGAAGAAATTTTTCACTATGAGGGTGGTGAGGCACTGGAACAGGTTACCCAGAGAAGTTGTGGATGCCCCATCCCTGGAAGTGTTCAAGGCCAGGCTGGATGGGGCTTTGAGCAACCTGGTCTAGTGGGAGGTGTCCCTGCCCATGGCAGGGGGTTGGAACTAGGTGATCTTTAAGTTTCCTTTCAACATAAAGCATTCTATGATTCTATGATTCTATGATTTTATTACACCAAACATTTGTGTAAATTTCTGCATGGAAACTTGCATTGTTTTGGGTTTTTTTTCACAAAATATTTCACCTCAGATCAGTAATGCAATTTACCTGTTTATGTAATATTACATTCAGTTGTTAATGAGAGACTCATCAAATTTATCATACATGTGTGTAAATAGCATATAAGACTGATTTACCAAGACTATATTTCCTAACTTCATGGCCAAAATAATGTAGAAAGAAAGGAGAAAAATAAACCAGAGTATACTTAAGAGAGGGGTTATTTTTTTTTTTATTTATGGCAGACATTTCTTCTTTTTAGCAGACATTGGGATAAAACCAACAGGATGAAATTCAGTATAAGTTCCATAGTCATTTGATCTTGAATGATAATACCCATAACCCCATAGTTTGCAAGCTTTTGGAAAGGGTACAAAATTTGGTGAAGCTGTGAATTGGAGCACTGATGGCATAATGGCCTTGAAGAAATTGGAAATGAAATACAAAAGCCTTCTTTTGAATAATTACTAGCTGGCCTGCATACTCGCAGAGTGTACAGAAAATAAGAAAAATGCATTTGCAATGTTTCCAAGAATCAAAGCTTATGATTCTTACAAAAGATGTAATTATCTTCCTGTGTTTTTCTTGACTGTTTGTCCTCAATTGGTTTTGATATTTCGTTCTCAATGTTGTGCAGCTTTTTCAGTTTAAAAGTCAAGAATGTGTGATCTTTTAGTACATTTTGAGCTGAGTATGAGTGAAGATATTCACCAAAATTAGACAAAAATGGTATTTAATGTAATTAGAATGTCTGTGATTAAGCAATTGGAGAATTTAACAAAATAGTTATATTTTTTTCTTTGTGTACATGTTGAGTTCTGTGTCTTTCCAAATGACACTGTGGTTTACCTGAGTCTTTTTCATAAGATTTGGATAGGAAAACAAAGAACAGTTAAATCCAAAATAATAATCATGGAAATCTTTGGACAATGCTAATTGTCTCAAACTTGATCGCCAAGAAAGACACTAAAATAATTGGATTTAGTAGAGGATCTCAAGTCATACAGCCTACCAAAAAACACAATGGAAATCAATTGCAAATTTGGGACTAGAATGGATGGTCTTCAGGAAGAGTTTTGGATTTGAGTCTGCCGTGTATTGAGCCACTTGTGCTTCCTAATGACAATCAGTGAGGTGACTGAGTGTGAGTTAGCCCTTCATCTCTGAGCTTCCCTACTGAAAATGCCAGACTGTAGGCAGAGTAGCCAGAGGGATACTAAGGAAGTTGGGCTTTGAGTATGAGTGCAAGCCCTAAGTTCACCTAACGCTAGAATAGTCAGAATCCTCTGAATGAGGATCTTCCTGTTCAGCTCTGGTTTTGAGACTTCATCAGCCCATTTTTGGACAGGTATTCCTATGGAACATTTGGGTTTATTCTATGTAAGAGAAGTAAGCAGTAAGATACTGAAATTGCAGGGAAATAATTTGAATTAGAGTCCTGGTATTGGAGAAAGAATTTTTCTCATCGTGATCTGAAATTATTTTGTTATAAAAATCATCAGGTTAGTGTAGTGTGACATCTAGAAAATGTAAATGTATATAAGGACATAATATTAATTTGTCTTGAATTCAAATATAAGTTTACTTAATTATTGTAATCAATGACATATAACATGTAACATACCTAACAACACATACATAAGTATTTTCAGTACTGTGATGGCACAATAACACACAATATGCAAGCATTTTACATATGTATGCAAGTAATGCAACCACCAAAGTTGTTAACAAAGATGTGTCTTTGCATAAAGGAGGCAGCCAAATAACAAAATTGAAAAGAAAAAGGAGGTATGTACAAGGTAGGTACTGTCAATTGGTGTCTTATCTAACACACAATAGGAATGAGAGTTCCAGGCCAAAAAAAACCCAAAAAAACAACTCACACCCAGGAAAAAGCAGTATCAAGAGGATATTTAGGAAAGGGACAAACGGTGTAAAAACCCCAATCATTAAGAAGACAGACAGAATACAACACTGCTTCAGTTCTCTTTTCTCTCATCAAAGAGCTGCCACACATGACCACCTTGACTTCAGTGACCAAGAGCCACCAACGACCACATTCATCAGTGCTCAATGAATGGCATCAGCTGCAGAGAGTTGCATAATAACAGCTAAAATATCATATGAGTGCTACTATGAGTTTTGCTACTGCATCACAGGTAGTGGTGCATCACAGGTGGTGATGATCAATAACATGTAAGAACTAAACATTAGCACCAAGTGTGCGGCTAAGCAATTTATTTAGTAAAGTTTAATTAGAAACCTGCCTGATTTGTCAGTCTTCTAAACATTCCCACCACACTGATCTCTAATTCCTAAACTGGCATATAAATACATATATATATATATGTATGTATGTACACATGCAATTACTTGCAATACTGGGGAGGTAAATTTCAGTACAGAAGAGTTTGGTGAGAAATGCATTGGTTTAATGTTTACATCTTTTTCTTTTTTTATTTATTTTATTTTTCCATGGTACTTTATATTCTTGGAATAGGTTCATAATAAACCGGTGCACACCAAACTCCCTTCCAACATCTTATTAATAAATTATTAAATAATATAAGCCTAATTCACCTGCACTAATTTCTGTAATACTTAATACCTGGGCTCAAAAAGATAATCAGAAGTGATACATGCAGGAAAAAAATATCAAATAAATGGTCAGAAAAAAGATTTTTTGGTTTGTATTCCCATTCACTACAAGTGACTACCTGCTAAACATTCATCTCTTGCTTCCTCACATTCTGCACTGTATGCGTTGGTTGCAAATCCTGCACAACTGGGTATAAATGACTGTTGACTCTTCATCCTGCCACAGTCTCTATTCCACTGGGAGACAATATGTCAATTCTGAATTTTTTTCTGTCTCTTTTCAACTGAGTTAGTTTTATGTGTTGACAGTTGTGGTCCTTTTTTATTTATACCTGATTTATACATCATTTGGTAGATTGATACAATTATCAGATTTACATAGCATCATTCATTTGAAATTACTCTATGGTGAAGTTGAAAACTAAATAGCTATGTGCAAAGGGTGTTTTGCAGATCCTTGAGACTAACACATCTTATTTTACAGAAATTCAGAAAGTTTTTACACAGTAGATTAAAATGTCCTGTTATGACTTTATCCTATGACTTACTATTTTCTGTTCTTTTGACAAAGTTTGGTTTCTTTCCTGATTAAAATGGTATTTCTAGTAGAAATCTTCTCATCCAAGGCCAAAATCTGCAGTATCATATGGCTTCTGCAACGTCATTAAATATGCCTTCAGTAAAACTAAATTGAGCCCAGTTCAAATCTGTTCTCTGCTTTTTGATTAAATTCTCAATTTATCCTACTGGGGTGTGTGTGTCTGTGTGTGTGTGTGTGTCTGTGCATCATAAAAGAGGAATAAAACACATTATTTAAGTATTTCATTGAAGGACAATGTCAAAAGGTGACCAAATAATTATGAAGCCTGATTAACTGAGAAAGCATTGCCATAATTTCCAATTAAAGTACAGTAAACTAGCGAGAAAACTGACCTTTAGGTAGAGTTAACCATGACAAGGTCTTCTGGATTCTGGAAAGAGATCTAAACGCTCTTATTTTGCGTTTTTCTGCACCAAACCTTTAGATATTTGCCTCCTAAATGGAATCCACTACCTCAATTATACACAACAGCTCCACACATCAGGCCCAAAAGCACATAAATGAGTTAGAAAAATTGAATTCCCAGAAAGTAACATACTGAATAGAAGATGTCTGAAGTAGCCAGAAAAATTGCTGAGGACAGAGCCATATTTTGCTCCTCTTCAGAGTGTATGCTAGAGAAATATCCCTTTCTCGTTTCAGTTTATGCCTTTCTGGAAGCAGGTGCAGAAGACCTTATTTTACAATAGACAGATGGCAAAATTGGCACTATTTTCTTTGCTGTGTCCTTATATCCAGTATCTAAACACTCACCCAAGACCTGAATTCAGGTTCCAATAACTCCCTGATGAAATGAAAGTCACATCCACTATCTCACAGAAGCCTGACCTAACTACAATGGTGCAGGTTACCCTAGACTACTGCTTGGGAAGATGATCCATCTTCTGTTACATAATTAAACAGCTAAGGGACAGAGAAAGAGTGCTAAGAACTTAATATACCAAAATCCTTTACTGTAGGAATATTCCGATATCTTTCAATTGAAAACTAGCTTTTAAAATCACGTTATTCAATGTTTTAGAATACCTTAACTGTTGTTCATTGTTAATAGCCGCACAAGAGACAAGGGAGTATTATTCTTAAATCAAGGCCTAAACAAGCAGACAGTGATGAAGGAACGTTCAGTGAAATGTAAGTGTGCATTGACTTCTCTGTAGTACACTCACTGAATATGAAAAAACCCCACAACAGTATTTCCCAGTGCAACTGATCAAATGCTAGTCCATGCTTTCTTATTTTCTCTCCATAGTTAGCTGATATTAGATTGAAAAGCTAGTTTGTTAGATAAGTAGTCCAAGTAGAGTTGCTAGGCCCTGGGTATTGGATGAAAAGTAAATTTTTGTAAACTGTAGCATATATATAAATACATAGATATGTTAGGTAAATGTGAGGAGGTGCTGTTAAGATTGGTATGTTAGATAATTTATAATTCATTAAAAAGACTTCTGATGAAAACTGAAACCAATTGACTTCAAGGTTTGTTTGATTTGCCAGGCATGACTACTGCAAAGAAAGTAAAATATTCCATGTCAAGTAACTGATTATTTGTGTGTGGGAGGAAAGCAGGTAATCGATTTATATTTTTTTCCTGCCCTATCTAGCTTATATATGGCAGATGAGACCTTTTTTCTTTAAAAGCTTCTTTCTTTTTATGGTGGACAACAAGTTGACCATGAGGCAGCTATGTGCTCTTGTGGCCAACAAGGCCAATGGTATCCTGGTGTGCAAGGGCCGTGGCCAGCAGGTTGAGGGATGTCATCCTCCCCTGGATGGGGAGGGGTGGGGAGGGACCCCCTCCCCTCATCATACTCTGCCCTGGTGAGGCCACATCTAGAGCACTGTGTCCAGTTCTTGACTCCACAGTTGAAGAAAGACAAGGAACTTCTGGAGAGACTCCACCAGAGGGCTATGAAGATCGTTAGGGGACTGGAGCATCTCTCTTATGAGGAAAGGCTGAGACACCTGGGTCTATTTAGCCTGGAGAAGAGAAGACTGAGAGGGGATCTCATCAACGCTCATGAGTATCTAAAGGGTGGGTGTCTAGAGGATGCGGCCAGACTGTTTTCAGTGGTGCCCGGGGACAGGACAAGGGGCAATGGGCACAAATTGGAACACAGGAAATTCCAACTGAACATGAGGAAAAACTTCTTTCCTTTGAGGGTGACAGAGCACTGGAACAGGCTGCTCAGAGAGGTGGTGGAGTCTCCATCTCTGGAGATATTCAAAACCCGCCTGGATGCGATCCTGTGCAACCTGTTCTAGGTGAACCTACTTTAGCAGGGGAGTTGGACTAGATGATCTCCGAAGGTCCCTTCCAACCCCTACCATTCTGTGTTTCTGTGATTCTGTGAACTTTGGCGGAGTAAAAAGGACATCTTTACAGTAGGTTAAGTAGAAAGTTTCCAGTGCTATGTATGTACTGTGTTCTTCATTCTTCAGTCTTTTTTTCAGTGGATTCGGACACCCTCAGTAAGTTTGCAGATGACACTGAACTATATGGGACACTTGATCTGCTTGAGGGTAGGAAGGCTCTACAGAGGGACCTGGACAGGCTGGATCAATGGGCCAAGGCCAACTGTATGAGGTTTAATAAGGCCAAGTGATGGGTCCTACATTTTGGTCACAACAACCCCAAGCAACGCTACAGGCTTGGGGAAGAGTAGCTGGAAAGCTGCCCAGCAGAAAAGGACCTGGGGGTGCTGGTGGATGGTCAGCTTAACATGAGCCAGCAGTGTGCCCAGGTGGCCAAGAAGGCCAACAGCCTTCTGGCTTGTATCAGGAATAGTGTGGCCAGCAGCAGCAGGGAAGTGATCGTGCCTCTGTACTCGGCACTGGTGAGGCCTCACCTCGAGTACTGTGTTCAGTTCTGGGCCCCTCTGTACAAGAGGGACATTGAAGTGCTGGAGCGTGTCCAGAGGAGAGCTAGCAGGCTGGTGAGGGGTCTGGAGACCAGGTCATATGAGGAGAGGCTGAGGGAGCTGGGCATGTTTAGTTTGGAGAAGAGGAGGCTGAGGGGAGACCTCATTGCCCTCTACAACTACCTGAAAGGAGGCTGTAGAGAGGTGGGTGTTGGCCTCTTCTCCCAGGTGAATAATGACAGGACCAGAGGAAGTCATCTGAAGTTGCCATATAGTTGTGTGACATAGTGGCAGAGATTGTAGGGGGGTTTTTGTGCGTGTATGGTTGGACTCGATGATCTCAAAGGTCCTTTCTAACCATGAGGATTCTATGATTCTGTGATATGATGCTATGATTCATTCTGTTCTATAAGGTAGAAGAATTCCAGAGTATTTTATTCTTGCTATTATGAATGAAATCCAGAGTAACTCTTCAAAATCTGAAGATGTTTAAAATGCCTGGTACCTGTGACTTATCACACAAGTACAGTAAGCCACACTTTTATGAATATAAGCTGTAAACGTAATTTGGTATCAATATCATAGGAAGAAGGAAGAGTAGGAATGTTTTCACAAAACTGTATATAGTCTTAGAAAGAAAATGACTGACTAATGCTAACCATATTTTTGAAAAAGCTATTAATTTAAAAAAAAAAGTCGAAAGGAGAACTCCAGAATTAAAATACCATGCAGTAACTAATGCATAGAAGAAAAGTGATTCTTAACTGATTTTTTAGACTTGAATAAGAAGTGGAATAAATTCAGACCATGGTACAACAAATGTGTAGAAAATAGACTCCACAGCTATGATAACTAGCTTTTTGCAGTGTAAAATACTATAAAATACTTATGTTCATCAACTGGGCACAATACAGACTTAAATGAACAAATTTTACTATTTTATATTTCTGGTATGATTTTTTTTACCATACAGGTAAAAGTGTCGAAAGGTACAAAACTGATACAATGGAGATATCTAAGTTGCTCCTGACAAATCTTTTCCTTTATTCCCCAAAAAACCTATAACCCTAAAACCAGTGTGATATGAACTGTCCCATATGATCTCATAGAACTGCTTGGATTTTGTGATTTTGCCATGTTCAAAACTCATTACAAGTAAAAAAAGTGTCAGGGGGCTGTGTCTCTGAAGTTCAGACGGCAGTAAGAAATGTAGGATTTTATATTTTAAATTGAAAAAAAATCAGTTTTTTAAGTTTTTAATTGTAATCATTGTGTTTCTACACACATTACCACTGTGACCTGACTGAGCAATTGCACTATGTGATCAGTTCTTCTGTAAGCAGATAATTATGCTTTACAATTAATAATCAATAAAAGAAAATTTAAAAAAGGCAACAACCCCAAAACCAGAAGGACTCTTCTACTTCATTAGTTTTATGTTCATTCTTTGACTGCAACTTTTCTAAAAAATGAGCTTTCTGAATTCAGTCCCAAATGTAAAGTAATAGCAATGAGTACAGTAACATCAAGTGGCCGTTTGATCTGCAAGAACCACGGTAGGCTGGTTTGTAATCGTGAGAGCTTAGAAAGCTCACCTGGCAAATGAGTTCTCCTTTAAATTGTTCGAACATCATAAGCTGTCCAAAATCACATGCCAATGGAAAGATTAACAATGTTTCTGTCTGTTGTTTTCAAATATTCATTCAATATATTAAAAACTTTTCATTTTTATTCACTGTTGGAGTGTTGTTTGTTTTCCGCTAGATGATACAAACAATCGTTTGCCATACTAATTGGAATAAAATAAGATATTTGATGTGAGCCACCTTCTACTGTAAAATTGTGAAGGCTCTTGTTATTACTTGGGTGCCAAAATGTTGATAGAAAATGCCTGATGCACATCTATGAATCTATTACTCGGCTTGAAGTATACGGACTGACTGATTATCACTCTTTCAATGGATGTAACATTTTGAGATGGCAGAATTCAATAGAATTTGAAAATAAATGAAAACAGTCACATTCCAAGAAGGAATTTTGGGGGCAAAACAATGGTTTAATAGGAGTTGTATCACTACAGTGTCTGAATTTTGTTGATGCTTGTTTTCCTATTTTTTATTTCTTTAAGTGGTGGCCACTTAAAATCTACGTAAGACGATGTTTATTTTCTTCAGTATATTGAGATAATTACCAATGGCAATGAACTCAGAAGCCTAATATAAAGAAAAAAAAATCACATTACTGTAGAAGTGGACTGCATAAAAGTGAGTGTCTTGAGAAAAAAGACACTTCATGCAAGTACACCTGAGTCATATGTTATAAATCACTACATACTTGAGTCTTTCACTGTAGCTGAAATCCAGCTTGTACATTCAAGGTGATTTTGAAACATAGTTCATGTTCCTACCATACTCTACGGAATAATGAAATCTCTTTTCAAGGTAATATATTGCCCATCATGTCTATCTAGTGTCACAGTCAGAAGTAGAGGACTAACTATTGCTCATACGGACAATGCTTCACTCACCTATTTCTTTGAGCGTTGAAGGTCATAACGTGATCAGAGCTAACAAAGGTGATGTTGTGTAAGTCTCTAGGATTCTGTGAAAAATAGTTGTGAAGGAAACAGTGCAGTCCTTTTCATTCTTTTAAACATACACAAATTTAAGTAGTTCATTGGTTAATTGTATGCAATTGAGAATGCAGTTCATCCAAAGTTATTAGGAAGAGACTAATCCGATATACATATATTTTCATGTTTTCTTCTTCCATCTCTTCCAAATAAGGACTTCGACACTGAGTTTAGTCACAGTTTTCTGAATGAGTCTTAATGCTACCTATGTTTGTTACGTTGCCCCCTAAGTTGTTTCTCAGTTTCAGCAGTTATATAAACTGCATTCATCAGTTTATATAACAAAATGTTCACTAAACCATACCCTGTCCTGTGCAGATTCATGAACATGCTAGTTTACGGATAAGCATTGGCTTTCCTAAGCATATACCCATCTCCTGCATGCCATACAAACCTATGTTAATAATGTAGTGCATTATTAATTGCACATTAATTTTCACCATTCAATAATATTTCAAAAGTAATTTGTTAGGAAAAAACAAACAAACAAACAACAAACAAAAACCAATAGCCCAAGATAGGCACTGACTGCCCCAGCTCCACCTTCCACATTCAATCAGTAGCAAGGCTAAAGATGTATTCGCAGAAGGCACATGCACACAGAGCACACATACATACCACATATGTACATAAACACATGGCTGGCCAAAAATATAATGAACAGAAACATAAAGCATTCACATGAACACACACAGCACCAAGAGCCTCATCCTACTTCCCTCTCTTGCTGAGCAGGATGAAGGTTCACTAGTCAGAATACATAGAAACATAGGTACAATTTGAACCCCTTCAGCAGGTGGGCTCACACACTCAGTTTGCCCAGTAGCTGCCCTTGAATCCCAGTCTTCCTAGTTACTGGAACCTAGACATACAAGTCCCCAAGACCACAGCTCCACTCTTACACAGAGAAACACAAACACACACACACACACACACACAAAAGCAAGTTTCCCAATTAACCCCAAACCCTGGTGTCTCCAGCAGCTGGCCAAGTCTTCTCTGGTCCCCCAGTAGCCAACTTCCCTGTGGTCTCACCTATAGAGACACTCCTTCACCTGGCTCCCTGGCCACATCACATGTTTGCTGGCTAGTCTAGATTGACCTTCACTGTAGCACTCACACAGTCACTTGCATATCCACGCTCGCTCCATGTGCTGGCACTACAGATCCACACCCCTTCAACCCCTGGTCTTACCCCAAGGACTGGCATTTGGTTTCACTCAGTCAGGTCTCCCCATTCACTGGCAGTCAGGCATATGGGTCGTCCAAGCTATGGTCCCAGCCCAGCTGCTGGCACCCAGGCATCCCTGACTCTGGTTCCTGGCACCACAGACACATGGGGCCCTATGATCCGTGGTACACACCAGTTGCTGCTGCTTACATACACTCACTTGAGTGTCTCCAGTTGCTAGCACTGGAAACACACGGGACCTCTGACCCATGACCTGGCTCAAGTTTCTGCACTTACACCTTCATACACAGTCATGCACAAAGAACAGAGAGTTCCTCACTTAGGAAGGAGTTACAAATGAATTCAACGAGAAGATGGGACAGACTGCACTGATCAGGTATGGCTCATGGGCACACAAGTATACATACCACAAAATTATTTATATATGACTGACCCTTTTTAGCTATTTAATGGGTATTTTCCCACACTTGTTACTGCCCAAATCATCTGGAGAGATCCGTTTCCTCACCTTTTGGTCCAGCCCTAAACATAAGTTCTATGCAATTCCAAAGATGCTCTTCCCCTGCATCCCATAATGTGCCTCATACCCCTAGGCAGCCACACACCTCTGTCCTAAAAGTGCTCTGGCACTGAATCAGCCTGATGGGTTTCACAACCTGTCACTGGGGCTAAGGATCTCCTGGGACTGCACTCAGAGGTGCCCAAACAAAGTGTCCCTTTCTCGGAGTCCTTGAGTTAGGGTCACCCCTGCCATTGTGCCCCTGTGCTCCTCTGACTTGTGAAGATAAGCCTATGATGGGCTGATGGCTCCTGTGATGGGCTTGGGAATAGCCCATCAGGGTATTATTTGAGTTTCTGTGCTCCTCTGTGAGTTTGCAGATGAACTTTTATCACACAGCCTAACATAAGCAATGTACAAGATGCAACAAAAACTTTTTAAAAGGCAAAAACCTGGAAATAAGCCATTTAGAGTCCTCAGTTATTGCTATTGATCCTAGTCCCTTTGTTATTCAATAACTGTTTTAATGCAGTAGTCCCTAAAATGGAACAACCATTGACACTTAACAAAAAAATGGAGATACAGAGGAGCACTTGATATTGAGTTAGTTTGAAATACCTTATTGTCTATATAGGAGCTACACATTTTTTATTGGATAGTCTGTGAAATCAGGAGTCATTTCATTTAATTTTAGTCACCTATGATGATAATCCAGTTCCATTTTATAATTACCAGGAATAGACAGGCATGTCTAAAGAGTAGATCATCCTGTAATAGGAGTGGAAGATTGATAGGATGATTGTGTTTATAGAGCAGTGTCTCTCTACAAAGACTACTGCTAAGGGAACCTGGACAAGTAATTTAGCCTGGGAACCTACCTTTTGGAGGCTAAAGACTGGTGAATTTGTTTCCATACCAAATGCTCCTCCCATGCGCATATTATGTAGGGATTTCTTCAATGGTAACTCCATACCTTCTTGAGAATGCCTCTTCCAATATGAGTGCCATCCACTGGCTCAGTTCTGGATGCAGGTGGGAGGCAAATTTGCATCACTTTGGGGTAATATTAATGGTTATTTTTACATCTAATGATATTTGGAGGTTGCAAAATAAAATAAAATGGCAGCTCTGCCTGAAGGAAGAAAACAGTACGTGATTGTGGTCTAATCAAATGATTTTCTATGAATGATGCTGGAGATGTAATGCCTCTGTTGTTCCTGTGATTTACAGAAGTATGCCTTACTAAAACATTAATAAATGTGTTAATTTTTAAAGCAAAACTTGCAAATCTAACCTTCTGAAAAATTAAGTTCATTTGTTTTCTACTTATTTATTATAATCATTAATATTTCTACTGATGTTCTGCATTAATATCCGTAACTGTGTTACCCATTTCATTTAGACTGTGCTTTTAGGGAACATTTCTAAGATGTTATTGTTCTCAGTGAGTAGGTGTAGTGATGCACTTGGTGCACAAAATGCAGCAGATTCCAATTAACTTTCTTTTAAACTTTATTGGCAAAGCTGGGCTAACAGTAAGTAATAAAATATTAAACTTATTTTCATGACTAAAGTCTGTAATTATGATTCTAAATACACCACAGGGCAAGTCCTCTGATATAAAATGGTGCCACTTTTATAGAATTATTTTTTTTTTCAGAAATAGAGGTACACTTTTAAATATTTAAACCCATAGAAGTGGTTCTTTTATAAAGAATTACTGGTAATTAAGAACAAAATTATATGGCACACAGATTGTTTTATTTTTTTCAATGAATCTTCTAACAAACTAACTGGTGAATTTTAACTATTTGGTAAATATTCAAATAGTTGGTGAATATTAAAAATTTCACCCTTGCTTAAACATTTCATTAATATCTTTCTTGTGGCAAAATACTTTGCAGGCTTATCCTTTAATTAGAAATATGGGTTCAAATTAAGTAACTATACCTATGTAAAGCCATCACCTGATTCACTTCAGTCATGGATAACTGATGTCATTAGACTGGTGAGGATTCATACCATTTAGGAAGGATTAGAATGAGATTTTTACCATTGTCACAATGCAGGCTACAAATATGCTATAAAATTACAAAGACTGCTTTTGTTTTTTCTCTCTCTCGCAAAGCTCTAACTGTTATCTCATTATTAAATGAGATAAGAGTTTCATCCAACATCAACATCTATTTCATTTTTTGCTCAAGACAAAAAGGTTTTTCACTTCAATTCTGTAGCAGCTATTCATAGAGAAACAGATTAGTACTCTTTCCTGTCACAATAAAGAAAAATCTTACATAAGATAGTTTCTTGTGTATTTTCCTTAAAGATTCCTAATAGTTTATTCTTATTATTTGGCATCAAAGGGATGTTTCCTCAACATAGACAAGAAGGAAGAATATGTACTCACTGCAAAATGAATTTTATCCTAAAATGGCCATATGAAATAAGTTCTTTGAATCCTTATGTAAGGTTTCTTCCTTTGACTATAAATGTAGCCTCTTGACTTGCTTATATGTTGGTGCTTACATTGCAATTACCTAAAATTATGTGACACATTTAAAAGTTAGAGGGGGATTGATTTCCCTAAATGGAGGCAGCAGGTAACATTTGAGACATTCAAAGCATCTTTGTATGCCTGGGAGGCATCACAGGAGACATGTCCTCCTTGTGGGTCTTCGGGCCAGGCTGCTTGAGCTCAGGCAGTGTACCTTACATACCTGGAGTTAAAATATCTCTATGCCTCTGTTCAGGCAATCGAACCTCATCCTTGTTATCTTTTCATATTCTATGTTTTAAAATGAAACAATTGGGAGTTATTTCTCATACGTTTTCAAGGAGGGATCTACATAACATATTTGCAATTAACATCAGAGAATTTGGAGATTTAATGTTGTAATAAAAAGAAATTATTTGGGAGGCTTTTAAAATAGTTTCACCAATTTCTGAGTATTATTAGCACTGAATGGCAAAATGTGATGAATAAGGTTCAAGTTAAAATAATAGCTTAATGGACATCCTCATACTAACAAGTTTTAAAGTGCATTCTTCAGCTGGTAGAAGATGTTACATTTTGCGTTTCGACAAAAGTAGTGTGAATGTAGCAATAAAAACAGTCCAAACTATCCTTCAAGCCTTAAAACTCAGCCAGCCACTAACATATCACTCAGGACAAAATCCTCAGATTGCTTACACACACACACACACACACACAAGAACCTTTCCTCTTTCCTGCCTATGAGAGAGAGCTCTGGGATTCTGCTGAGCAGAAACTACACAGACTCTGACACCTGATTTCTTATGTCCATATATTACCTAAGAAAATGCTGAGTATTTAGTGTTGCAGATGAGATTGAGCCTTAAATTAAAGCAGGATTCTTTAAGGCAGAAGTTTCACAAGTGTAAGTATGCTGACAGAATAACATTCTGATGTATACTAAGGCAAATAAAAACAGGGTGGTTGCCTCACTGTAATAGATGTCTAGATGAGAACTTCAAATTTAAATCCAAACTTCAGCTATTTCACTACCTTGTTCTGTCTGCTCTTTAGAATTTTGCTTGCACACAAATTCAGCTTGGGTTTTAAGTATGAAGTGGATTAGCTTCAGTATAAGGTTTATCTAGAAATAATTTCTATCTTTTGTACACAGGTAAGCGCATTTATGCAACCAAACATAATCATACTAAACAAGAGCAAAACTTACGTTCCTTTGTCTGCATGCACATTTAAAAATACACAGGTTCCTTTGCTGTTCACTACACCATCAATGCACACTCATGTAGCCCATGCTGGTTCCCCAAAGAGTAATCATTTGTGTGGGAGTGCAAAGATGTGCTGCCTTGATTGCAGATACTGCACTGTGCATCAGGAGGAGCATCACCCATCACCACAATTGCTGCTTTCCCAGTGTCTGTGTGTGCGTGGGCATGTGTGCATTGACACAAAGACTAAATGCAAAATATCTTCCAGACCTTAAGAATTTATTTTTATTTGCAGTTGTAATTCAAATTACAATTAAAGTTTGACACTAGGAAACAAATCCTTATGTACTGTGAATTCATATTAGTCATTCATGACCCAGAAAAAATGAGCAGCTTACTTGACTTACTTGACTTGACCATAAGTCCTTTCATTGTCATTAATGCACTTAGTAATTAAACTCCCATTCTTGCATTAGTTGTACTCTCTCTACTTTTTGGGGTAAATTCAGATTATCTACTTTGCTCAATACGCTTATAGGAAAGACCAGAAAGGCAAAATTAAAGGTGATATTGCACTTTGTGTCTCAGCGTGGCTTAGCACCATTTGATTGAGAATAAGACACGTAATAGCAAAAGTGGGAATAAATTCCAAACATACTTGCTTATATTTGCTGATTTATAAGGCTTTATATTTTTGACTCTGGGCAACATAATTAAACAGAGTTGTGTGTATGGACATGTCTAAATCAAGCAAGTTCCAACTGCAAGTAGTTTTGTGTGTCTGCCGATGCTCATTTATTCTGAGAACCAGAAGAGAGACCATCATTGTAAAATCTATTTTCTTCTTTCCAGAGCTAGCTTAACTTTTACATTTTCCTGAGACATACAAAAAACAATCTTTGCCTGGGACAGTGGCGCAGCTTTGGCTGCAGCCCCAGCCCCTTTGCCCCAGGAGAAACCCCTCGACCCCCAAGGACCAGGGCATTCTGTGCCCTGACACAATCATACATTGACATTTGCTTAGACTGAAGGCAATACTTCACAGTTCAAATACCTAAATGTGTATTAGTAGAGTATAAAATGTTTATTATTATTAATTTACATTGCTCCCATAAATGCCATGTAAGCTTTATGGGACAGATAAAAAGACATGGTCCATGAAATGAAGAGTTCACCATCTAATTTTAGAGAAGAGAGAGCAGGAGTAACCAAATAAGTCATATGGCTGGAATGAGTCATCAGGAAAGATGTCCAGCGGTAAAAAGAGGTAAGCTGCTGTGGAGCACTAAGCTGGCATCAGAGGGAGGAACACAGATTCGGCTGTAAATATCTGGCACAGCTAGCAGGATAAGGGGAAAGGGATAAAAAAAGGGGAGGCACACATTGGCTAGGAAAATGACAATGTGAATCTCCTTGTGATTAAAAGGTATACTGGATAAGGCTCAATAGGAATAAAAAAAATAATATATTTTCTGGTGTTGGCACTGAAATCAAACAAATGACTCTGTATGTGAATAGGACCCATAAAAACAGTATTAAGGGAATACTAAGTGTATCACTCTGACTTCATAACTGTGCATGTTGAATCATGAAAAATAACAATTTTATTTTACCAGAGGATGCACAGTGAGAATACACAGAGTTCATTTCAGACAACGCCATTGGAGGACATATAAAAATCTTACAATAATGGCTCTCACTAAGCACCTACATAATGCCAGATTTTTCATATCACATGTTAAATAGTTTTTGGCAGCTCATACTAGGCGGTATTATTAATGAAAAGACTGTTTTAAAAAATTGGCAGACTCGGTGTGAAAGTGAAACTAATCATAATGCTGTGATGGGGGAATTATTTCAAGACTGGTAGGATTACATTTGTTTCACTAGCAGGGAATCACTTTAAAAGGCAAAAATACACAAGAAACATTTCTTGAAATAAACTAATCCAGTAACCAATTAGATGTAACAACAAATTCCTGTAAATTTGTAATTTTATAGGCACTCCGTACTGAGCAACCATACTGAGAAACCTCTAAGAATATGACATGGATGAAACCAATTGCGTGATTTCCAGTTACTATTCCAATTTTACAAATATTTTTCTCTATGCAGACAGGCACTTACCCCTGTTCAGCCTGTCTCTGATTTCTTCTGTACATTGTGAAAGCATAAAGCTCAGTTCATGCTTCAGGATAGAGACCTAAATTCTAATTCTGTAGAAAAACCTAGGGACTTTCTGATATTTATGTACTGAGAGTAGGAAGTCTGTGCTCTATAGCTAGTACGAAGTGCATAAGGAGGAGCAGAACTTACATTGACAGCAATGGTGTAAAATAAAGCAAAAACACTACCGAGCAGGCCTTTTTGGTCATCCAGTCTACCACTTTCTCAATGTACATTCCCCAGTCTTGCCATTTCCTTTAGATCTTTTCCAGTCTGGTTTTTAACAGATAATTGTGGTTTGTCTTTCAGATCTTACTTTGGAAGATCATTTTCCAGTACAAGAAATCACATTCTTCTTCAGTCTTTTCCATTATTAACTTGTACCTTAATTTCATCAGAGTACTCCTAATTACTGTCCAGAGCATGACCTAAATCATGGATCCTTTTAGGCATACCACATCAGGGTAGTCCAAATTTGCCTTAGGCCCCAGATGAGGTATTAGTTTTTTTCAAACGCAGGGCTGATGCAAATGTTTAAATTAGCGCATTCCTCCTTTTTTTTTTGTTATGGGAATGTGCTGCATAGGCAGTGAGGAGAAAGAGAAAAATATTGTCAGAAAAAACCCTCCAAGCACCCAGTTCAGAAAGGGAGGAGGGGGAGGAGGTGCTCCAGGACCCTGATTCCCATCTGTGCTCCAGGGTACAGATATTCCCCTGCAGACCATGGAGGATCCCATGCTGGAGCAGGCGAATAAGTCCTGAAGGAAGCTGCAGCCCATGGAGAGCCTATGATGAAGTAGGGGAACTGTGAGGAGGAAGAAGTGGCAGAAACGAGCTATTATAACTGACCCCAACCCCTCATTCCCCATCCCTCTGCACTTGGCAGGAGTGGGGAGGAGGCAGAGGAGTTGAGAATGAAGAAGTGAAGCTGAGATTGGGAAAGAGATAAGTGGGGCAAGGTGTTTTAGTTTTTGTCTTTTTTTCTCATCATACTACTCTATTTTTAATTGGCAATAAATTATTTTTCCCCAAGTCAAGTCTGTTTTGTCTGTGGCAGTAAGTAATCTCCCCATCTTTGTCTTAACCCACAAGTTATTAATCTTATTTTCTCCACCTGTCCTGTTGAAGAGGGAGAATGAACAAGTGGCTGGGTGGGCATCTGTCAGCCACCAAGGTCAAATCACCACTCACGGTATTCTTTCACCACTTGCTTGCTTTCTAAGTTTTCTCATTTTCTTGTCTCTGACAATTTCTTTTTATTATTATTTGAATTTTAATATTTTAAAATAAATTCAAGAGATACCTACCACTATGATGCCATATTTAGAATTATTGTATACAGGGTAATGTTTTTGTATGCTCATCTAATGAAGATTTAATTATATTTTATTAAAAAATAAATATCTCTGCTCATTTCAACAAAAGTCAATATCTGCTTAATATTTGTTGATGAATTATTGAATATATCATTGCACTATCAATAGATCTAGACAATCATATGAAATGTGTAGTTTTCCGTGCTTTGCTCAGATCTGCTACATAGGATAATCAATGTGGTTTTGATGCACAGATCGCTGATAACTTTCACGATCAACCTGTAACTAGTCTGTCAATAGCTAAGAGATTTGAAAGTGTTCTGATAATGATTTTAAGTTGTCTATAGCACACTTTTGATGGTCCCTGAGGACAAGTATTGTCCCCGCAAGGTCCCTCTTATGCTTCTCTGTGTTTTTCACTGACAAATCAGACCAAGTAAGTTAATTTAGTTCAAGGTTCAATTCACAGTATTTGGTAAAAATACTCACACATACCACTTCATTTGGAAGATAGTTCTTATTTTATAATCAATATCAAGAGTAAGTTTACAACCTGACTTGAGAGTTACAGCAAACAGAGAACAAATATATGGAGATAGACTACATACAGAAGTATCAATTACTGCAAGTAAGTGGAAGTAATATGGGTTCCGGTTTATAGTGTGTGCTGCCTTTCATATACATATTTAATACTCAACATTTTTCATAAGGAACCAATCTTATAAATATTTCCCAAATCCATAAAGTATTTCTATGAAAATAGATGCTATACCACTTCTGAAAAAAAAAGATCCCTTAGGAAAAAAAGTCCAATTTTATTATACCTAAAGGGGGAGAAAAAAAAATAAATCTATCTGCTGTCTGTTGTCTTAGATTCAGCAAATCTAAAACTCCTTGTTTTCTCTTCTAATTGGAAATTCTTTGCTTTGGAAGTCTACCCACAACTTCTCCAGGCAGTTCCAAACCGTCTTGCTCTCAGCGATAGTATGAACTCCTAAAGACTATATAGGTATGCAAAAATAAAGATGTTTCTTTCTGAAGTGTTTTTCTTTAAATAGAAGTGCACTAAGTTCTGAAACAGACATAATTTTACAGCATATTCTAGATCTCAGGAAAGGCAATGAATTACAGTGGAATTGCTGACAGTTATACTAGCCCTACCAATATTGGCATAATAACTAGATGTGTCTTTCTTTAAATAGCTTTGTAGCTTATAGGGAATTGTGAGGAGCTTTAGTTTTTCTCTTAGTACTTCCAAAAAAAACCTGAAGTGGACATATGAAATGCATAAATATTTCCCATTACAGAGGCTAATACTATTCATTCATGAACACTTCTGTTGATTTATGATGTAGTATAATGTAAGGAGCTTATATTCTGCTGACAGATTCAGATAAGGCAAATCGGAGGCTAAAGCGTTTTACAGTGTATCTTGAAAAAGTGCATAGGCTTAATGAGCAGAAACTAAACATCTTCTCCGTTGCAACCTGAAGAAGGAAGGATGGGACCCCAAAATTATATGTAGCATTCATTAATACATTTGGGGGGCCTTCTTTACTTTTTTAAGAACTGATATTTTGACTGTGCCCCTGTATTTTAATTTCTATGGAGGCAGACTCTTGAATACCACCACTCTGAACTTACAAAACTATGCTAGGAAATGGAACTTCTCTGAATACTACCTGCTAACCTGTAGGGTGTCAAAGTAGGTTACATGGTGCCACTGAGAGATTTTAATAAGGGGAAGATACATTCTAACTTAGTTTTGGCTCCTCAGTGGTGTTACAGAGAGAAATGTATCAAGGTTCATATATGAAATAAAATTCTACATTCTTTGTGTCAGAGAAAGATGGAAAAAAGCAAAAAAGCAATCTGAGCTGAAATTGCCACAGCCCAGGAGCAGCTAAAGGTCTAATAACACCTCCCTACAGGAGAACACCCTATAGAAGCTTTCATGCAGAGGGCACGGTATCCCTCAAGTCCTCATTTTTGTCTTTCAACATACTAATAGCATTGCTAGCCCATTGAGAACCAGCTATGGCCTAAGAACCTGAAAGCATGAGATATGATTGTAAATTGAGGAATTGTGATCATTAGCTCAAAATTTATCTGTGTGAAATCTCATTTTACAGTAAAAGGAGTCAAAGATGCACACTGTATTAAAACAGGCTGGCTGTTCCATGTAGACAGTCATTCGCTCTTCTGCACCACCCTTTGCATTCCAGTTGTTAACTACTATTAGGGTTACAAATATTTATGTATTTCTAGTTTTGATTTTTCTAACTTTAACCTTGGGCTGTTTTGCTAGATTAAACTGACAGTTAACAATAAGGTGTCTCCTCGATAGCAGGGAAGGTCATGGAGCAGATCACCTTGAGTGCCATTACAACTCATATAATGGACAAGCAGGGGATCAGGCCTAGTCAGCATGGGTTTATGAAAGGCAGGTCCTGCCTGATGAACCTGATCTCCTTCTATGACAAGATGACCCGATTATTGGACGAGGGAAAGGCTGAGGACATTGTCTACCTAGACTTTTGAAAAGCATTTGACACTGTCCCCCATGGAATTCTCATGGAAATACTGGCGGCTCATGGCCTGGATGAGCAAACAATCTGCTGGATCAAGCACTGGCTGGATGGGCGGTCCCAAAGAGTGGTGGTCAATGGAGTTAAATCCAGCTGGCGGCCGGTCACAAGTGGCGTCCCTCAGGGCTCGGTGTTGGGACCATTTCTGTTTAATATCTTTATTGATGATCTTGTTAAGGACATAGAGTGTGTCATCAGCAAGTTTGCAGATGACACGAAGCTAAGTGGGAGTGTTGATCTGCATGAGGATAGGGAGGCTCTACAGAGAGACTTGGATAGATTGGACCCATGGGCCAATGCTAATGGAATGTGCTTCAACAAGGCCAAGTGCCGGGTCCTGCACTTGGGCCACAACAACCCCATGCATCGCTCCAGGCTTGGGGAAGTGTGGCTGGAGAGCTGCCTGCCAGAAAAGGACCTGGGGGTTCTAATGGACAAGTGGCTGAACATGAGCCAGCAGTGTGCCCAGGTGGCCAAGAAAGCCAATGGCACCCTGGCTTGTATTAGAAATAGTGTGACCAGCAGAAGGAGGGAGGTGATTATCCCCCTGTACTCAGCACTGGTGGGGCCACACCTTGAGTATTGTGTCCAGTTCTGGGCCCCCCAAAACAAGAGAGATATCAAGGTGCTGGAGTGAGTGCAGAGGAGGGCAATGAAGCTGGTGAAGGGCCTGGAGAATAAATCTTATGAGGAGCAATTGAAGGAGCTGGGACTGTTTAGTTTGAGGAAGAGGAGGCTGAGGGGAGACCTCATCACTCTCTACAACTACTTGAAAGGACATCGTAGAGAGGTTGGTGCTGGTCTCTTCTCACAGGTAATTAGCGATAGAACAAGAGGGAATGGCTTCAAGCTGCAGCAGGGTAGGTTTAGGCTGGACATTAGGAAAAAATTCTTCACAGAAAGAGTGGTCAGATACTGGAATAGGCTGCCCAGGGAGGTGGTGGAGTCACCATCCCTGAATGTGTTTAAGACTCGTTTAGATGTGGTGTTAAGGGATATGGTGTAAGGGAGAAATTCGTAGAGTGGAGTTGATGGTTGGACTCGATGATCCCAAGGTCTTTTCCAACCTAAATAATTCTATGATTCTATGATTCTATATCTATTAGCTGATAAGGTTACTGCATAAATTTCTGTTCAAGAAAATAAATGGGTTCATTTCTTATATTTGTATTAGAAATAATGTTTCAACAACCCAAATACTTGATGTTGCAGTTTTCAGTATCTACAACAATATTAAAAATCTTGCCAAATCATAGAATCAGAGAATCTCATAGAATCATAGAATCATAGGGTTGGAAGGGACCTCTGGAGATCATCTAGTCCAACCCCCTTGCCAGAGCAGGGTCACCTAGAACAGGTTTCACAGGAACCCATCCAGGCGGGTTTTGAATGTCTCCAGAGATGGAGACTCCACCACGGAATCACGGAATCACGGAATCTTCAGAGTTGGAAGGGACCTCTAGAGATCATCTAGTCCAACTCCCCTGCTAGAGCAGGATTGCCTAAAGCACATCCCTCAGAGCTGCATCCAGGCAGGTCTTGAAAATCTCCAGAGAAGGGGACTCCACAACCTCCCTGGGCAGCCTGTTCCAGTGCTCTGTCACCCTCACTGTAAAGAAGTTTTTCCGTGTATTTGAACAGAACTTCCTATGTTCTAGCTTGTGCCCATTGCCCCTTGTCCTGTCGCTGGGAACCATTGAAAAGAGCCTGGCTCCGTCCTCCTTAAACCCACCCTTTAGATACTTGTAAACATTAATCAGGTCCCTGTAATAAATAGAATCATGTTTGTTAATCAAATCAGGCTTTCTTAAAGGCTGGTGAAAACTTACACTGTTTCGACTCTTCACATACTTGAATCGCAGGCATCCAGTGGGCTATCTGGTGCACTTTGATACCTCAAGGCCTAAATCACAGGCATCCGGTGTGCTGTCTGGCGCACTTTGACACCTCAAGGCCTAAATCACAGGCATCTGGTGTGTTTTAACACTTCAAAGGGAAGAGCTAAATTGTGAGATAAGCTGAAAAGAGTCTCCCCAAGGACACTGATAAAGATGAGGAGCCTTCAGCCCCACGACGATCAGGAGGTGGGACAAGACCGACCCCCTAGCAACACGTCGCTCAGACACAGAATATACCAGGATTGACACATATACGGGAACCAGAAGAGTATATAATCAACTACTTTCGGGAAGTGGGTGTGCGCCGTTGGCGGAGCAAAGACTCCCCGGCCGCCCAGCGCTGTTTTGCTTGCTGCCGCTTGCTTAATAAACGAATTTGATTAATTGGACTGGTTCCTGTCAATTATTGGGCCACAATCTATAACAGTCCCCCCTCAACCTTCTCTTCTCCAGGCTAAAGAGTCCCAGCTCTTTCAGCCTTTCCTCATAAGGGAGGTGCTCCAGTCCCACAATCATCTTGGTTGCCCTACGCTGGACTCGCTCCAGTAGTTCCCTGTCCCTCTTGAACTGGGGAGCCCAAAACTGGACACAGTACTCCAGTTGTGGCCTCACCAGTGCAGAGAAGAGGGGGAGAATGACCTCCCTCGACCCACTGGCCACAGTCTTCCCTATGCAGCCCAGGATGCCATTGGCCTTCTTGGCGACAAGGGCACACTGCTGGCTCATGGATAATTTGCTGTCTACCAGGACCCCCAGGTCCTTCTCCTCGGAGCTGCTTCCCAGCATGTCCGCCCCTAACCTATACTGGTGTTTGGCATTCTTCCTTCCCAGGTGCAGGACCCTACACTTGCTTTTGTTGAACCTCATTCATACCTCTCTGGGTAGCCAGTTCCAGTACTCTGCCACCCTCAAAGGAAAGAAGTTCCTCCTCATGTTTAGGTGGGGCTTCCTATGCTCAAGTTTGTGCCCATTACCTCTTCTCCTGTTGCCGGGCACCACTGAAAAGAGGCTGGTCCCATCCTTCTGACACCCATCCTTTAAGTATTTATAAGTGTTGATGAGATCCCCCCTCAGCCGTCTTTTTTCCAGACTGAAGGGACCCAAATCCCTCAGTCTTTCTTCATAAGAGAGGTGTTCGAGTCCCCTAATCATCTTGGTAGCTCTCTGCTGCACCCTCTCCAGCAGTTCCCTGTCCCTCTTGAACCGGGGAGCCCAGAACTGGACCCAATATGCCAGATGCGGCCTCACCAAGGCAGAGTAGAGGGGGAGGATGACCTCCCTCCACCTCCTGGACACACTCCTCTTGATGCACCCCAGGATGCCATTGGCCTTTTTGGCCACAAGGGCACATTGCTGGCTCATGGTCATCCTGTTGTCCTGCAGGACTCACAGGTCTCTTTCAGCTGAGCTGCTCTCCAGCAGGTCAGCCCCCAACCTGTCCTGGTGCATGGGGTTATTCCTCCCCAGGTGCAGCACCCTACACTTGCCCTTATTGAATTTCATAAGGTTCCTCTTTGCCCAACTCTCTAGCCTGTCCAGGTCTCTCTGTATGGTGGCACAGCCTTCCGGTGTGCCAGACACCCAGCCCCCTCCAGCTTTGTGTCATCAGCAAACTTGCTGAGGGTGCACTCTATCCCCTCATCCAGGTCATTGATGAATATATTGAAGAGGACTGGACCCAGTACTGACCCCTGGGGATCACCACTCGTCACTGACCTCCAACTAGACTCTGTGCCCCTAATCACTACCCTCTGAGCTCTGTCTCTCAAGCAGTTATCTATCCACCTTACCGTCCATTCATCTAGCCCACTCTTCCTAAGCTTCCCTATGAGGATGCTGTGGGAGACTGTGTCAAACGCCATGCTTAAGTCAAGGTAGACAACATCTACTGCCCTCCCCTCATCTATCCCTCGAGTCCTGCCATCATAGAAGGCTATCACATTAGTCAGACATGATTTCCCCTTGGTGAATCCATGTTGACTACTTCTGATAGCTTTCTTTTCCTCCGCATGCCTTGAGATGACACCCAGAACGAGCTGTTCCATCATCTTTCCAGGGATGGAGGTGAGGCTGACCAGTCTGTAGTTCCCCGGCTCCTCCTTCTTGCCTTTTTTGAAGACTGGAGTGACATTGTCTTTCCTCCAGTCCTCAGGCACCTCACCTGTTCTCCAGGACCTTTCAAAGATGATGGAGAGCGACCCAGCAATGACTTCCGACAGCTCCCTCAGCACTCGTGGGTGCATCCCACCGGGACCCATGGACTTGTGAATATCTAATTGATCTAATTGATCCCTCACTCGATCCTCCTCAACCAAGGGGAAGTCTTCCTCTTTCCCTGTTATTTTCTTCAAAGCCTGTGACTCCTGAGGTCTGGGCCGAGCAGTAAAGACTGAAGCAAAGAAGGCATTCAGTAGCTCCGCCTTCTCCACGTCCTCTGTCACCATGGCTCCTGCCTCATTCAGCAGTGGGTCCACAACTTCTCTGGTCTTCTTTTTGCCTCCAATATACTTGTAGAAGCCCCTCCTGTTGAGCTTGACATCCCTTGCCAGGTTTAATTCCAAGGAAGCTTTGGCTTTCCTTGTTTAATCCCTGCACGCTCTGGCGGCATACTTGTAATCCTCCCAAGGGGTCAGTCCCTTCTTCCACTTATTGTAAACTTCCTTCTTCCTCTTGAGCTTTTTCAGAAGCTCCCTGCTCAACCATGCAGGTCTGCTGCGTCCCTTGCCCGATTTCCTGCTCTTAGGATGCATATATGCAAATATGGACATCAGAACCAGACTGGTCCAGTATATTCTCACACAAGCATTGTTTTCCCTGTAATACTTTTTAGCTACATAAAAGAGATGTGGAAAGTTTTCTTATACCATCTATTTTTACTGAATTAGACATCAATAGTAGAAATGATAAATTATCCAGTTCACTTACAGGATACCAGGTAGCTTTTGTCTGCTACTTTTTGAATTATTATAAGGTTGCTTATGTCATGGTTATTTCTGAGAGAAAAATAGGTTTTTCTTTGCACAATAACCTGTTAGAAAGAACATACCCCTTGGAATTTCACTTTGAAGTGAAATAGGTTAAAGAAAAAGTAGACTTCAAGTTCAATTTTTGTCATGAGGGAGGTTTTTAGGATAGTAAAATCATATTCAATGCATTTCTGTTGTCGTAAATTGTAACTACAGTTGAGTAAGCTTACATTCAGTTCTATCTTATTTCTTTTTCCTTTTTCCTTATTCTATACTGTAAATGCCATTCATCTAAATGGAAGTTTCAGAAAAAGCTTATTAAAAACTCTATCAAAATGTAATACACATTTTGGAGAAGTGATGGAATACATCCCTCAAGGAGGAACATTCATCAAAAGTTTAAAAATGAACGTCAGGGTTTCCAATCTCTTTCAAACATATGAAGCAAAGATCTTCCCTAAAGTAAATGTATGCATATGAACTTTCTTCTTTTAAAAACGTACTGAAATTTTGAATGTTCACAAAAAATATAAGACATCATAGATAATATGGTACAAAATTTCCCTTCTTTCTAAATAAGTCTTTTTACTTCATTGTAATATTTTGCACCAAAGAGCAAAACCACATATTGTCAAAATGCAAAGTCAGTTTACAGGAGATAAAAATACAGATTTTTTAAAATAGCAGTAAATATAATAAATCATTAATTTAATGAACTCTCTTATTATACCTGTCCAATAATTCTGCCAACACCACACACTCATTTTGAAGTTAACTGTAAGTTCCACAAGCAAGCTATATTCAGAGTTAAAATATAGCAAGAGTTACTAGATTCACCCTTATTCTTCCTTCTCTATACCTAAAGGTATCATTGGCTGATTAACTAGCCATTTAATGATGGTTCTGGTAAGTAAGCTTTAATGAAAACAAACCCAGCACAGCAAATTTGATGTGGTACTCCCCTCCTAAATCTCATCACCAAACTACTTATAGGCATCCAACAATGAAAAGTAACTGTACAACAGGTCATACAAACACAGCATGGGAAATATATAAACTACCTCTGCAATGTTTTTCACCCTGAGGGACCAGAAACATAAAGCAGATTATTTTTACAACATAAAGAATTACCAGCAATGGAATTGCTATGATGTTTCTCTTACTCTTTTTTTTTTTCCTTTTTTTTTTTTTAATGAAGATGAGCATATGATTCAGTTACATGCTAGATGCGTGAGGTAAGAAAGAAAGATACTATAATAAAGGCCAAGGAGAAGAGGAATTAAAAAGAAGAAAGAAGATGGGCAACTTCAGAAGCATCAGGCTGAAGTGAAATACTGTATTAGTGATGGTGATCAGGGACTACATCCATTACATTCTCAAAATTGTAAGGCCATTGCCTTTTACTAAAAGGCAAATCTAGTCAAAACCATTGGAAATAATTCTTTAAATAGAGGAGAAGAAATTTTTAATAAACATAGTTGCAAACTCTGTGACTGTTCTAATTTAAACCAATGAAGATATCACACCTTAATTTCATTTGTAATTTTAAGGAAGAAGAGAAAAAGGAAGGACAAGAATGGACAAGAGAGAAGAATATAAAAACAGAATCGTGAGTATGGCACAGCTTTCAAGAACTATTTATTTGTTGATAGGATCTATCACTGAATTTAATGCATTTACAAGATAGGAGAGGTAAATGTAAAAACTTTGCAGTTGCTAAAACTACATACAGAAATACTTAAAAATAGTAATTCCAGTGCAAAACAAGAACTGAAATTATTTTTCTTTAATATGTTTTAGGTTTCAATAGGAGAATCATATAAATGTATGAGCTGTTTTACTGTTTTGAAATATAACACTGATTATAAATAATGGAAAATCTCATAGCAGTAGCTTACAACATTCTTCAAAAATGGATGTAAAGGTATCAAATGCCACTGCACCTTGCTAATAAGTCATTCAGACTCTAAGGGTAAGTGTACGTATAGAATCCAAGCTCTTTGCCTGAATATTAAATACTTGTTAAACAGACATTTACAGACAAAGGAAATTCACCCTGTGTTTCTGAACTACCAAGCATGATATTAATATTCAATTGATGAGCTGCTGTGTAAAAAGAAAGACCTGCTAGAGGCTTAAAATGCTAAATGCATTCTCCATTTACTGTAACTGCATACTAAAAGCACTGCTCTGTCATACATTAGAAAGAGAAGTTCAAGAGACATTATAATGTAAGAAAAGTCCAAATGCAAGGTACTTGGTTTGAGTTCTTAGAATTAATTGAAGTCATAAGCACGATAAGGGAAGGAAAAAATCCTTTGCCTACATGAATCTATAGTACTTTGCTTCTTAAAATTATATCTCTCCTAGTCTTTTGTATTAATCAGTACTTGAAGGGATTTCTGTTAGAGATGAGTGAACTGTTCTGGCTAAAATAAAAGCTGATTCAAACCTTTTGCCATCACTTGCACTTTTTGAACCATACTTAGTAACATTCAAATATGTTTGGCTACAGATTTCTTCTTATTCTAGCTAGGGAAAAAGGAATAAAAATATAGTCTTTCTACTATGCTGAGTCCATCCAGGTGAGTTCACTGAGATCATATGATCTCAGAAAATGCTCAGGGCAACCACTTGAGCTGACTTCAGGCATATACCATGAAACTAATTCTATATCTTATGTAGGCAGCCAGCCTGCGGACAAGGCCAACAGAAAAGGGAAATCGCATAGTCTGTGTTTAAAGCTCTATGGTGGCCAACACCAGGAAATCTACATTGGTAGGATGAGAATAGGACCTAGTTCCCCATGCCCTTAAAGGCAGGTGGTATCTGCCAGAACAACTGCACTCTTCTCTTCCCTGGTCTGTTCTCACAAAGGAGGAAGTATGGAGGTGGGATTGTCCTATACAAAGCAGTATTTCAGAGTTAATGAATTGCAGCCTCTGTCACTGACTACCTATTACAGCAAAGAGCACCATAGCGCTGCAGAGTGCAAAGCAATGTCTTGGAATGTGCAGTGCTTCATGGTCTATGGCTGAAGTTAGCTCAGGCAGTTGTATTTCTGTGGTTGTATGGTGTGGCACTATGACTACTGGTCATCAGATATGTGTAGGGGGTTAGGCCATCATGCATGCAGTCTGGCCCTCTTCACATATCTTCGAAGGGATCGAGCTTGAAAATGGTATCCTATATTCCAGCAAGATGATACCTGGGGCATATTCCTCTCCCTCCTGACAGAAACAGTTTCAGGAATAGCATTTTGAGGAAGGGCCTTTCCTCAGCATTCCCAGGATTTCGGGTAGGACATTTCATTCACTATCTGCTAGATAAGGGCTCCTGCAAGAGAGAGAATGAAGGAAAATTCGTAATTCAACAAGCATTATTACAACTACTACTGTATCTCTGATTTACAGGTTTCTACAGAGAGTGAATTATACTCTTTCTAAATAATGCATCCATAGAATTTCTGCAGCGAATAGTGTATAGGAGTATGTATGCCATAAATAGATGATTCACAGTGTAAAGACTTGTGCCAGGCAACATCTCCTGCTCCTCTCATTTCCCTCTTCTTCCACCTTCTGCTGATGATAGCAAGGAAAGGAAGATTGGGAGGATGGCCTCAGATATCTTCAGTACAATGAAGTAGGCAGTGAATTTGCTTATGTCAGAAGCTGGTTTTACAGTGATCATCAGGTGTTAAGTTAGTCCAGGCTCCCAAGTACGATGGCCACCTTGGACCTGAAGATGAGAGACATAAGTTATTAGCAGATGTGACCTTCTTAGTCTGCTGTACCTACCATAAGCCATTCAAGATGCAGGGGTTATCATGGTACCACAGATAGATTCTTAACCCATTCACCAACAGTGATTTGAATACTGAATAGACTAGATAAAACAACAGTCATGACACTAGGTAATATCCGAGATAACAGGGAAGAAGAATAAAGGACACTATTAGACAATGGAAAATTCTGCTCATTTTTCCTTGGAACACTGAAATTGAGAAAGAGATTCCAAAATGGCTTGAGACATTGTGGGCCTTCTTTCTTCATCCCATGTGCAATAAGGTAGTGGCCTATTATGTGACCCTCCTAAGAGATACTCGCACCCACAATAGGTGGCACTTCCAAGCTGTGAGTGTGAAAGATAGCACGAGGGATTTGTTAAATGTGAGCACTTCTATTGAGCTTGCTGTTGTGTCGTAATACATGCCTCAGGCGGACATGTCAAATCAGTTGCATGCTGTAGTAATCATTGCTGCTTAAACAAGGCCACAGGAGAAATCTTTCAGATAGCCATAAGTAAGAAGCGCAGTTCACAGATTTAAATAACTGAAGTTCTACTTATAGAAAGGAACAGGTAGGGACATGGTATATCACCATGTCCTGCAACAATTTAAAGCTGAACACATTAGCAAGCAATGCTTGCTGATCACTTTGTTTCTGAGGACTCCATTACCCAACAACACATAAGCAAGCACGTCTCTTCTGATGCCAATACGACATAAATATGAACTGGGAGGTCTATCCAAATTTTGTGCAAGTCATGTACAAATCATAAACAAAATCTGTTTTATCTGCTTTATAATCAACATTATCCTTCCAGGTTGCCATTATATTAGGGTTTACTGCTACGGTAGTGTTAGTGGCAATGTTATTACCATCAATATCAGTCTGATTGATTCAAAAGTTTACAGCACAATTATCAGTGCATTACATAAATCTATTCAAATATTAAGGAAGGCTTTAACAAATTTATCTGCTACCAAAAAAGAAGAATGAAAAAGCCTGAACAAAACCAGCATTTTGTTTCTTCTGAGGTAGCATGTCTCTTTCTCTGTAGTCCTATTTAAAAAGAAGCATATAGCTGTATTGCCTCAGGAAGCACCAAGAAAAGATATTTTTCTGTCACAAAAGCATGATTTCCTTCCTGTTCTCACATTACTCCCAGAGGTTAGCAATTTGCTACTGGCTCTGAACAATGTCAAATGCTGTCTCAGCAACACTGAACACCACATGGGACTTTGAGGAAAAGAGAGGGGTTCCAGTTTTTCTTTTGTCCAGTTTCCTCCTGGATGCAGTGATGAAGCAAGTTCAGATTCTGCCCTTGCTCTGTCCAGATTAGTTGCTGCAGCAAAGAGGGTGGGAAGACAGTTTGAAATGTTATGTCTCAACATAAATAAGGATATTAAACTGAGACCCAGAATTGTTATCAATTTGTACACACTGAATTAATAATTTTGTACGCATGGGACATAAAGTCCATTGTACTGAATCCTGATACTTTAATTCATACTACTTCTATCTTAATTTGAAATTCTCTAATTCAGAAAGAGAATTCTGAATTGTAGTCACTTACTCTTCTTTGGGGACTATGATTTCTTCTTTTCTTTTTTTTTTTTTTTTCCTCCTATAGTAGATGTGTGACTTGGTCATTTTTTGAGGTGGCATTTCAAACAAATGTTAGGTGTGGTATATAACTATATTTTAATTTAATTTATGATTAAACTTTATGATCAAATTTTATGGTTATTTCTTTTTATAACAAGTACCAGAAAGAGAGAACAAGAATTTCAACTAAAGTAAGGTAACCTTAAATACAGAATAGTTGTTATGAGGTAATATTTTATTGAATTCCTTTAGAGAAAAAACAAAAAGTTATTAAATGGGCTGATGCTTTTATTTTTGGCTCAATGACTTGTTATCAGAATACATTGCAGGATACTGATTTCTATTTTTTTGTACATAAATATCTATTTTAATTCATAGAATGGTATCATTACCGAGATGCTAGTAGATGTTAATACGGCTCTCCATTAGTCAATACCTATTCTGTTATCTTATTCTATATTGCATATCTTGATAGTTTCAAATATTGCTTTTTCTTGAAAGATACTCAACAAATTCATACCTGGCACAACCCTTCAGGAGCATTTGCTCATTGTATCTAAGAGTTTCTGAACTTAAAAGTATAGACATTGTCTGAAAGCGACTACAAAAACAACATTTTGGATTGCAATATTTATGGCCTCACAATGATTCTCAGAACAAATCTCTTCAGATTACAATAAATATAGGCCTATATTCTGAGCTTTGGTTGAGCTGGGTTCAGTGCATAAATAAACAAATAAAGTAAAAGTAGGGAGGGAGGGAGGGATGGAAATGGCATTAAGACATTTTAGTGATCCTGCAGTCCTGAACCTAGTCAGTCAAAAATCTAATAAATCCCTCCCAGAACATTTAAAGATGCCATTCACCCAGCCTCAGAAAGTGAGGTGACCAAAATGGGGTGAAGCACAGATCACAAGCAAAGGCTCAGACTTTGCAAAGGCCTATGCAAAGCAGTAGATCCATCTGATGCCTTTAAAAAATCTGTCTGATGAGTGGAAACTGGAGTCTGAAGGTCAAGCTGAATTTTGTCCAATGCATCTCCCAACAATAAATATTCCAGCAAGAACTTAGTTAACACTCCTGATTATTATATGACCAGAATAGAATACAATTCACTTTTCTACACATGTCTTGATGCCACAGTACTGACACAGCAAGAAGGATGGTGATTTGATGTTGATCACTAAGCTGGCAAGCGTGAAGCTGAATACACAAGAGGATCAGACCATAGGGGAGGCATTGCCATTGACATTTTTCCAATCAGCCTAGTTAATCCGCTTTCTTCTTAAATATGTTATGTAGGAACAGATCCAAACAGTTACCACATTGTTTCAGAAAACGTGACACCTTTTAAGACCAATATTCCTCTTTTGCAAAAAGTGTACAAATCATTAGACTGTTCCAAGGATAGCGTATAAAACAGGGCTGTGCTTTAGACCTCAGAAATGTTTCAGTGGAGCAGCACTGTCAATTTATAGTCCAGGCTTTAGTGGAAAGTGATTAAACCTTGACAAAATATCCTTCTTCTAAAACAGCACTGCATGGAAACATATTATTCTTTATGATTAATGCAATGAAGTGTGCACTGTAAGATGCCTGATTCAGTTGTACGCATTCAGAGAACTATCATTGCTGTAATATATTAAAAGGTCCAAGCTGTGAGTGAATAATGGTTGTGAGTTACAGAGGAAAAGGGCTCTTGGAAGTCTTTTATACAAACAGGAGAACTAAATGCTGGTTGTGAAAGATGTTACTTTGAGCCAAACTAAACATAGGTCTATGCATCAGGGTATATTGCACAGAACTTCCACAGACAAGCAGCTGTGGCAGCAGACTTCAGAGGAACCCAGTTTCCTTTTTCATTGCAGCTGTAATGTCAAAGAGTTGTAAGCTTAAAAACTTTTCAGGTGCTACAAAATGATGTAATACCAATAATTAAAGAACATTTGGAGATTTTATTTTCACCCACTTGACCTTCCTATACTATCACCATTATAGGTGAACCCATCAGCTTTAAAACAAAATTGTTTTAAAATAAGGAATTACACACAATAATACATTTTTTTTAAGTTCTCTGATATGAGTAAGAGTATTAAGTTAACTGAACAGGATGTGGGAAACCATAGGACATGACATGAGAAATGGCTGGACATGACAAATTGCAGTCTGAGAAGCTGCCAGGGTTTAATGACTATGCCATGAAGAAGAGCAGATCTCACGGGGTGTGTAAAGGGAGCAACGGGAAAGGGCTGAGCCTCACAGATCCCTGCAGGGGTAACTGTGCCAGTAATGCTGTGCAACACTGTCACCCATGTAGTGACAGCAAAAATACCAAACTGGGTATGGATGTAGCAATGCTGGGACTGAAAGTCAAAAAATAAATAAGGGCAGGTTCTTTATCCGAGGGGGCAAGGGTGGAAAAAAGAGGGTCAAGAACCAGAAAAAGTGATAAAAACTTTTGTAAATAATGTCATTGGTACTGTCCGCGGGTGCTTGCTAGGCAGTCCTGTGTTTGATCGATCACCCCAGGCTGTGACTGACTAAACCCCAAAGGGTGGCAAGTGACTCACTGAATAAAACCCTACAATGGAATAAGGCTCAGTGGAGATGGGCAAGGGTGACGTGCCCATGAAGCTCAGAGAATAATGCATAGAAGCTCACTTTGTATCAATGCAAAGGGGACTGGAGGATGAGCCTTTGTTTTACATAAATAGCTGTCTACAGTTGAGCATTTCAGCTGGTGGTGTAAATGTTTCTCCCTGAATTCATTAAAAGAGTGTGAAGTGTGGTGTTCCCTCACCCATATTATGGGAAAAACTCCAGGTCCCCTACTTGCCAAATCAAGTCAGACACCTGTGTTATGATCAGAACAGGTTTGTTCCGCTCCAGGCTCTGCAGGCCAGGCCAGGGCTGCTTGCCAGGGACCTCCAAACAGCTCAGATCACATGCTTTGCTTTACCTTTTAGTCAGTGTTTTCCCATTTCCTCTTCCTGAATAAATAATTCTCATCCATTAAACTTTTTCACGATTTCCTCCAGTTTTACTGACTTTACTTGCTTGCTTTTTAATTTTGGCCTTAGACATCAATCCCTTGATGTAACAGCAGCACCTGTTTCACTATTTTTTGGCATCTTTTGCTTAGATTCAGCTCCTGATACCCTCCTCCCACAACTTCTGTAGTTTCTGCCTTTCTTGTCTTTGTAGCTTAGGCCCAGGTCAGGTGGGGCCAGCTCCTTGTCCTCTTAAATTGTCTGCAGGATCCAGAAATTTATCATCTTGATACCGTGTTAGTCCGGCCATGGGACAGGGCTAGGGCTAGATACCTCACCCATACCATAAGAAACACCAATGAGATTTTCAAGCTCAAAAGAACATTAGCAAATAGAAGCTAGAACAAATAATGGTTTCTAAATAAAGAAAATACAGTGCAACATGGTAGGACAAATCACAGTAAATAATTCTCCCACTGCCCATTTTACACTTTTGGGTTTCCAGAACAGTCAGTAGGGTTGTCTGCCTCTGCTTCACATCATAGTTTGCAAACTCCTCTTTACTAAGTTTGTCTCATGCTTCAGAAGTAACATCTCACTTCCTCCAAAGAGTACATGCGATTTACTTTTCACATAGAATTAGCACAACTGAGAATGGTAAATCATTCTCCCTTGATGATCGCAGTCTACTGCATACACTAACCTTTTTTCTGCTCTACCCACGGCCACCACCAAAGGAAGTTTATGAACGTGTCCAATATCTTTTGTTTACTACATCATATATTTCATTCACTTCTTAGTGATGACCACCTTAAATAATTATTTCATATCTTTTAATATTTGCCTGTAAAATCCCACATACACTAAGGATATATTTATTAGCATAATAGGGGGAACAGAAAAAAAAGCACACAACTCCATCTTTAAATATTAGTTGTACCTAAATTTAGACATAAATAAAAAAAGGCTTTAAACATAATTGTACCATATTTGAATGATGTCTTTACAGGACACTATTAAAAATACTTATTAAAATTGATCAAAACAGCATGAATACTGGAGAAACTTTATTTTCTATACGTTTCATAGGCAATTATTGTATTTCTGGTGAAAGACATGCAACTAAATTCTGCCTTCACTAATATAAAAGTGAAATAATTTCAGAAAATTTTAGGACATCTGCAAATCATCTTCACATGAATTTGGTCAAGTTCCAGGCTTCATTAGTGAAAAAAATAAAAAAAATCATGGCATACATTATCTAAATACTACGTACAATATCTACATCTCATGAAAGTCTAGTTCTGATTTTCCCAGGTAATTATTGTGCTTTGTCTATAAAGACCCCAATAGAGTTGTCATCTCTGGGTCTGGAAACTAGCTGTTGCACACTGCATAATTGGTTATGGTGTCTGAAAATGAGATTCACCTATTACAACATGTTGATCTAATAAATATGGAGATGGACTTAATTCTACTGCTAACTAATACTGAATACACAGTTTTTGTGGCATAGTCCTGATAGCAGCTCCTCCCTAAGCAGAAAGGAAATAAAAACCATGTAGAAAACTTGACTTCCATTTCATTCAAACTAACATAGTTTCACATATCACTGAATGTGAACAGTATCATTTACCTCCCTTTGAAGTATTGCAGCCTACAGACCAGGGAGCATTACTGATTGCAATTCTTTCTGTTTCGCTAGCTGAAGATTTTCTACTTTATGCAGAACAGTAACACAGTCATTAGCAATGGGAGCCTCTTTCTGCCTTCCAGCTGAAATAACAGGTTGAAGTTCACAGTTTCTGTCTTTCTCCCTCTAACCCAGTTGTGGGGGTTTTGGTTTTGTTTTGAGTTGGGTTCTTTTCTTTTGTTGTTTATTTGGTTGGTTTTGTTTAGGGTTTTTTATTATTATTATTTCAGTCAAGTTGTATGACCTTTAACAAGAAACGTTTAATGAATCTTCCTTAGGTGTCCGGAAGGTGTTTCTTTCAGGAGACATTTCTTTATGTATCCAACCTGATGGTTGGAGAACTCTCCAGTAATGGGCAGATGACAGTCAAATCCCACTGCAAAGGAATTTAATCTACGTCTTCTACAGTTTGTGTGGCTGATTTTGTGTGAAGGCTTTTGATAAAAAGTGGAACAGTCACCTTGTAGATGTGCTTTGCACGAAGGTGGCAGGCATCCTCAGACAGCACTTCCCGCAGTTCTAGTATTGTCCCAGAGTCTTCCATTTTTAGGTCGTTACACAGTGATTTTTATTTTTACTGGATGTCCTACTAAACAGGAAACCCCTGCTATCACTTTGAAATTGTGTCACATTGGTGTAAAACAATGATTAAGAGTATAAGGCAATAAAGAAAAAGGCCTAAATGTTTTATATTGTGCAGGTTTAAATTTATTCTGTTTATTTGTATTAGTAGCAGTTACTAACTAAAACTTCAAATCAGAATTCCACTGTTCACTAATAATGATAAGTAACATTGTTTCCTTAGATAACTTATGAAATGTGTTCACCTTTAGCAATGACAAAAAGGTCATCTGTCATTCACAGCAAGAAATATTAGGTGTGTTGAGAGTTTGAGTGTGGTTGGAACGTGAAAAATTACTTGTTGAGTTTCTTTTTTTCCTATTTACTTTATGTTCCACCATTTTTAAGACTCTTTTTTTTGTTGTTTTCTTCACATAAATTTGCAAGGTTGATGTAGCAATTAGCCAGATAGGACAGAGGCTAATTATTCTGATTTACTCCTAAGAGACAGAGGAACTTTTTAGTGAAAAGCAGAGCGAGATACGTATAAGAAAGAAGAGAACTGAAAAATCAGCTTTGAGGAGTTTGAGAGTGAGTTTAGAAAAATCACTGGAAATTAGCACTGAAATAATGTTGGAATAGTAGGACAGTAAAAAGCTGATAATTAGCTGAAACCCCAGGGAAAAGAACACAGGTTTCATCTTTTGAGGAGGCTGCTTAAGTGGGGACATTATAAACTCCTTGTGGAGGACAAATAAGTGAGTAATTGCAACTATAAGAAAAGCCTGAGCTATTGCTCAGACAGGGCAGTGACAGTGATGCTAGTGTGTAATTTTTTCCTAATGAAACAGAGAGTTTGTGTAAAATGTAAATAGTAAATTCTCTCCATAACCACTGAAATCAGAAAGGTAGGTAAGGGAGAATGTTGGCAAGTTGAGAAAGTGATTTATGAGTTTCCTGTTAAACAAGTCATTAGCATGGATCAAAGATGTCAAAGAGCTTATTAAAATATTACTTAAGAAGGCGTATTTATAAAAAACCAAATATTAAGCCAAGATCTTAGTGGAGCTGGATGAAATTGCACATTTTTTGCATCATAAATTGGAACCAAAATATGAAATGTCAATATTATTTTGAAACAAAATACTGTTAGAGTATGACAATTTCTCTTGTCAAAACATTTTTGCTTGATAAGGTCAAAACTTTTTGTATAGATAAGATAGAAAAGGTTCACTTCAGTAGTATCATTTAGAATATACAATAGTCAAAGATGCTAATATAAAGTGTTTTGACACTGTTAAGGCATTATGTTACAAAAATTCTGCCTATTTGTTCTGCAGTTTGGAGGTGTGGGAGAGAATCTGTCAGACTATAATATAATACTGAGAAAAGAACCGTTCTAAGAAAGGTATTTGCTAACAAATGCATTTATCAAAAGTATTAAACTGTGACGTGGTTACTTCTATCAAAGTTACCAAAATAGAAGTTCTGATGTTTTTGTTATCAAATGTTGATATTAATAGCTGGGAATGGCATTTTTAGGCATTTAGTAAACCATTGGGTTTTTGGGAAATTGGGCAGGGAAATTTGAGAGGGAAATTGGGCAAATTTGGGAAAGAAAAGATATCTAATGTTTTAATAGCGAATGTCGTCTCTCAGACCTAAGTTCTTTCTCGACTTGATCCAGACAATACAATTTACTAATGAAGCTTTACAGAAAGAAGCAAATAAATACAACTGTGCTGCTTCAACAATTATGTTATCTAAATTCATTGCAGATGAACTATGCATCATCACTTTATTTTCATTTTTTAACTTGAATATGACAGTCCAGGTGAGAAGAATGGCCAGTGCAATGGAGAGGGAAAGGAAGTATTGCTTGTTTTAGTCATATCTGTTGAAGCAAACCAAACATAAAAATCTAGATCAGTGAAATCATTCAGTCTATCTCAAAAAATTGAGTCACCAGTTCTCAGATGAGTCATCACTGTTCATAGCACTAATATAGCATCATAGATGTGCATAGCACTTACAGCATTCATTTAGAAAAATATCATTTCATCACCAAGGACATCATTTGCGACTTTTTACTACCTACAATTCAAAGGACGACAATGCTTCTACGTTCACAATACCAAAAGTGTCTGCACTGCATTCTAATAAACCTTTGTCCAGACATTTCTACAGACAAATTAATAGAATGATTCTCAGAAGTGTTAAGAAAACACAATTGGGTTTTGTTACTGCTAAAATTCTAGAAAAGCAGAAGTGTCTGCTATCACCAACATATTTCTGGAAAGTAAAAAAAAAATAAATACAACCAGCATGACAGTAGTATTATTCTAAGAGAAGAAAGAAAGATTATTATTGTCAACAGTGGTACTGTCTACATGTGATCCTTTTCATATGTGGCTTTGCAACCCATATGTTGAATGATTGATTGTATGTGAATGAAGAAAATGCATTTTCAGTTAAAAAATACAGATGAGAAACTTGATTGAACAGAGATGATTGAAACTTTAATGGATATCTTGGGTGAAAAGAATAGCAAATATAAAAAAAATTAGGTGTACCTATTGTTAGCAAACACTATAATCAGAAAACCCACCTAAGTCTACAGGGAGACTAATTACAAGGAACTAAGACCACTATCTGTTTGATGGGTAGGTAACCTTCCTCCAGACGGAACAGAATTAATTACAATCTGAAAAATGTTCTTAGTGAAGAGTATTACAGCAAACTATACTTACAATAAAGAGATGGCTAAAGTAAAAAAAAAAAAGTATGACAATTATATTTGAAGTGTGTAATGCTGCTCCTCAGAAGATTCAACGTTGTGTACAAATGGACATGGAGACTGAGAGCTGTCTGATAGTGGTATCAAACTACTGGTAACAAAGCTGGCAACAGAGAATCTGATTGTATTTTTATTAATTTTCTGTGAGAGGGAATAAATAAAGTATATATGAATTTCCTGAAGTATTCTAAATTTTAATCCCAGATTATGAAAAAGGTAGAATACAGATGGGCATATAGTAGCAACCAATATCAGTGGTGAATCGTACTGTCAATAGTATCATTGGAGTGTTGCTATCAATTTTACACCTTACTTATGATGAAATCTGTCTATACGATGCATGTTGGCAAATATTGACTTACTAATGAAATCTACAATAGTGACACTAAAACCACGAGCAGATAAATGAAATTCAGCTTGGAAAAATGCAAACCGATATATCTTATTAGAAAAAAAAGCAACTTGAAACAAAAGCAATGACTACCCACTCAACAGGCAACTCTGTGAGACTTTTTTTTCCTTCAAAGATGCCTTAATTTACTCTGGTGTTCAGGAGGAGCATTGACATTAGCTGTGCTCTCAGTTCTGCTGACTGACACGCACGTTTGACAGGGCATTGATTCTGGTAATTCCTTTTCACCCCATAGACAGTCATAGGCAGACATCCCTGTGCTGAGGAATTGGAGGGACTGATGTTTCAGTCTAGGGATTCTCTAAAACTTGCTGGTCTGACAGTGACACCTGAAGCACATACCTTGTGACAAAGGAAGGAGAGAGCCATTTACCAAACAGTTTAATATCACTAACCCACTGGGTTTCTGTACATTAATAAGGGGGGGGGGGAGAGAGAGAAAAAAGTTCTACTTTATGTTCAAATAACACATAGCCTTTAAAAAATTAGAAATCTTTTGGGTTTTTGGGTGCCAGCGTTAAACAAAAGGGGAAGGAAGCTGTGGCTAAAAATCTTGACTGACTTGGAACCCACTTACAGAGGTACCGAAAGGGAATGGCAGATTGGATGTGACTTTGAAAATACTGTAGCAGCTAAGGTGGCCAGCATGGTTTTTACAACTAATTGCCTATCAGGAAATGAAAATGATGTTTTGTCTTTGGAATATTTATTCTGACTCCCTCCCTTCAGCCATCTTAAGTGTGTAAAGTTAGTGTACAACATGATTATTTCAGAAGGACAGGTTTTTATACCAATTGTGTTCAAGTGTATACAGCCATAGCAGTAACATATTAGTTAATTTGCACAAAGATACCCTTTTGGGAAGTATTAAACTATTCATGCATCCACACAACTAATTGTTAAAGCAGTACTGTAATGGAAGGTATGTGGTCTTTTTCTTGTTCTGAAAGGCAACATGCCATGTTTTCATTTCAAACTGAAGTCTTCATTGCTAAATTTACTTGAACTGAATTTATCTAACTAATTGAAATTCCCCAAATTGAAATAAATGGAAGTGTATTTAAAGGTTTCAAAAATAAGAAATTAAGTATTTCAAATTGAATTGAGCTAATTTTTTTTTCCATTTTCAAAAGAAAAGAAAGAGGGGTTATCTGCTTCAGTACCAGTTTTACCCATTTTTTTTTTCCTTTTACTTTCTTTTATGATCTTTTAGTTTGGCAATCAACCCATTATTCACTTTGGTTTAAATAACATTATTGAAGCCAAATACAAGAAAAAATAGACACTAGAGTGTTTGGGCTGTTGCTATTTGTTTCACTGAATTGCTTTTCATACCATGTAATCAAAAATGTCAGCTAGATTACTTTTCCTATTCATGTTACTGACATGCTTGGGTTTTGCAAGGCTGATACTTACAAAAAAGTCATCTTTGATTTTCACAGAATGATTGCTTGCCGTTAATTTTAAAGTCTATAAGTGATAATAATAACGGAGCTGAGTATGTAAAATTTATAGAGGTGCTTTCCCAAGTATAAAGGAGTTTTAAGGTAAGCTTCTATTTTATTGTTCTCTTAGATAGATTTTGAGTGCACACACAGAGAGGAGGAGAAGAGGTAAAGAGATTTACGAGTTCAGAAGAAACTAAACTACTTTAATGAAATATTAACAATAAAATAAAAAGGAAATAATTAAATAGGTACGGTATATACAAAACCATATTAAGATCCCAGGATGACATCACCAGCAGGCACTGGGGAAGTCCTAGACTGGACTCAGCAACGGGTGGGAACTGAATTCCAGAGCTGGAGTCAGGAACCCACGGATCAGGATCAAAGGCAGATGAACAGACAGGGTCCTCCTCAGATGTTGGCCATTGAAGAAAATAGAGCTGACCCTTTGATCCCCCAGCTTTTACACTGAGCATGGGGCACATGGGATGGAATACCCTGTTGGTCAGTTTTGGGTCACCTGTCATGTCCACTACTCCTCACAGGTGTGACCCCTCTATGCTTTTCCATTTCTGACCCTCCAACAGGGCAAATAGCGAAATTAGCTGACTTTGGTTGTTATAGCAATAAGAATAAGCAGGAGCCTCTCTGCGTACCATTCCTTGGCACTAATTGTAAACATTGGTCTTATCACTTTGAGAACGAGCCGTTTTTGGCACAATATGCTCTTAATTTTAGAGAGTTAGAAGAGGCCTAGCTAAGAAATAAAATTATTGAACAGAAAGTTGGTTCTGTTTACCTCAGACAAGGACATTGGCATATAGCAAAAATGTTTCCTATGTCACATCAGGAAAAGAACCAAGACCTAAAATATTTTTCATTCCTTTACTGAAAGACAAGAGAAAAAAGGGACTATCATGCAGTCACTGACAGTCACAGCTTATTGTTTGTGGTACTCACTTAGATATGAAAAAGTTAGGCATCATTCACTGTTTTGCCATGCTCCAAATAGAATGCCTTCATGACAGTGCTAATGCAAGTTTCCAGGTTGGATTTCTTTCTGCTGGATCTGTTCTACCTCATACAAGTAATTTTATTGTTGGAACAAATTGAATACATGTTACTTTGGGGAAAACCAAGCGAGTGCACTTATCACACAATTTATGCAGATGTTTTCTGCTCTGACCAAAGATTCTTCCCTGAATCCATGACACATTTCCCAATAGCAAGTTTCCTCAAAACTGATACATTCCCACCAAAATTTTAGATTTAATTGACCATTATTGTCAAATAGCAAACAGCTCCATTCAGCTATAACTACAGGTATTTTCAGTGTTTATTTATTATTTTGCCCTATCCATTTTTTTTGAGAAACAAACTTACCACTAAATCACTTTGTAATGAACATATCAAATCCAGTCCATTCATTCTGCAGAAAGATGTGCAATTCACATACATATATGTCTAATATTACTCAATATACTTGTGCTATTGATTGTAAATTTTCAAATTTCATAGGGATTTATAGTTATTCCAGTAGGTGAATTTCAATTCTAGTAGGAAGTATGCCTAGGACTAAGGAAATCTTGCATGTAGTTTATGCCTAGCTCAGTTAAGTATAGTGGATAGGTGATACAACCTTCTAACTCCATTAATCATTTCAAAACAAGAAGTCCATAAGCAGCTAGCAAGTACCATGTCCACAATTAATTTAAAATGAGTTTTGCACACTTTTTCATTCCCCTTTGGTCAGGTAAGTTACATTTCTTGTAAATTCAAGCAATTTTCATAAGACCCTATGGGCTTTTATTAAAGCAAAAGACTTTCCATGACACAGCATTCCAAGTCAAGTCACGTCAAGTCAAGTCAAGTCAGCTTCCTTCACAAGCAGCACAACATGCCATCCAGTTTTGCTGTACCTTGAGATACAATTGCACTTGACAAATGCCCCTAACTAACTACTGTGAATGGCACTAATATTTCGCGACAGATATTTGTGGACGGCCAAAGTAGGGGCAGCAGCTTTTTGCTCTTTGTCCATGTGATTCAGCTGAAGTGAAATGTTAGCTTTACTTGCTTAGGAACACATGCAAATGAAGGAAAGGTAAAATGTGTGTCATTAATACAACAATACACTTTTTGGCACATTGAATCCCTTTTTTTACTGTTTCGTAGGCTACTCATATCCTGTGTATGGGTGAAGTTGCCTTAGATCTCACCCAATTTTCAGACAAAACTTTGAACTTTATCACTGCTATTGTATAAAAAAGCATTTGCTGCCAAGAAAATCACCTATGAGTAAACTTCGGATTTATTTATCTTGTATTCTTGACTGCATTCAGTGCCATTGCATGACTGAAAATGAAGGAAAAAGAGGACATAAATGTCAGCACCCTTGTCTGAGACCAGGCTCTTGAGAGACTTCTTAGGTCTTCCTGAGTTAGACGTGCTGAATGTGGTTAGAGAACAAAGCAGGCATGTGTATGCGACATAAACAGGCTGAGTTATATCTGGAAGAGCTAGATTTGATCAGAATATGTTCAGTGTCTGCATTTTCAGGTATGGGGCAGCTGGGTCACAGAAGATTGACATATTACTTTGTCCAAAATCCTGTAGAGAAGTACAAACTCCTTAGGAACCGACAAAACGTGGGGGGGGGGGGGGGAGCAGTAAGTGGATGCTTAGTCATCCCATCATCCTGCAAAAGGTAAAGGAACAAAAATGAAAAAAAAGGAAATGACCTGCACATTCTGAAAAGCTATTAAGTTAATTGTTTTAACAATTTTTTTGTTATTGAAAGCTGAAGCATGAAAAGGTAGTTTTCCAACAACATAATATACAAAATCATAGTTTATTTAAAACTTAGGAAGTTTACAATACATTTTGCATCCTGAAGTCCTAGTCAAAGATTAGGAATAGTAGACGCCAGTCAAACAATTCAGAAAAACCTCAAGTAGAGTGAGACTAAGAATTCCATTTTATATTAATCATTGTGTTCAGAGCAAGACTGAGTTTAAGTAATGTGAATACAGTGAATACAGTAAAGCTGCGTCACAGTTCATAACACTGAATCTAACATAGAGTAATTATTCTTAAAAATATCAGACTTGTAGTCCCTAGCTTTTTCATTGACTGGACCTGATGCAGAGAGTCTATAGCGAAGAAGGATCTCTGTGTCACTTTGGCAATATACATTAACCTTATAGACAGGACCCTCTTTAAATATGAGTCCAGAAGCTAGAATCAGTGATTCCTTGCCCTTTTCCTTGACAATATAAGCAATGCTGTGAACTTGTTTTTTATGGTAGAAATATCTAGGCATTACGAATTTAACTAACTCATTTCATAATGGGTTGTTTGTTATCTGACCTGATGCAGAAATGAACTGAAAGTAAAAGTCTCTTGAACACATTTGTAGGGCTCTGTGCCAAAATGAGTTTTTGCCTTTGACTCAGTGTTTCAGAAGCAAACACATATCACCATTTTATCCCTTTAGCACTGAGAAAAGAATATTACATTAATAATTCGAACCACATATAAAGTAGTCAAAATAAATTTCAGCTTTAAGGAAAAATACTAATTGAGGAAAATGAGAGGATATTGCTCATTCTTTAATTTAGGAAATGTCGTACTAGAATTCTCTCAAGTTTTTTTGAAAAAAAAAATTGCAGGAAAATTGCACTGCAAAGAAATTAAAAGTTTATATTTAAACTCAAGTAATTAAACTCCTGTGAACTCTTTAGAAAACGAGTATCCATTTTCCATCATCATTAATATTTGTACATGTAAATAATGTGTCACTATCTGGAACCATTAGTCAGAGAGTAGTCTTTTTTGACTAGTTCTTTTTCTAGGGTTCAGAATGAGCCTGATTTTCTTCATTAAAATTGTTAGGTTCTAGCTAAGCTTCTTGAAATTTACTTTCTTGAAAACTTCCCAATATTTTTCTGAATTCTGGAAAGCATCTAACATTCTTATGTTAAAAGACAGTCTTTATGGATTATTCAAATATTTTTCCCCCACAATGTACTGCTTTATCAAAAAAAATGAAGAGTCCTTATACTCTTCACATTCTTGATGCTTTAGAAAATTATTTCTGTGGTGTATTCTATGATTTATTGACTAGAGTTTGAATTTCTTGCAGGTCATATATCCACATTATATTTACAAATTGAATTAATAACATTCCCCAGCACTATAATGAGAATCTCTTAATAGCATACTGCGTTATAATTAGCCATTTATAATTGAACCTGAAGGAAAAAAAAGAAAAATTTATTTCACAAGTTTAAATGAATCTAATTTGATCTGTAAATGAATTAGAAATCATTGTGAAGTTTAAATAGCCATAACCAGAAATTGTTTTTCATAAATTATCTGAATGGGTTGTTTAAAAATTTGCAAGGTGTCACCCCCCAAAGAATTACTTCCTGTTGTCCAAAAATTTTAGCTCAGTTTTTATTTTAATTCTGATTGTTTTGAGTATTAATGCTTTTAGTTAAAACATAAACTCATATTTACAAATGTAAAATATCAACAAATATGAAAACTCATCATCTTTACTCTTTAATCATATTTCTTTTATTTGTTTCCATATGCATAATTCATTAACTATGTCACACATTCCCATGGTAGTTTTGGTTCCAATGAATCAGCATCTTTATAAAACTTTTGGAAATTCTTAACCAACTTTTACTCAATAACACCATTCAAATTTAACATCATTAATGACAAATCATATTCAATCACAGCAGGTAAGGTAATAAGCACATTATGTCATCAGCTAATACATTTAATTTCAAATAGCTTCAGTTTGCAATTTGTCAATTGAGGCTTTACATGGCTTCTTTGTGGAGCAGGGATTTGACAGTGAGTAATGCTTTTATGTTGTGTAGTAATGTAAAATGTTCAAAGCATTTTTATCCATTTCAGGCAACTACCCATGATATATTTATTGACATTGATGTTCTAATACAGCTCGTTCCTGTCAGACTCTACTAATCCTATCTGTCTGGATTGAAAAACCATTTAAGAAAAAATATTCATCTTTATGCTGGCTCATGCTACAATTATTATGAGGGTGAGAAATTCTAACAATGTGCTGCAGCCCAAGCATTATGTGTTAGTCATCATCTTTGATCAATGTTTTGAAGCTTCACTGCTGATAGAAGGGACGGAAGGCAATTATATAGCATTACCAGTGAGATGTTATTCAGAGACCATCATGTTTTTCATTATTTTTCATCTTTTGCTCTAGAAAAGAACATGTTTCGTTGCATCTGATACCCTTTACATTGTAAAGATCACTCTTTTCTTTCAGTTAAAAGCTATCAATAAATGTACCTTCGTTACTCAGTGCATTATGTGAGTGACAGGTATAACATGTAGAAGACAATATGTTGATTTTAGTTATATGCTTCAAAACAGTGAGGACACTTGTACCTCTTCATATTAAGCCACATTTTATCGTTCTGTCATAAAGAACTTGCTGAACCTGAGTAAGAGAAAGTAAAGGACAGTAGCAGAGTCAGTTCAGAAAGCTCTTTCAAGTTTTCATCTGAATTATAACAGACTATTTTAATGTAACAGTTTTCCTTTGATAATCGTTTCGTCTGTTCCCTGACATTGAGACCTTTTCACCCTTGGCATAACAGATTCTTACCTTTACAGAAAATTAGTTATACCTACTGTGTATAAATTTCCTCTTCCATAAAAGTAGGTGTATTGATATTGAGTGGTATTCAGTATCAATACTGGTTGTTTTTTTTCCTCTCCACAGCTCATAGACTGAAATTACCTCGACACTCTTAATTGTTCTTTATTGTTCTGCAGTTTTAGTATATGGCTATATTTTTATTACTGCTTTAGTTACTGTTTTGTATGACATGTTTGAATGTGTTTTTTAGTTTAATTTTCAGTCTATTCTGCAATCTTACATGATTTCAAACACCTCTTTCCCTTCTAAAATTTCCATCTTTGTGAATTCCAGGAAAACGTTGACATTCACACCATGGAGGGTCTGTCATGCATTGTGCATTTGGTCCAGTGAAATCCTTCCCTCCAACCCCACTCCCATACACTAGAGTGAGTGAAAAGACAGGCATGGTTTCTGTGATGAACTTCACTTTATCAAGAACAGAAATGAAAACTACAAAAGGACCACAAAGGAGACATATTATTGTTAGGTGTCTAAGGCCAGAAGTAACTGTTACTGAGGACTCAACTGTCAGCATTGCTAAAAAGTCATTTTGGTTCTGAGCACCACATCTTCCTGCCCATATCTTAGCCAAAGTAATTCTTCAGAGAGTGTGATAAATCTCTTTGACCATGTCAACAGTGAGTGCATATTTCTAAGAGCCTTGAGATTTTGTTTCTGCTCAGAATTACATGTGAGGCTTTTTCCAGCAATCTAGAGCCTCCGACCTTCTCTGCGTTAAGTGCCTTAGAGCTGACAGATGTCTCACGAAGGAGAATCATAAAGAGAGTTTAGGAGAAAATACCATTTTCTAATATTCAGGCAGCCTTCATTACTCAACTGTACCATCATTTTTATATGTCTTGCTCTCTGTCCCCTAAGGTGGAAGGAAGGTGTATCTACTGTGAGAAAGCTCTCTACTAGCTGTTCTAAAAGATAATTATTATTATTGGGGAAAAAAAAAAAAAAAAAAAGGCTTAGAAGTTCCCACTGAGGAGCACATGCAGTTTCACTTAACTCCAGATTTGTCTGACTTAGTGACTATCATATTTTTCCTAGGTTTTTTTTTTTTTTAATACATTGGTTGATATAATAAAGTGACAAGGAATCCGTGTCGGAGAAGTTTCAAAAGCTATTTTTGAAACTAGTGGTTTTGAAACCAGTCTGGTAGGTCTATAAGATTATGACAAGACTGAAAAAAAAAAAAAAAAAAGAGGTTTCAAGAATATAGCACGTACATCTGAGGCCTATAACGATAGCACAATAACTTTTTGTAAACTACCACAACTTGTTTTACAAAGACAAGAAACTTGATCATTTGCCTGCAGATTAACAAGAGAAGAGTAGAATATTCCCTGTTACTCTTTTCAATAAGTATTTACGTTTACAGATGCCACAGAGTCAGTTTGGTACGAATTCTTGTTTGTCCAAACGTACAAAACTGTAGAAAGCAGACAAATCAGGCCATGATGGGAGGATGGGGGAAAGCAATGGAAAAAAAGGTAAGGAAAAAAAATCTTTTAAAAACATAGTAAGATTTCCTCTTAAAAATATTTTCAACACATTCAACTGTGAAAAGAAAATAACATAGAGATGGACACTATCTTGTTCTGTCATCTCTGTGTTCTAGAAGCCTGTGAAGGCTGAGATTTCCTTTGTTCCAGCTTATGTTTTGCATCCCTTTTCCTATTTAATTTTCATTACTTTTGAGCACAAGAAATATAGGAATGTCATGGAATTGACTTTAGAGTAAAGACATGCAAATTAATACTACCACATTCCAAAATAATCATCAGATAACTGTGCAGAGGTAGGTGACAGTGCCACTGTTCTTGATGGATGAGAATATCTAAATTAAGCCCCTACCTTTAGGTGATTATTCAGGGATTTAGATCCCAAGAAGAGAAATAGGTGCTTAAGATCCACATGAATGGGGACGTTCAAAAAGACATCTTCACTTAATATTTCAGCTTGGTTATCTTAGCTTTATTTTTAATTAAATGTACTGTACTGAAAAATTAGAATGTTGAGAAAATAGTCCTTTAAAAAAATTGTGTCAAGGAGTTAAAATTGTTTTTGAAAGAGAAAGTTAAGCAATAAGATAATGAGAAAAAGATCAGGTAGAATAGCCTTTTAAATTGTAAAAATCAACTGTTCACATGTGTTATGTTAAAAACAGTTACAGTAATGAAACATAATAAGAAAAATTCAGTTAGGACTAAAAATATAGTTTTATAATTATATATGTTATAGAGTTATGTCAAAAAACAGGGATAGATTAAAAAAAAAGAGTACATTTATTTCTGAAATGCAACCAATATTCCTGAAAATATCAAAAAAAGCAGTAAGTATAGGTGTGTGTTTAAACAAAGCAACTTAATTTTAAATACACAGTTTAAGCATGGACATTCAGCAGGGGATGACTGGAAAGAGTTAAAAAATACGAAATGACTGTTCTAAGTTCTAAGTTCTATAAGTGTTAACAGACAATATGTCCATAAGAAAATTTTCACTAACATCTTTAACGGTTTTCTAATATATACAAAATATATACAGTTATGATTATGTACAAATTTTAGTCAAGACACCAAATAAGCTTAATAAATTTGTGCAAGAACAAGAATACCTGCTACAATCCTATTTCATTTACATTAGAAATTCATGCTAGAGAGTTAATCATTGAGTATTTCCTGCTTTTATCTGTGATTCTTGGATGTCTGGGACAGTTTTACGTAATCCTTGCTCTACCACTCATGGAGGATGGTGGCAGACAAAGTAATTTTTAAAAAAGTAAGTGAAAGGTCCATAAATTTGATGATTAACACTATAAATGCTTCAGAAAGAAACAGTGAAGCAAAGGCAAAAAATGCCTAAAAATGAATTGACCATGGTGAAACAAAAATACCTAGAAATAAATTTACCAATTGTCATACTATGCAGATAACTGAGTTAGCTTTAAGTGAGCCAGTTTGGGTAATGGAAGCAAAATACTCTACGTTGGGCTCCAAATTGCTTTATCAAGCCTACTATAAACTTGTCAGCTAGTTCTGGTATTTCTTACTTCATTGTAAGATATTGGTTCTCAGACCAGGTCTGTTCCTTGTGCCAATGTTCCACCAGGCAGGTACCTGCTCATCATCCCATGCCATGACTGGCCTTACCGTTGTTACCTCTCTCACTTCTTTCCCATTAGCTTCATGTGTGGCAGCCTTTCCACCCTTGTGATTCATTCTGTGAGGCCCTCAAGATTAAGAATTTATTTCATAAAATATTAAGAAAAAAGTGACAAAGACAGATTAGGGGCAGTTCAATTAATTATTTCAATAATTATGTATATAACAAAAGACAAATATTCATTAACTGGAAAGTAACAAATACCGTTACCTCCCAGACTGATAGAACACTTATAAAGCAAAATAACAGTACCAGAACACATGGATGTGAAGTTACATCTTACAGGAAAAATGAGACACACATTTAAATAACTGTTTTCCTAAATGCCATTTCAACTGGCGTCTAACGCCCGGTTATATCTCTGAAAACATCACTGTTCACCCTAAGCAAGAAATAAATCACCTTCCCTGAATGGAGGTCTGATCCTTTAAAGTGTGGACCATGTTTTCAGCCAAAACAAGATAAATTTCAGTAAAACTGATTATCTTATGAAATCCCCTTGTTGGGCCAAAAATATAATGAGATGTCATCTTTTATCTAAGTAGTAACATTAAGAGCTGATTCATGAATTCTAATTTACAGCTAATCGGATTTCTGATCCAGATACTGTCTCTAGTTATACACTTGAAAACATGCTGAATAAGGCTGTCATACAACTAAAAATGATATATATTGATGTTCAAACGCATTGACAAAATCTAAGTTGTAATACTTCAATTAAACTTTATTAGGTTAAAAAAAAAGTTTTTCATATATTTTTAAAGGGACAATTTACTTTTATCACTGTCATATAGACATGGATTATGACTAGATTGCCCAACAAAAATGTAGGTTTTATAAACCTTTCATTAACTCCTTAGATCTTGGATAACTTTAAACATGAATTTAAATTATATTTCATTGTTGATTAAAAAAATATGAATTTCCATTAAAAATGGATTGTTAATGCATCTCTGCATTTCCAAACTTACTTTCTGATACCTATCACACATTTCCTAACTTTCAGTGAGTTAAAATATCATAATATAAATGGTTTTGTTCAAATGAAGAAAGGTAGTTAGTAACTGCTTTGTGAAATATTAGTTACTAGCTTAAAACTAGTATACTATACTATACTAGTATACTATAAAAAGTATAATAATGTTAAATCACAGTATCTACACAGAGTAAGTCAGAATAAACATATTCGCTACTGTTTAAAAACAAAAGTTGTAAGGTTTTGCATCTGTGAAGTGTCACTTATTTTTAATCTGCGAACATCCAATCCTCAATTTCTATTTTTTTTAAACTCATGTCTTTTTAATACTTGTACCAGACTGTCTATGCAAGTTAAGAATGAGAGAGCAAACAGTTGGAAAAAGGCACCTGGATTCCTCTTGGAGGGGAATGTCAAATGATAGCAAATGTGTCCAAGTTCCACCAGCTGCTGCTGCTGCACTGCTGGAGCGCTGCTGTCCTAGGGAAGAGGTGTTATCAACGACATCTGGAAAAGGCTGAAAGGCTAGACAATTTTCTTGCAGTAAATCTGTGTTCCTAAGAAATATGTTCTATTTTTATAACTTCTTTTTAATGCAAAAAAAAAAAAAAAAAATCGGTCATTTATGTATGCCAAGACCATACATCAATGAAAACCTCTATTTTTTTTACAATACAGTTGATAAAGTGTTGTTGTACAAGACCATCTACATAGTCCTAAAAGTAACTTCCAGTCAGAATATGGCTGAAAAATATTGTGGGTGATAAACTGCAGTCAACCACCTAGAGAAAACTGCAATTCTGATTCTACGGATAAATATCCAACCTTTCAAATTTATTGATCTTACACCGCATAGGAACAAAACAGACAACACTATCAACCCATTTTTAACAGAAAGATTGAAGAGGAATGAAATGAGTTTATATGGGGAAACCATATAGTGGAAATCCACTAATTTCTTACTTCCTATCTCTTGCTTGTTGAGTCTAAGACTCAATATTCCACAACAGTTGGTATAATTATAAGCATATTGGTACTCTAGACAAATCAGAAAATTCATGAAGAGCGATGCTCTAGGAAAAATCAGTTTCATTTCCATATTTTTGTCTAAAAAATATATTTTTAGACTCAAAAGGACCTCCTGCAGATAATACAGTGAATATTAATAAGACTGAATATGCATATATTTTTGTACTGGGTGTACTATACAGGGGTGTGGTGTTGCTCTTTCATTTAGGCCAAAAAGCCTTTAGAGAACAATGTTGTCTTTCTTTTAATAACTTACATTGCTATTGTTTGAACAGTATTTAGAGAGGATATTAAGGTACCTGAATGCATCCAGAGGAGGGCAATAAAGCAGGTGAAAGGTCTGTAAGGCATGTCCTGTGGGAATGGCTAAGGACTTTGGGCTTGTCTAGTTTGGAGAAAAGGAGGGTGAGAAGTGACCTCATTGCTCTCTACAGCTTCCTGAGGAGGGGAAGTAGAGAAGGAGGTGCTGTTCTCTTCTCCCTGGGATCCAGTGACAGTATATGTGGGAATGGTTCAAAGCTTCATCGGGGCAGGTTCAGACTTGATGTTAGGAAACATTTGTTTATCGCGAGAGTGGTCAAACACTGGAACAGGCTTTCTAGAGAGGTGATTAATTCCTCATTCCTGTCAGTGTTTAAGAGGTATTTACACAATGCCCTTAATAACGTGCTTTAATTTTGGGTCAGACCTAAATTTGTCAGGCAGTCGGATCATTGTAGGTCCCTTCCAACTGGAACTATTCTATTCTATTCTATTCTATTCTATTCTATTCTATTCTATTCTATTCTATTCTATTCCAATCAAGATAGATGTGTGATTCTCTTAGCTTCTGAAAAGGTCTTAAATGATTATTCACATATAAGCTCAAAGGTCCAATAGTAGAAGTCATAAAAAAGAGCTATCATCAAGTAATTTATTTGTTCATTCATTTGTTCATTCATCCGTTCATTATTATTTTTAAACCTTTTCATAAATTTAGAGGCTTGACTAATAATGTTCTGAATTTTGGCCTTGGGAATAGTCTTAAACTGTCCTTTCAGAACACTAGACTCATGTTCTTTTCCTGAATTTTAGTTGAAAATGCCTAATTTTGGGCTGTGTCACTAGTTTTTCACCCAAACATTTCACATGCCTTGATTGATCAGTTGGACACCTTCTGACATATGATAGGACCCACAAAGGGAGGCATGTGTTATTGTGGCAGCTACAGGTTAACAAATAATCTTCCCAAGCAACCTAAGTTTTCTTAAAAGGGCAATTACACTGCCAAATATCCCGCAAATACTTGTCAAATGTTGCTCTGTGGAATTTTATGGATCAAGGTTCCTCAGATCACAATTGCTCCTAGGGATTTGATCACTGGACTGCATCACATTAACTGTATTCCTTAATGATTCCTGCAAACAGGATTTTTGCATTTTCTGAGATGTTAATAAATTCTCTTATTATTCTCCTTTACTCTTTATACAACTGTTGCAACAGGAATTATCTAAAGTAGATAAGCCTGTTGATAAAATTTTCTACTGTCCTAGAAACAATTATAACATTTTGATTTTGTTATTTTTATTAAAGAAAAAAAAAACTCTTATAGATTTAGAGAAAGTACTTCAGTGAATATTCCTGAATAATCTAATTTTATACATAGTTACTCTGAGACAAGTTTTTAAACAAAAGGCAATATTTTGTTTATGATTTGTTTATCGCTTTGCTTTGTTTTTTACTGTCTCTCTATATGTTCCTACAGAATTACAGCCTTGATTTACAGCTGGTTTGCCTTGATTAAATCTTTAGTATTCTAGGATGTGTGGCCCCACGGCTTAGATTTATTTTCTTTTTTTTCAGTAGTGGAAGTTGCCAGCTGAAATTCTCATTTTTTATTGTATTCTGCCTTTAAACACTTGCTTCTGGGAAGTGCTTGGATGCTTTTAAGCAAACTTCATCACATAAAAGAAATTCATAGTAAAAAGAGTGACTTCTCTCAGCAGGAAATGCAATTTTTAAAGACATCAAGCATAGGAGATGCCTACATTCAACTGTGTATTATGACAAAGAATTTGGTTTCTAGCAGCAGGAGTATCTCTGAGTTGTAAGCAATCAAAAGGCTCTTTGAAATCGGAGAATATGCAATCTATCATTTGCTGGAGATATATTTAAGAAGTGATTAGGCTTCTTTGTAAAAAAAGGTTAGATGAAACAATGGCTGCAACCACAAAAAAAGGGAACAGAGTGTGAAGCTGGTCAAAAACTAAGTATATGGAAGAAAAAAGTTTTCATTAGAACGTGATAACAAAAATAATGGAGATGGGTATGTCTGAATGTGGGAGCAATGCAAAAGGCAGCAAGAGAAGTACAGAGGCAAGTAGAGAAGAAAAATAAGATGAGAAAGTCCAGAGTGTTCTGGGGGAAAAAAAATACAGATTTGGTTTGCAATCCAGGAAGGTGATTTCGGCTTCCTTTATGCTACATGTTCTGAAGAACGGAATTTTCTTCTTCTTATATATATAACAAGGACCGTGTCAAACATATTTCATTAGTAATTTCTTCCTTGATTTAAAGGGAGTTTCAAGGTGACGTTTATACTAATGAAATAAACAGAGTGAGATGCTGTAGTAGCTCAAAGACTGGTGAACAACCACTCTTATGGTTTAATTGTTAGGGCCCCACTCACATAATTTACCCCATGAAAGATTGCAATCTCCCACAAAATATCTGATTGTGGCTCAGAAGAATAATGGGCCAAAGGGTAGGCAGCATGAATGAAGCTACCTTGCTTTACCGTGGAAAAGAATACAACCATATGGAGGTGAATTAGACCCAGTCACTTGCTCTCTAACAAGCAATCAGGGCCTGGCCCCTTTATTTACTGGAAGGGATAAATCCTATGAGCCTTATTCGTAGGAGTCAGATGAAATTGGACCTTATGTTATGTGAAAGGCTGATGTTACACAGTGCTAACCAGTTACAGCTTGAAACACTCTTCTCCCAAATTGTTGATACTGCGTATTTACTGGATGGAAACATCCTTCACAGTTTCAAATATTAGTTGATTAAGGCAACTTTTAAATGCACACTTCTGACAACTGTGTAATTCATCTATTTTTCTGAAATTTCTATTAAACCTACATGTTATTTCAAGATTTACAAAAGTTTTAAAGGAATGATTGCATACTGTAATACATAGAATCATAGGGTTGGAAGGGACCTCTGGAGATCATCTAGTCCAACCCCCCTGCCAGAGCAGGGTCACCTAGAGCAGGTTTCACAGGAACCCATCCAGGCGGGTTTTGAATGTCTCCAGAGACAGAGCCTCCACCGCCTCTCTGGGCAGCCTGTTCCAGTGCTCTGCCACCCTCAAAGGAAAGAAGTTCCTCCTCATGTTTAGGTGGAACTTCCTATGCTCAAGTTTGTGCCCATTACCTCTTGTCCTGTCCCCAGGCACCACTGAAAAGAGCCTGGCCCCATCCTCCTGACACCCACCCTTTAAGTATTTATAAGTGTTGATAAGATCCCCCCTCAGCCGTTGTTTTTCCAGACTGAAGAGACCCAAGTCCCTCAGCCTTTCTTCATAAGAGAGGTGTTCGAGTCCCCTAATCACCTTGGTAGCTCTCTGCTGCACCCTCTCCAGCAGTTCCCTGTCCCTCTTGAACCGGGGAGCCCAGAACTGGACCCAATACGCCAGATGCGGCCTCACCAAGGCAGAGTAGAGGGGGAGGATGACCTCCCTCCACCTGCTGGACACACTCCTCTTGATGCACCCCAGGATGCCATTGGCCTTTTTGGCCACAAGGGCACATTGCTGGCTCATGGTCATCCTGTTGTCCACCAGGACTCTCAGGTCTCCTTCCACCGAGCTGCTCTCCAGCAGGTCAGCCCCCAACCTGTCCTGGTGCATGGGGTTATTCCTCCCCAGGTGCAGCACCCTACACTTAGCCTTATTGAATTTCATAAGGGTCCTCCTTGCCCAACTCTCTAGCCTGTCCAGGTCTCTCTGTATGGTGGCACAGCCTTCCGGTGTGTCAGCCACGCCCTCCAGCTTTGTGTCATCAGCAAACTTGCTGAGGGTGCACTCTATCCCCTCATCCAGGTCATTGATGAATATATTGGAGGACTGGACCCAGTACTGACCCCTGGGGATCACCACTCGTCACTGACCTCCAACTAGACTGTGCCCCTAATCACTACCCTCTGAGCTCTGTCTCTCAAGCAGTTATCTATCCATCTTACTGTCCATTCATCAAGCCCCCTCTTCCTAAGCTTCCCTATGAGGATGCTGTGGGAGACTGTGTCAAACGCCTTGCTTAAGTCAAGGTAGACCACATCTGCCGCCCTCCCCTCATCTATCCATCCAGTCCTGCCATCATAGAAGGCTATCACATTAGTCAGACATGATTTCCCCTTGGTGAATCCATGTTGACTACTTCTGATAGCTTTCTTTTCCTCCACATGCCTTGAGATGACACCCAGAACGAGCTGTTCCATCATCTTTCCAGGGATGGAGGTGAGGCTGACCAGTCTGTAGTTCCCCGGCTCCTCCTTCTTGCCTTTTTTGAAGACTGGAGTGATGTTGGCTTTCCTCCAGTCCTCAGGCACCTCACCTGTTCTCCAGGACCTTTCAAAGATGATGGAGAGCGGCCCAGCAATGACTTCCGACGGCTCCCTCAGCACTCTCGGGTGCATCCCATTGGGGCCCATGGACTTGTGAATACCTAATTGACCTAACTGATCCCTCACTTGATCGTCCTCAACCCAAGGGAAGTCGTCTTCTCTTTCTCTGTTACTTCCCCCAATGCCTGGGACTCCTGAGGGCTGGGCCGAGCAGTAAAGACCGAAGCAAAAGAAGGCATTCAGTAACTCCGCCTTCTCCACATCCTCCATCACCATGGCTCCTGCCTCATTCAACAGTGGCCCACAACTTCTCTGGTCTTCCTTTTGCTTGCAATATACTTGTAGAAGCCCTTCCTGTGGAGCTTGACATCCCTTGCTGGCTTAATTCCAAGGCGGCCTTGGCTTTCCTTGTTCCATCCCTGCATGCTTTGCAGCATTCTTGTAATCCTCCCACGGGGTCAGTAAACTTCCTTCTTCCTTTTGAGCTTTTTCAGAAGCTCCCTGCTCAACCATGCAGGTCTCCTGCATCCCTTAGACAATTTCTTTCTCTTAGGGATGCACCGATCCTGGGCTTGGAGGAAGTGGTCTTTGAATACCAGTACACATGTACTGGTACAATAATACATGTACTTCCACAGATTAAAAAAAAAAAAAAAAGAGAGAGAGAGACAAAAAACAAGTGTTTTTCTTCTGTGAATTCAGTTGTTCTCAATATATTCTCATCTTTAGTTTAAGGCTGGTTTGTGCCACATTATTCCCAAAAGAAATCAAATGAATCTTCATTTATAACAAGCAATATATATGACTTTAAATTATATGCAAAATACAGCACTTTTTGTTCCAAAGATATCCCAGATAAATGAGTGCCATTGCTATGATTGTGGACATGTCATGCAGGAAGTTCTTAGTCCTACCTTACAGTATTAACTCAGTCATCTTTCTTGGTTTTCCCCTGACATCAGAGTGTAATGACCACTCTCAGATTTTATTCTAACCTGTCATTACTACTATATATCCTGACACAAATATTAAATACTTTGGCACTAAAACATTTTTGACTGGCCATTTTCCAGTCAAAAAAAAATTATAGGTAGAGAATATGTCCTGAATGATGTAGAGAAAAGAATATCACAGAAAAGCAAACTGAAAAATGCAATAAGCTCTTGCCTAACTAGATAAATGCCTTTCCTAAATTTAGGTTCTCTAAATGTACCTTGCTACATTTATCTCTCTCTGCTATATACAGAGCTGCCTTGCAATGAAATTTTCTTAGTAGGATACCAGAAGAGGTCATCTGTCCCCAGTAACGCTTCATATATCAGAAATTCTGGTGATGACTGCCGTAAAACTTGGAAATCCTATTGAATATATTTTATGCACATATCATGCCGTGACAATCAAATTCTTACAAGATGTTGACATAAATCCAGAGAACTCAAAAAAAAAAAAAGTTTATTTAGTCTTTAAACCAAGCAGTCATTGCCTGGCATCACAGTAAAACCAACGTTTCCCAGAAATGCTCAATGGAATTTCTACACATGCACTGTCCAGTGGTTGGTGAATGGAATTAAATCTGACTCTTCCCAGAAATATCACATGTATCCCCACTAGAAGTAGGGGAGGCCAAGTCATATCAGCCTCTTGTCCAACCAGTTATCCTCATTTCCAGTTCTTTTTTATATATGTCTCTCCCAATACTATATCTTTCTAGTCTTCCTTGACAAATTATGTAAATAGTAAGATCTATAAAGCTGGGCTACTTGACAAAAACACTTAGCTAATGGCTAGAAGACAAATAAGACACTAGAGGTACCAATTTTTCATTCACATTCTTCATTAGATTACTAGGTCGCATCTAATCACAAAGAAAGCATAGAATTGTTATGAAGTTCCATGAGAGCTTTAAAACTTATGGCATGTATTACAGTGAGTGTCTCCTGTGTCTCTTTTTTTCCTGTGACAACGAAGTACAGAAGAGTTAAGTGCCATGCTTCTGACCCTACAGGAAGGCAGGATATCAGGGAGGCAACTGAAGGCAACCTATGACCTTAGCAAGACAAGCTCTTTAGACAGTAAAGCAGCAGGTCTGTTAAACTGGAAGACAGTACTGTTTCTTTTAAGCCTGTTCTTGGTTTGCACATATGTCCTTTAAATAATTGAAAAACAACCCTTAAATTCCTATAATAAGGGACTGCATACAAGCAGGATGTACTGTGCTGGAAATTAATAGAAAATGTCATGCAGTTCAGCATCTTATGCAGTACAAGTTCTGACAAGCTGAAAATTCTTGCAGACTGGCACACAAATCAGGCAATAAGCAGAGATTTGAAGTCATAACACTTATTTGATATCAGATATGACATCACATAGTGTGTCTTGTTTAACGGTTGAGGTTCTGAGCATCTGATTAAGGCCTCTGAAACACATCCATGGATTGATTGCAGTTACACCCCTGGAAAAGAGAATTCCAATTCTACATTAATGTGTTCCTTATGTAGCAATAACGTTGACAGTAATAGATTCATTTCAGAAGCACAGTCAAAACCAAATATATAAATTAGATTGTATGGGTATAGCTGAGCATAACATTTCAAGAAAATCCAGACAGTATCAAAATCAGAATTGGTATTTGAAGGCTAAGCAGAAACCTGTCAGATAAAACATTGACAGGCACATTTAAAAGACCTGTGCTTAGGTATGAATTCTGATTACCTAGCACTTGGAAGAAATTCTTGAACTGTTCCTGATAGCGTGAATAGAACAAGGAAAAAACATACAGAGTGGCTGGGAGGAGATTACAAAGAAATATTGAATAGAGATGATAGTGTGAAGGAAACACACTAAGGAGTAGGTGGAAAAATGTACTCATCACACACACACACATAAATCTACCATATATGTTGGTCATAAATTAGCATTGACTAGCAAAAATTTGCATTTGGATACCTAAAAAAAAGAGATTGAAGGAATATTTGAAATTAAAGCATAGAGAATTACAGGCATTTGATTTCACATGCAATGTGAACTAAGTATGATCTGGATTTTGATTAATTTTTTCTTTAAATAAAATACAGCTATTTGGAGCTTGCATTAGAATGTATCAGTAAAAGCACTGACTAAGAATATCTCACCCACCCTCATTCTTTCTAATTATCCTAAGCTCATTACAAAAAGAAAATAAAGAATGAAGATGAACATGAAGGATCACTATAAATTGTAGACCTTAATAGAGTCTCTTATGCAAGAATTATAAAACTATTATAAACTTGCAATGTCATAATAAAGGTTTATGAAAAACAAACCCTAGGGCAAAACCAAGCATGACTACAATGTCCCCATGCCTTTTGATGTTGTCAGAAGGGTGTTTTATTTTCTGCATTTTTTTTTTCAAAGTCAAAGAAAACATATGAAACATCTGTATTATCTCAACTTCACTTGGCTGAGAAAATTGTTTTTCCAGTGCAAAGATTGCATTTCAACAAACCAACAAACGCTTTTGAATTTATCTAATGCATGATCAGTAAGACAGGAAACAAAAGATTTTACCATTTATAGACTGAATCAATTGCATACTGTTGCATTAAAAATTAGTCTAATTCTCATCTATCCCTGATCCATTCTCCTTTTGCTCACAGCTGAGTTCTTAGAGGGCGTCTGGACCTGGTTGATCGCTTGTCATGTCAATGGACTCTACTGCCTGTCCTCAGCTCTGCCCCTGTGTTCAGTCCTTGCAGGACTGTTCCCCATCAGCAAGGATGCAGCCTGTGCACGGTCAGCCTTGGCTCCTGGATTCCCATCCCTTTGGGAGCAGCTGGCCCTCACTGCTCCCTGGCATTCCACTGCTAAAAATATTTACCTTATATGCAGCCTGAATTCTTCTAGCTTCAGATGTTCGATAGCAGCTTATCCTGTGTTGTAGTGAGCGAAGGTATCTTCTTTTCTGTTAAAAGCAAGTAAAGATCATGATCAAGTTACTGCTTAAACTTCTTTCGGTTAAAATATTAACAGGGTTCCTGGAACTTGTATGACCTTTCTAGCAGTTTCCTGAAGCCTATTTATCAACCTGATATAATTTTATATAAACACACTGTAAAGTAATGTAATTTTTGTATTTGTACTTTTCTACTTATAAATTAACCCTTTTATATTTTTTTTTATGTTTATAATTTCAGACTGTTTAGAGTCTGAGAAAGCACTAAATGTAGGTTAAATAGACATAGGCATCTTTCAGAAACACAGGTTATGGCCATTGCACTCCTGATCAAGAGTCTCCCTAAGCACCATGAGCAGTACATGCAGTGTGATTCCCCTGTCTGCTTTCCATAGGACTGCTTAACCCAGCAAATTTCACAAACATAGCGCTGCTGTGATAGGTGAGGCGTCCTCCAGTCAGGACCTAGCATTAATAGTCTGAACCAAAAAAGAGATAAATTAATTCTCTGTCTTTCTTCTCCACCTGTAAAATATAGCACATATTTAACTAGTACGATGCTTGTAAAAATAATAGACACAGTCTTAAAGGTTAGTAATCTAAACCAGAGAAAGAAGTAAAGGAATATTAAGGCGATCAAGAAAAATGTGGTAGGATGCAAGCATATGGCTGTTATTTCATGTAGAAATACCAATAGCAAACAAGAAGGGAAGGTAAAGGTACACAAAGGTCATATTATCTCAAACACTGCATTGATGATCTGGCAAAAACATATATCATACCATTTCACTGACTTGCTTAACAATGAATTACCAGTCATACACTCTTAATAAAATCATCGAGGTGGGAAGACAGCTCTGGAGATCATCAAGTCCATTCCCATGCTCAGAGCAGGCAGGATCAGCTAAAGTGAGTTGCTCAGTCTGGGTTTCAAATATTTCCAAGGATGGAGAGTCCACAACTGCTCTGGGCAACCTGCTCCAGTGTTTGTGTTTGCTGTTTCCTTTAAGTAATAAAGCAGAGATAGATAAATAAAACCAGACTTATTTTTGTAACTCTTATGGACTTATTTTCATTGGAAAAGCATTCCATGCTACGGTTTTGTAGTACAGCCTGATACAAAATACTAAGTCTACTACTAAGGACTGAATTTTGCTTATGGCTATAGATGCATGAGCAGGATTGTTGCAGGATTTTTACTCTGAAAACAATTTTTTTCTGATGACATCGTAAGGACAAAAACCACTGTTTTTTCTGCTACTACTACAGGCACAGATTACTAATACTGTACTAAGCTAGCAACCAAAGTATGGTGCTAGAGAGCACAGACTTGCTAAAACCACCATATTTTGCATGAGTCATAAAACATTAAACCCATGACTGTAAAAGTCTCAGATTTGTGCTGACATGAAGAGCATTTCAAAAAAACTTGCAAAATGTTTTGAATTCTTATATCGGACATATCTGTTTCCATCTCTTTGCTAGGTTTCTGGAATGCTGGGTTGTTTAAATGATACCTTTATTAACTAAAATTCTAATCTTATTTAAGAACATTAATTAAGATTGCCTTACAAGTCTCGCTCTGGTATCAAGCCCTTTGTTATAACCCAGATTAAAGCATATGCGTTCAGTTCAGAGATAAACGATCTCCTGTAGTTTACTAACACAGGTGCAAAGGTTGTGCTGTGCATTCATACCAAATATTTTCTTTGCAGTGCATCAATAGAAGCGGGCTCCTCACTCATGTGAGACTCTTAGCCCTTTTGTGGGTCCTTTATTTAATCACACGATGTACATTATAAATCTTTTCTGTAGAAAATATTCTCTCCCATTGAACACATGAGGAACTGTGGGGAGTCACTGCAGACCAAGGCACTGAGGGACCTGGCAATGCCTAGCAGGCATGATACCACGCCTGGCAGAAGCAACGTTTGAGTTTTTGCAGTGGGGGGTGGAGAGTGAGATGGACCAATTTGTCGAAATTGACAAATTTAAGAGGGAAGGAAGGGCACCTTTGGAACAGCAATGCTGGAGTCCTGTCTGCAGCTCAGACAGCACAAAAATGGTGACAGGCTAAAGAAAAAAGCTGACAAGAAATAATAGTTTCACATGAAAATAAAAAATGGAAAAGAAAAAATAAAAATCAGAGGGCTTCACTGTCATTATCTGTAACTAAGGCTTCTGTTATGTATAATTGTCACCATCACGATCATCATTACTGAAAAAAGCCAAGAGAAATGGAACAGTGAACTGATAGCAAAAAGCTATTGTAACAGCACGCTAACAAATCTAACGTTCACCATTGTGTGCTGTTGGATGTCTTCACGGGCCCTGACCTTTCTGATAATTTACATTGCATTATCAGTTTATGTTAAAAGAATTTGTGGAAATCATTTTATGAATTATTATTTTTTTAAATTTGTTTAAATATGTCCAGTAAGAACACTTGTTTCTTACTTTCGTTACTATTTGTAACAATTAATGGCAGGAATAGAAATTTCTCTGTTCATTTTAACCAGACATTGGTCAGATCCACAACTCTGTAAAGTCCATAGAAAGACCCTCATTAATTTTAATAAAAATTGGACAAAAACGATGAACTGTCAGCATCTGTTAGTTATAAGACACAGACTTATATGTGATGTTATTTGGCATACTTCCCCTGAAATCATCTGGCTTAGTTGCTTAGAAGCTGTCAGGCAGGCCCTGAAGATCCTCCTTCTGGTCCTTCTTGTAGATGGGCATCACTTTCACTAACCTCCAGTCAATTGTGATCTCCTCAGTTAGCCAGGACGGTTGATAAATGATTGAAAGTGGCTCAGTGAGCACTTCTGCCAGCTCCCTCCATACCCTTGGGTGGATCCAATCTGGCTCCATAGACTTGTGTGTGTCTAAGTAATGTAGCAGGTCACTAACCATTTCCCCTTGGATTATGCGAGCTTCATTCTCCTCCCCATGCCTGTTATCCAGCTCAGGGGGCTGAGTACCCAGAGAACAACTGGTCCTACTGTTAAAAACTGAGGCAAAGAAGGCATTAAGTACCTGAGCCTTTTCCTTATCCTTGGTCAGTATGTTCCCTCTGCATTCAATAAAGGATGGAGATTGTCCTTAACCCTCCTTTGGTTGTGAATGTATTTATAGAAACATTTTTAATTGTCTTTTACAGCAGTAGCCAGATTAAGTTCTAGTTGGGCTTTGGCCCTTCTAAGTTTATACCTGCATAACCTCATGACATCCTTGTAGTCCTCCTGAGTGGCAAGCCCCTTCTTCCAAAGGTCATAAACTCTCCTTTTTTTTCCTGAGTTCCAGCCGAAGCTCTCTCTTCGGCCAGGCTGGTCTTCTTCATCTTTCAGCACATAGGGATGGCCTGCTCCTGCACCTATACTATTTCCTTCTTGAAGAACGTCCAGCCTTCCTGGACTCCTTTGCCCTTCAGGACTGCCTCCCAAGGGACTCTGTCAACCAGGCTTCTAAACAGGCCAAAGTCCATCATCCAGAAGTTCAAGGTAGCAGTTCTGCTTAGCCCCCTCCTTACTTCTCCAAAAATTAAAAACTCTATCATTTCATAATTCTTATGCCCAAGACAGCCTCCAACCATCACATCGCCCACAAGTCCTTCTCTGCTGGTGAATAACAGGTCCAGTGGGGCGCCTTCCCTAGTTGACTCCCTCACCAGCTGCATCAGGAAGTAATCTTCCACACATTCCAGGAATCTCCTAGACTGTTTCCTCTCCACTGTATTGTATTTCCCACAGACATCTGGTAAGTTGAAGTCCCACATGAGAAGAAGGGCTAAATATTGTAAGACTTCTACCAGCTGCTTACAGACTATTTCACCCATCCTTTTATTCTGGTTGGGTGGCCTATAACAGACTCCCACCATGATAGCTGCCTTGTTGGCCTTCTCCCTGATTTTTACCCAATAGCCTTTGATTATGTTTTGATTAAAGTGAAATAAACACCCTTTATCTTGATCCACTTTTGATCCATTTTAGTATTATTATAGAGATAAAAAATTAATTCTTTTGTGTGAAGAAAACTTGAGTTTATGCAATGGAGTGCCTTATGAATTCACTCGGTTGTAACTTTTGTTTTCTATGGTGGCAGATTTTCCCAATATCTTATAGATTCAATGAGAAAGACATCTTAGTTAGGGACGTCTCACTATTTTTCAAAATTTAATCTACAAAGCTGAATAAAATTAGGTGAATATCATTTTACAGGCAAGAACAGTGCCATTGTAAGACAATGAAACAACTAGTGACTAGTAGGTTTGCTGAGGAAGTTGGGGTAACATCCCCCATGGTAAAATATGACAGTAGCTTTCATTTCTTAATAGAATCATAGAACCATAGAATCGTAGAAACATGGAATTGTAGAAACATAGAAACATATAATGGTTTGGGCTGGAAGGGACCTTTAAAGATCATCTAGTCAAACCCTCCTGCAATGAGCAGGGACATCTTTCACCAGATCAGGTTGCTCAAAGCCCCATCCAACCTGACCTTTAACATTTCCAATGATGGGGCATCCACAACTTCTCTCGGTATTCTGGTCCAGTGTCTCACACCCCCCACCATAAAAAATGTCTTCCTTACAGGCAATTTAAATCTACCCTCTTTCAGTTTAAACCCATTGGCCTTTATCCTGTCACTAGAGGCCTTGGTATAAAGTTTCTCTCAGTCTTTCTGTTACCCTCTCTTTATATATTGAAGTCCCCTTTATTTGGAGAGCTGCAACATAAACATAAATGCAAAACAGGTTTTGCTGATTAGTCAAACAACTAGTCCAATTCAGAGTCAATAGCAATTCTACATCATAGTTTTGAAGAGATCTAGTTCCGGCCTTATGTTTTTCGTTCTTACTAACCTCCATTATCCTCCACCTCCACATAAAGTACAAAGGTTTACACATCAGAAATTAATTGGCAAATCATTGCTGTGAAAGATAAAATGCAAGTCAGGCAAACATAAGAAAGTCAGTCTTTATTTTTATCTCAAGAATGCTTGGTTCAGAGTTCTCTAAAATGGACAGAATGTGGGTAGTGAAAAATTCAATTAAAAAAAAAGAAAAAATTGAAATTCTTTTTTTTTTCTCCCGGAGAAAAGATGAGAAAGAAAAAAAAAAAGGAGCCAAAAAGTAACAGAAAGATATCCTTAGCCTGCAAGACACATCAACTACCTGCATTACACACAGAGCACAGAATGTCTTCATACTCACTCTTTGTTTTAAGATGACAGAATTTATATTTGCTGATTAACTGGATTACCAAGGAAAATGTTTATAGAAGTACTCTGTAAGGTGAGTCTCAAGAACTCCATTGGCCCTATTTGTTCTGCTCTAATAGGGCAATCTTAGTCATAATATTCAAGAATCTATCAATTTAGAATCTAATTTTTCACTTCATATTAACTTGGAAAGACTAAGATAAACAAATTTTGTGTATTATTATAAAAATAATACTAAATGATATAGAACAATAATTACTAGAAGAGCATTACTAGAATGGAACTGATTAATAAACATACCATGCTGGATCCATTAACAAAATAATTCCATATATTTAGTTAATTAGTTATATATTAACATTAAATTATACATATACATTGTATGTTAATATCCGATTTTATAATTTAGAGCTGTTTCTAGGAAACTCTTCTTCTAATTTACACTTTGCTAAAATTAAAATAGTCTGAAAAATTTTGATGAAGTCTAGCAAATCAGAAAAATGAAGTTACATTCCTTATAAACACTCAAAATTGCAGTTTAGGATTTCTAAGGTACTGACCTCCAAAAGAAGTGTTTTGTGTCTATCAATAACAACACTAATAATAGAAATACAATATTTCAAAGACACTGTACATATAAAAATTAATTATTTAATGTAAAATAATTAGCATTGGGAACAGAGCAATTAGAAGAGATTAACATCTACTGCAGCTATCTTTAATCCAGATGGGTACCTAATCAGTAAACCTAGCATTACTTTTTTAGTAATCCTGAACATATTGACGATTATTTTCCAGATTATGCAAAAAAATATAAAAGTGGAAACAATTAATATCTGTTAAAAGATTTTCTCTGGGCTTAAAGAAGTTTACCAGTGGATAAATTAGCTCATTTGTCTGTTCCCTCCCTAAATCATACCGGTTTTCCTCTCTCTTTCATTCTTGTGGATATTTTGTTAATTCTAAGTCTATTCTTTGCACCAGAATTTGGCATTTACTGCATATACTTTGCATATTATGTGTAGTCTGAGAGCTGTGATCCTGAAGGTACCTGGGCCAATAGGCATAACTGCCATGCCACTGAGGACACGAGCAGCACCAGGGACACAGGCAGCACAGAGATGAGCAGGTGTCCAACCTGCAAGGGGCAGTCCATGTCTCAGACCGTGTCCCAGCCACATCACAATCTGCTGCGTTAGGGACAACCTGCAGCTCATGGTAGTTGTTGCTATTATATACAGTACAGTTAAAACGTGGACCCTCATTGTAACTTTACTAGTAGTAGCTGCAACAGAACCTCAGCATGGACTCCCTGTACCGTGTTTTCAGGACCCTGTCTTACAGGCACTAATTCTTTACTCAGACAAGGCAGCAAAAATAACCTTGTGCTGGTTTTGATTGTTTAACTGAACAACACAAGTAGTGGTAGTGCTCTTCTTCAGGTGCTATGAATATGGTTAAATAACCTTCATGTCTTGTCAGACAACTGCAAAAAAGAAAACCTGTCCATAGCTTCTGATAGATTTCTTGGATTTTTTTCTTTTTTTTTAATTTTATGGAATTGAAATAAGCAGTGTTACATACACTAAAACTAAGGACAGGATTCTTGAAAGTGGCTGTATTTGGGACTTGAAACGTTAAGTAATATTTTAGGGTTGTTTTTCTTCTGTCTGCACTTAGTTGTTCTTCTCATTTTAGTAGTTTTTTCTGCTTCTGTTCAGGATGAACCAGATATATTTGTATAAATCTTGAATAACCAAGTCTTAGAATAACCTTCCTCACTGACAAATTAGATTTAAAATATATAATAAAAAATCCAGACTGTTCCATTTATCCAAGATAAAATTTTTTTCTTTAAAATGTACTAACAATTTACACCCTGTTTTGGAAGATACAAATGAAGTCAATTTGTAGGTGCTAACTACTGAAAAATATTGAAGATCAGAGGAAAAAGAAAATCAATCAAAGAACGAATGTCAATATTTCTCATTTTAAACATTATATGAATCATTATTTTGAACACTGCTGATATAGCATTCATTCTGCTTTACAAATTTGTGGACTTTATTAGTTCAACATTGAAACTACATAGCTCATATTCTTTGGTATGTAGCTACTGCTTTTTATTTGACTTAATGATCAAACATTTTTAATTGGCAGAAGCAAGATCATCTGTGCCTCACAGTACTTGAATAGCATTTTTGTCTTTGTATCTGTGATGTTAGTTTCTCATAAGAAATTTAAGAATCTGCTGAGTTAAATTAACTCCTGATGTTCAGTCTCTTTGAGAAGCAGATTCCCACAGTTTTTTCAAATATTTAAGAAAACAGGCTACCAACACAAGTCAGCTATAAAATACACCAGTCATGCTTATTCTTGCAGAATAACTTGAAAACTTGACTTTCTGTGTGTCAAGATTGCCAGAAAATAGGTAAAGATCCTGTAGAAGAATTATGCCCTAGAGTTGCTAGCTGCAACTCCCCTTCACTATATTTATATTATATTTTTCAACAGCTTAATTTATTTACATCTTGATACAAGAAGAAAAGAAACAATTTCTTGTATTTTTGAATGTATGGCTCCCCTGCTGCCTTTTTCTTAACAAATAAATGACAGAGGACCATTAAAAACCATATGAAAGACATTAAAAATTAACTCCCATGTCCTTATAAACAGAAATTATATATAAAGCTTTAGAAGAAGTTCTGCAAAGTTACATCTGCATAGATATTTTGTACATAAATTTACTTGCATATTAAATTTTAGCCAGAAGAAATGATGAATAGCCAAGATATCAAAACCCAAAGAAATATCCTATAAAGGAAATTCAGGAAGAATTGCAACTATAAAAGCACTAATGGTATGGCTGGAATAAATTAATTAGAAATAATGTCTCAGTTATTTCTCAAGTTATGTTATAAAGCTATTAATATCCTCATTGTCCACATCCCTCCATTTTCAGACTCATTACAACTTAAATGTCTGAGCTAAATATTATTATATGTAAATTTTTTTAAAAGATTGAGTAGACTAACAAGTGTTAAATAGTAGTGATAAGCATTTCAGAGATGCAGGGTAAACATTGTGTTAAATAGTCAGATGTAAAAACTACAGCCTACAGAGTAGACCAAATCTTTTTACACTCGTTAAACCCCACTGTTACTTCATTCCTCTTAGTGCAATAATTAATGCATCTCCTTTTTAACATAAGCATCTAAATAATGATACACAGCTATAAACAAGATACTATGAGGAAAGCTAGAGTAAGCTTTAAAGATGTCCTCTACCATATATTGATGTCTGTCTGTTAGCTAACACATAACAGAGGACAGTTTACTCCTAGAGTAGTGAGCTTACAAATGATAATCCACACACCTGATGTATATATATTATACATGTGTGCGTAAGTCTGTGTGTTTCTGTATTTTTTGACTCAGCTCAGAAGACATGCCCATATCACCATATTCTTCTAATTTAACATGGATTTTCCATGTTAAATGGAAAATTGTTCTATGCGGCTGTGTAATACAAGTATGACTACACAGAAATAAGAATAAAGTAATTTGCATCTAGAAGGACACTGAATTGATATTTGGTAATAAAGACTAACAGTCTAATCTGACTTGCTCAAATCATGCAACAAGGCAGCTGGTACTTTTCTTTCTTTTGTTTACACATAAAATGTTTTCATCTATGGTTCATTGCTTTTATACACACGAGCTAGGTTAAATTAATTAATTTAAATGCAATTTTTACAGGCTTTGTTCTCATTGTTCTGTTGGGTTTTTTTTATTTATGGTGATTCTCCTTTTGGTTTTGGATGAAACATTGTGCTACCGCTTTCATCTTTCAAAAATCCCTTTGATTAATCTCAAATTCAGAATCTAGGATGATAGATTTAAATAACAGATAGATAGATTCAAATGATTAAAAAAAATAGTTTATACATTAGAAATTATCTCAGTGACCATGCAAAAATATTACATAAATGGAGCACTATACTATATATATATTAATATATATATATTGCAGTTGTTAACAGTCCAACAAAGGAATAGTAATCTGTAGGGAGAAAAAAACAACCAACCAACCAAAACAAAACAAAACAAAAAACAAACAAACAAAAAAACCCACAAGTTTAGGATGGTTTTGCGGAGGGATCTGGATAGGCTGGATCGGTGGACTGAGGCTGATGGTATGAGGTTCAACAAGCCCAAGTGCCAGGTTGGGTCTCAACAACACTATGCAATGCTACAGGCTTGGGGAAGAGTGGCTGGAGAGCTGCCCGGCAGAAAAGGACCTGGGGGCGCTGGCTGACAGCCAGCTGAATGTGAGCCAGCAGTGTGCCCAGGTGGCCAAGAAGACCAACAGCATCCTGGCCTGTATCAGGAATAGTGTGGTGCGTAGGACTAGGGAAGTGATTGTCCCTCTGTACTCGACACTGGTGAGGCCCCACCTCGAGTACTGTGTTCAGTTTTGGGCCCCTCACTACAAGAAAGACATTGAGGTACTGAAACGGGTCCAGAGAAGGGCAACTGGTGAGGAGCCTGGAGAATAAGTCTTATGAGGAGCAGTTGAGGGAGCTGGGATTGTTTAGCCTGGAGAAAAGGAGCCTGAGGAGAGACCTTATCACCCTCTACAACTACCTGAAAGGAGGGTGTAGAGAGGTGGGTGTTGATCTCTTCTCCCAAGTAACAGGCGATAGGACAAGAGGAAACAGCCTCAAGTTGCACCAGGGGAGGTTTAGACTGGATATTAGGAAAAATTTTTACACCGAAAGGGTTATTAAGCCTTGGAACAGGCTGCCCAGGGCAGTGGTTGAGTCACCATCCCTGGAGGTATTTGAAAGACAGGTAGATGTAGTGCTCAGAGATATGGTTTAGTGATGGTTTTGTCAGTGTTAGGTTGATGGTTGGACTTGATGATCTGAAAGGCCCCTTCCAACCTAGGCAATTCTATGATTCTATGATTCTATAGATGCATCTTGGCTGGAAAGAGGGCTGTTTGGTTGGGTAATTAGATAAATGCCGAGATTTCATTTTTATGGCAGATGCTACTACCATTGCTCTGCCTTTTTTCCCGTGTATTGCGTGGTAGAGCTATATGCCTATTTCCAGAGTCTTCACTGAGAAAGAGCGGTTTGCTACATAGCTTACCCACAGTTCTGCAAGAGTAGCCCTATAACTCCTCCTCGATCTGTCTGCTTTTGTAAACTGAGTCACGTAACCATGTAGGTTTTTGTAGTGCATCCATTGATACGTTTTGTTGTGTGCTCTATCATATTGTATCCAGCTGATGCAATACACTTACAGCATGGAAACATAAGTAAATAGTTATACAGTTTTATGTATATCCATGAGTTAGATGCAACTGGATTTCAATTAGATTGTGTTGATGATGTTTCAGGCAACCTCATCTTTGTATTTCCAAAGCTACTTGAAAACTGACTCAATTTCAATTATTCACTTAGATATTAATTAAGAGAACAGACACAGAAAAGGAACAGAGAAGAAAAAAACAATGAAATGCATGTTGAAAATTAAAGGAAGACTTTAGTATTGTTTCTGTCATTTTAAATCTAACTAACTCCTGTGCAGTTCCAATGCCTTCCATTATTTTTATATTAAATATTATATTTTAAAAAAAAAAAAATATTTATGAATCTGTATAGACTCCTTTGCCCCTTTGTAAGCACCCTGTCAACAAATTAACAAGACTTCTACAACAAAACTTGCCTATGAGCAAAGTGACACTATCATAGTCAAAAAAGGTTGAGTCTAGTTTCTTTTGGACAAAAAATCTCAGACGTCATTTATTCTCAAAGGTATATTTATCATTTTACATAAAATATTAAACTTTCATAGCATCTGGTGATAATACTACAACAGAACCTGACTGCCTAATTTGCATCAGTTAACTGTACTGAATTTTACCATATTTTTTCACCTTTATTCTCATTATACTTCCTTCTCTCATCTTTCATCCTGAAATTGTTGACTTGGGTTTTATAGTATCTGGGAAAGGCATTCATCTTTATTTTCTTTCCTCCCACCCTCTTCTTTCTTACCTTTATTTCTTTACCTTCCAACTTTTACCTCCCACTTTTCTGTTCATGTTGTGTGTGTCATTTATCAATTGCAAAATAATAACAAATGCATTATTGTGTTAGCATAGAGATTTGTGTCCCTGACTTGCTATTGCATAGGTTTATGTTCCCAGTTCTAGCACAAAATAATGTTTCTGAAGATTTATATAGCTTATGCATCAGAAGAGAAGTCTGAATTGGCTGGCTGGTGATCTCAAGCTCAATTACCGATATCCTCTTACACAGATTGCTCTTCATAGACATTATACATGTCTAATGATGTCTACACTGTCATGAATAATATGCTTAATCTCAATTTAAAGGATGCTTGACCTCAGCTTTGCCCTAATTATATTGCATTACATTTTACTCGTTTATATAGCACTTTTAATACCAAGCACTGAGAGACTGTTTAATTTTCAGAGGCTGTCCTTCCAGCATCAAGCTACATTACTTCCTACCTTGCCGATGGCTAGGAATTGCTTGATTAGTGATACTTTCTAACTGAGCTATGATCTTTTGTCTTCAATTATTAAATATGCTATCACGAACACTCTTTGAGGACTGTAGGTATAGATGACTTTCATAAACATCTCTATGGAAATATATGAATCCTTACATATAAATATAAATATTTAAAGCTATATGATGAAATTCTGTTAACAACAAGTGGTTGCATATATGGACGGGCTTCGAAATAGGCTGGTGTTAGATATAGAAAGAAATAAGCGAACAAATACCATCACTTCTGACGGTGAAAGACTGTTTACTCGTGTACTGTGTAACACTTTTTCCTGGGTAATAGTCAGACTCCAGGCTACTTTGGACAGTGACATGTTTTTACTATCCATTTGTACAATGATGAGCATGATGGCACTTCCTGACAGCACTGTAGTCCCAGCAAATGGTAAAGAAACAACAGACTCCTAAAAATTTCCTCATTCCCTCAAACACAAATTATCATGATGAAGTTGATTACTTCTTGAAAAAAGCAAGCAATGCATAATAAATATTTTATTCCTCTCTTACTAGAAATAGTTTCACTCACCCATTTTGTAACCAAAAATAAAGGCTACAGATAATAAGAAAAGATTGTGTGACTGGACAGCATGAGGTTTCTGAAAAATTGGCTGATTTACACTGTAAGGATTCTGACAGAGCTTTATCATAGTTTTGGAGTCATGTCCTCAGAAGAGGGGCTAGGAGTCCAAACACAAGTATCTGGCAAGAAATTATATGTGGAATAGTCAAAGCCCTGATTTGAGGTACAGGACAACAAAGAGAGAGAAGTAAGGGCAAACAAGAAGGAAAAAAATAAAATTATAACAATTTAAGAGAAAAAGTACTGGAAGTCATGAGTCAGACCTGTACAACTTGGAAACAGTGACAGGAAAGAGGACATAATTGCAATATTCCCTTCTTAATATAGTAGTATTCTTGCAATTCTTAGCTACATGTATCAACAAGCAAAGAGAACTCGGGCATGAGGCCCAAGAAGAAACCATGACATGGTACAACCAGGTCTCTGGCAGATATTGAAAGACTGGTCTCCTGGACAAAACCACTGGGAAGGGCATCTGATGCTGTGTACTTTAAGACAGAATTTGAGACTACCTTTGCAGCTATTTTTGCCTTGCCTTTCCATCTTGTTGACATTTTTTCTCATATTTAGGAGAAACTTCTTCAGCCATGGGACAATAGGACACCCCATTCAGTTTACCTCTTAAATAAATTTGGATTAGGAAGACATTTCCTGCAAAAATAACATTTATTAATATAGATCCCTATAATGTCAATTGAACTAGGTCATATTTTAAGATATAGCTTTATCTATTTTTTAGTACAGTAGGAGAAATACAAAACATAATTTTGCTGAATCCAGAACAGTTTAAATTTATGGAAAAAGAGTTTCTTTCATACTTACGTAATAATTGTCTTACTGAATCATACAAAAATACTGGTATGAAGAAATAGAACAAAACTTGTACAAGAATTTTAACTTTTTGAAAGAGCTAGACAACAACGTATGACATAAAAGGGACCAAGACTACCTTGCAAAAATAATAAAAATGAGTTTCTCTTTTAGAATTGAGCAGACCAATATTTTTTTTTTAATTCATTTATGTCATTTTTCTCTAACCATCTGTTGATAACTCCAGATAAGATCTTCTCAACTAATTACTCCTGACTAATTTTCACAAAGTCATCAAGTAAAATCTCACTCAGTGACTCAGTATCCTCCACAAAGCACTACTCTTTTCCTTTCCTGAAAGCTATTGTGAAAAATAATAACAGAACTTTCCTTCCTTGAGCTGTCAGGGAAATGTTCATGGTAACTGAAATCCTATTTTGACTAAAATAATACTACTTCTTATCATAATTTCTACATGAAGATTACAGTAGAAATTATATATAGGTCAATATTTTATCTTTACAATTTTAAAGACAGGAAACGGAGTTAGAGGAACTAAAAACTGAGTCACAGTATGATGAAATCAGACACTCTAATCAAAGAGATATAAGAGTCAAAATTAGAATGGGGATTAAGATACATTGAAACCTTGTCTTCCAAACAAAAATATTGTGGGTGCTAATATATACAGTTTTACTCACGCTGTCTATATGGATAGTATAATATGCATGTCATTATTTGCATCACTAACATATTGCAAATTTAGTTTTATTTAAATATTCTCAAACACAGACAATTTACAGAATAGGCAAGTCCCAATTCCATTACAAGAGATACACACTATGATTTTTCTATGTTCAGCTAAATCTTAAATCCAGTGTAAGAATTCCCTATCTTCTTTCTTACAAACATTGTTCATTCATTTCTGAATAGTCTGTTCTGTACAGTTATGTGTGAAGCTTTCTGCAATGTTTATTTGTACAACATAGTTCATTGACCACACAAAAAAAAAGTGAATTAATACTGAAAGCAACCTGGATCTTTTGATATTAGACTAATCTAACATTATGACCTTTCATTTGATCCAACTAAAAACCTTGAAGGGTTGAATTCACAGGGTCTTGTAATGACCTTGGCAGATACTAACTTCTAGCCACCTTAAAAGTTATTTTAATTCCCTGTCCTTGTTGTTTTATGTCCAGAACTAGTGAAAAAAAAAAAAAAAACAAAAACAAGAATATGATTAACAAAAGCCAGAATGCTAAATAAAAAGCCACTGACACCAGTAGCTACAGATTCAATATTTAGATTTAATGTAGTTACACATCTCATCAATGTGACTTAAGCACCCCCATTTCATCTAGTTTTTAGCCATTCCTTACTTTCATATCTCCTCTGTGGTACCTTTGTGCTACGCCCATGAGTGTGTGAACAGCTTCACAAAATGAACTGGGACAGGGAACTGACTTGAAAAATAACACAGCAAAATACAATTAGCCTCCACAGAATTTCTCTTGCTTTTTGGTTTGTGCAATTTATAGTCAGTTCCATGCTATCAAGCCTGAGAAATCCCAAAATACCGTATAGTATGGGCATTAGAGAAGGTTTATGTGCAACATGAACCCACGTTTCCTCAGACAAATAAAGGATTTGAGTTTATATCCTCCACGTTCCAGCTAAATACTCTCTTCTTTCATGGAGTAGGTGATGGTAGGTATGAATTCCTCTCAGAAGCTTCTTAATCTATTTAGCTCTCCTGAAAGCAAACAGGTTTTGTTTGGTTGGTTGATTGTTTTTTGTAATTTCGATGGATAATACGTAGTCATATTGGAGCAATTTGATTGTTGTAGTCTGGCCACCCAGCACTGCTCTCTGTGATAAACGTAAAGATGTGCTGTACTTATCCCAGCAGTAATCTTCGCTGTTTAATGACTCTGAGTATTTTAGGGTGTAACAGGGAAAAAGATTGATTCCTGAAAATCTATATTCCTGTTACAAGACTCCAATGAAAACTAAAACTTCTTACATTCAAATGTTTATTTTGCTGAAGTGTTGTCCAGTCAGCAATAAATAAATTATTTTGCCTCTAAGTGAATGAAAATAGCAAGTAGGCAAACAAGTAAACAGGAAGTAAAACAGAAAGCTCAACCAGACCACTAATTCATTGCTCAAGGACACATCCACCCCTGCTAAGTATCAGGTTCACCTGCAGTAGAAAAATCCCCTTTTTCTTACCAGTATTACGCATGAGATCAGTCTGAAGATTCATATATCCCATGTTAGAGCTTGCTGGATTGGGTAGCCTGGCAGAGGCGAGGCTGCTGTGGCTCTCTGTTCCCTGACTCCAGCCAGCAGCGAGGCTGAGCACATGGTCCCCAATAGGAATGGACACACAACACATGCACACCCTGCTAAACACAGCCTGCCACACGTACACACCCGCTGCATGAACACGGCTGCCTGCACAGTGCTTTACCAGCACCTACATAAATGCACAGCATTCACACAAACATGACCAGCACAGATGGCTTGATTCTGTTCCTCCACGGGAACAGGGTTCAGGAAAGTCTGACAGTAGGCTATATGTGTACGTGCACTATCGATCCCCAATATAGCTGGGCCTTTTGGTCTTGATCAGAGAATTGGTATCACTCCACTTCATATGCATCACCTGAACCTTTGTCTGATGGCCAAGTGAAACTGGGGCCTTTTGTAGACATTTATGTTTCATTTCTAAGCAGCATCTCCTTGCAACTGACATTTGAGAATTTCCTTCTGTGCAGACGCACCTTCCAGAGTAGTAAGGAATGATCCCCAACATACAACCTCAAGTGCATGTATACCGATGCATGTAGTCTGGGCAACAAACAAGAGGAACTGAAGCTCTGTGCCCAGTCTGAGAGTTATGATGTCACGGAAACTTGATAGGAAAACTTACATGACTGGAAGACCACAATGGATGGCTACAAACTCTTTCAGAAAGACAGGAAAGGGAAGAAGAGGAGGTGGAGTTGCACTTTATGTAAAAGAAATTTGAGCATAGAGAGGTGAGCTATGGAGACCACAAAAGTTCTATTGAATACCTTTGGATCAATATTAGAGGGATTGTCACCAAGGGGGATCTTATGATAGGTATCTGTTACCAACCTCCCAATGAGGATGACAAGGCCAATGAAACTTTGACCCCTCAAGCAGGTCTTGGACCAGCAGAACATGATCCTCATGTGTAACTTCAATTACCCAGACAATTGTTGGGAAAACAACACAGTGGTGCACAAGTTGTCTATCAGGCTCCGAGAATGCATTGAGGACTGCGTCCTGTTACAGATGCTGGACATGCTGACTTGGAACAGTATGTTGCTAGATTTACTGCTCACAAACTGAGAAGGCTTACTTGATAACATAACTACCAATGGTAGCCTTGGATACAGCAATCATAATATTGTGCAGTTTAAGATCCTGATGAGCACACTGAAGACCCATGCATTTTAGAAGAACTCGGATTTTGTAAGAGCCAACTTCAATACATTCAGAGCCCAACTGTGAAGGATTCTATGCGAAGCATCCAAAAAGGGCAAAGGAGCTTGTGAGTGCTGTGAGTTATTCAAGAACAGCCTCCTGGAAGCACAAAACCAGTCCATCCTCTACAAAGGAAAAGGGAGAAGGCAGAACAAGAGACCACCCTAGCTTAACAACGAACTTTTTGGTGTACTTAAAAGGGAAAAATAAGCATTCTGGCTTATTGTCCCTCACCAAGTTTGCTGATGACTACAAAATGGGTGATGCAGTGGACATTTCAGAAGGGAGAGCCATTTTACGGGGAGACCTGGACAGGCTAGAAGAGCAGGCTATCAAGAACTGTATGAATTTTTAAACAAAGACAAGTACAAGCTCTTGCACCTGGGAAGGAATAGCCAAAGCTAGGATCTGTGTGACTGGGGAGCATCTTTGCTGAAAGGGACATGGAGGTCCTGGTGGACAACAAGCTGAACATGAGTCAGCAGTGCAATTACAATGGATCTTGGCCTGCATCTGCAAAAGCATTGCTAGCAGAGATAAAGATGTGATCATCTCACTTTACTCAGAAGTTGTCAGGCCACATCTGAAGAACTGTGTCCAGTTCTGGTCCCCACAATTCAAAAAACATGTGGACAGACTGGTAAGGCTTTGAAAGAGGGCCATGAAGATGATCAAAGGGCTGGAAAACCTGCCATGTGGGGAACAACTGAAAATGTTAGGTCTTTTCTCCCTGGAAAAGAGAAGGCTCAGGGGGGAGCTCATAACACTATTCATGTGCTTAAAGGACAGTTACAAAGAGGAGTCTCTCTCTTCGCAAGAAGCCACATGGAGAAGACCCGGGGCAATGGGTACAAGTTGCACCAGGAGTTTATATATCCTTGATATAAGGAAGAATTTTTTTAAAGGGAAAAAAATCAATAACTGGAACAACCTCCCCAGGGACACAGTCGAATCTCCATCACTGGAGATTTTCAAGACACGATTGGACAGGGTGCCAGATAATCTAATCTAGGCTCCCTTTCCCATAAAAGTTTGGACCAGATGATTTTTTTTTTTTTCTTAATTTATATGAAGAGAATTTTGGGGGGGATCATCCAAAATCAAAATTATACTGTGATTTTTAATGAAGGTGTATTATAAGTACTCTTCATGAAAAAAAAATAAAATTATTCAGCTATGCTTTGGCAAAACAAAGATTCAGTGTTAGTATAATTACACTGCACACAAATTAGCAGGTATATTAATTTTTCACATAAACTATGAAAACCTTATTTTCTTACTCTTTAAAAAAAATTCAGTCTGCTCACATAATCCAATGGGTTAGCCTCTCTCACATATTCTTGTTTGTACTCTGGGACAGATCTGCTGATGATATGAATCAGCTCAAAGTACATTTATGTACTTTGCTCTCTTTATTCACAGAAATTTATGTTTAAAACTTCAGGAACATCAGTTATAGATGATAATGCATGCATAGCACACCCCACTGCTTTAGCTATGAGCCATGATACTGGGGCAAGAAAGAATATTGGATTTTGATCCAATGTGTACAGGTTTGATAAATTATGTTTTGGTAAAAACTTATTGAAAGTAGCAAGAGTATGCAGAATATTTGAAGACTACATTTTATTTTTGAAAGATATATAAAGTTTTTTGCATTGTTCTTCATAACCCTTAATCTATTTCTCAAAAATATTGTAATCAATTATTTGCTAAAAATAATGCAATCAAAAATTTTAATAAGGAAATTTAAGATAGTGTTCTCAAAAATTTCACTAAGAATATCTGGAATAGCAATAGTAAAGTGTTAGAAACAGAAAATGTTAGCAATGTTAATATTTTTGTATTAAAAGTTAACCTGAGAAAATATTTGTATTATTTTTTTTTGCATTATTTTTCATCATATCTCAATTTTAATTATCTTTATTCATTAACATATATCACATCGTTGGATTACATTTTAATCTGTTTTTAAAAAATTATCATTCTGATTTTAATTTACTCATAGCAGAGAAAAATGTTATGTATTAAAACTATTGTAGATTTCTGAAGAAAAGGATTGCCTACAAACTAGAATATAGACATGCATCTTCTAAACAGTTTGAATGGTACTATATTCTGATATAAATGTGAAATAAATGGTGAATCGACTTCTTCCTGAAATCACTGAGTGCAGTCAAGATTCATGAGTCCTTGCGTTACAAAACATCTTTCCGAGAACTAACAAAAGCAACTTAACATTAATGTACTGCAAAAACATGGGAATCTTCCAGATCATCTTTCCAAGCCGTCAAAGGCTTAATTTTTTGCTAATATAAATTGAGGCGAATGACAAATACAATGTTTTCCTACCTTTATAAAGAATTTTCAGTGAAATTAAAAATGAAACAAAAATCATAGAATCATAGAACCGTAGGGTTGGAAGGGACCTCTGGAGATCATCTACTCCAACCCCCCTGCCAGAGCGGGGTCACCTAGAGCAGGCTGCACAGGAACCTATCCAGGCAGGTTTTGAATGTCTCCAGAGTTGGAGACTCCAACACCTCTCTGGGCAGCCTGTTCCAGTGCTATGCCACCCTCAAAGGAAAGAAGTTCCTCCTCATGTTTAGGTGGAACTTCCTATGCTCAAGTTTGTGCCCATTACCTCTTGTCCTGTCCCCAGGCACCACTGAAAAGAGCCTGGCCCCATCCTCCTGACACCCACCCTTTAAGAATTTAGAAGTGTTGATAAGATCTCCCCTCAGTCATCTTTTTTCCAGACTGAAAAGACCCAAATCAGTAGTTCCCTGTCCTTCTTGAACCGGGGAGCCCAGAACTGGACACAGTACTCCAGGTGCGGCCTCACCAAGGCAGAGTAGAGGGGGAGGATGACCTCCCTCCACCTGCTGGACACACTCTTCTTGATGCACCCCAGGATGCCATTGGCCTTTTTGGCCACAAGGGCACATTGCTGGCTCATGGTCATCCTGTTGTCCACCAGGACTCCCAGGTCTCTTTCCACCGAGCTGCTCTCCAACAGGTCAGCCCCCAACCTGTCCTGGTGCATGGGGTTATTCCTCCCCAGGTGCAGCACCCTACACTTGCCCTTACTGAATTTCACAAGGTTCCTCTTTGCCCAACTCTCCAGCCTGTCCAGGTCTCTCTGTATGGCGGCACAGCTTTCCGGTGTGTCAGCCATGCCCTCCAGCTTTGTGTCATCAGCAAGCTTGCTGAGGGTGCACTCTATCCCCTCATCCAGGTCATTGATGAATATATTGAAGAGGACTGGACCCAGTACTGACCCCTGGGGATCACCACTCATCACTGACCTCCAACTAGACTCTGTGCCCCTAATCACTACCCTCTTAGCTCTGTCTCTCAACCAGTTATTTATCCACCTTACTGTCCATTCATCTAGCCCACTCTTCCTAAGCTTCCCTATGAGGATGCTGTGGGAGACTGTGTCAAACGCCTTGCTGAAGTCAAGGTAGACCACATCTGCCGCCCTCCCCTCATCTATCCATCCAGTCCTGCCATCATAGAAGGCTATCACATTAGTCAGACATGATTTCCCCTTGGTGAATCCATGTTGACTACTTCTGATAGCTTTCTTTTCCTCCACATGCCTTGAGATGACACCCAGAACGAGCTGTTCCATCATCTTTCCAGGGATGGAGGTGAGGCTGACCAGTCTGTAGTTCCCCGGCTCCTCCTTCTTGCCTTTTTTGAAGACTGGAGTGATGTTGGCTTTCCTCCAGTCCTCAGGCACCTCACCTGTTCTCCAGGACCTTTCAAAGATGAAGGAGAGTGGCCCAGCAATGACTTCGCCAGCTCCCTCAGCACTCTCGGGTGCATCCCATCGGGGCCCATGGACTTGTGAATACCTAATTGATCTAATTGATCCCTCACTCGTGCGTGATATCCTGATACGCTTATTTTGGTCAGTGTTTTAGCTCAGTGAATTGTTAGGATATGAACGGATTGGGAAATATATTTAATACATGGAAAAAAATACAAAACATTCAATAACCAAAAGTATTTCTTATATGATTACCTGATTACTTTAGGCCTGGATCTACAGGCACTGGGAAGAGTTGAGAACCTACAGAGACCAGCTTATTATAGCTATACAAGTATGCTTCTGTTTTCTTGAGTAGCGTTTTATTAGCATCTCAGTACTCCCTGGCCATGCCAGGATCAGTCTAGGTTCCCCTTCCCCTGCAAATGTAAAAATGTAAAAATCTGGGTATGCCAATACGTTCCCTAAGGGGAGTGTTAGGGAACCAACACAGCCAGGCCCATTGGGTAGTGCCATGGTCTGTATTGACTCAGCCTTAGAAATGCATTTTGGAAAAAATGCTAATCTCCCCAAGTGGCACCTCTCTCCTTCCATCAGTCATAGGCATATGGTTTCATTAGACATATAAACTTTAGATAATCTAACTTTTACGTGAGCTGAATATCACCTTTAAGATAAACCTTTCCAAAACATTTTAAGACAAGCTTCCTTAAGAAACTGAGCTTTATGCAGATATATTCTTGAGGTGTTAGGAGTCCTCTGCAGTCAATTGTCCCAAGTCCCAAGTTTCTGGGTCTGCAGAGATACGTCAATTTTGTATCATTTGGCAATATTCATCAAAAGATTAAGAGGCTCTGAGGAAAGAAATTAACATGTTTTACAATGCTAACAGCTATTACATATGTATAATGTAATATATGACTATTCTGGATTAATACACAATATTGCCGAAAACTTGATTACCCAGCGAGAAGTAATAACAACAGATGCAGAGAATGAATTTAGGCACTGAACTGCCGAACATGGGAATTTTAATCCAGCTTCAGCTGAAAGATCTCAAAAAACCTTTAAGGACCTATTAACTATGGATTTAATACTTATGCCTACATAATATATTTTTCGAAGTAGGACACTTTTTTCTCTGCGTAAAGCATAACTTGATACTGATGGAACACTGTGGCTTTACTCAACATATGAAATTTTAATGACAAAAACATGATTCACAAATTAGACATCTATGCAGATTTACATGATTTATGCATTGAATTATTTCTGTGTAACACAGAAAGGACAAGCAGGTCCTTTTGACCCAAATTTGACTTTCATTTTGCTGTTTTAGCCATGACCTAATTTAGAGCTGTCTCAGGCATGTTTATAAAATACTCAGCATTTAGACCATATGGTGCAGTTAGAGGCAGAGCATCATTTGAACTTTCCCTAGAATTAGACTTCAGACTCTTTGTAGTGTTAAAATTCAAACCTAACTTTTGAATTTAGTAAATACTGTACAACATACATGTAATCCTAAAAGCTCCTCACAATGCAATCCAGCATTAAAGCTTCAAATTCTCTGTAAAATGTCCATCTCTTTCTGATGTCTATAAATAGCATTGCTCATGGAAACTGTAGACTGCTGCTTCTTAATTTATGTCTGAGTAATTAACTATCCATATAACTAAATATCTACTTCTGCCTTTGACATAGGAATTGCCTACAAGTACTGAATCACACTTTCTCTTTAACCACAATTAGATGTATTTACAAAAACTCCAGCAATGTAATTCTGGATCCACTTAACTGCAAATAATCTCACTGATGCTAAAACTGTTAACCACATAAATGAAAAGACAAACAAACCCCAGAAGTCAAAAAATGGCCACATATTCTCACATAAATTTACATGCGCAAGGGAACAAAGACCTGGCAGGAATCTCAAGAGATTATCCAGTTTTTTCACCTGCCTTCAGCAGGACATTTTATTCTATTGTATACAGACTATATAGATTTATAACTTGTGACACACTTTTAATCCACTCTTGAAGATCCAGATCCAACTCATTCCTAAGCAGGATTTTTAGTGCTTTGTTATATTTACTGATCCCTGCAAAACCCCATCATTTTGGCAGTGAATTCAGGACTACGACACAGGCACAATTTCCTTGCCAGATTTGCTGGAATTCCACCCTTAAGCTTTTTCATTCTAACATATTTTCTCAGCTTTCTTAGTACTACCGTGAGGCACAATGTCAAAAGACTTTAAAAGTCAAGTTATATGACTCTACTACTTCTATTCTGTCTACAAGGAGTATTATCCTATTGAGGTGATTTGTTCCCAATAAACCTTTTTTGGGTATTACTCTCCTCTTTTTTATTTCCAGGTGCTCCAGGTTTGCTATATTATTTGTCCCAGTCACTATTTTGAAACTGAAGTAAAGCTGACAGATACGTAATTCCATGGGTCCTCCTTTTCCACATTTTTTTAAAGTGTGGCATAACATTTCCCTTTTTCATCTTTGATCCATAAATTCTTAAAACAACTACTATTTGTGCTTAGTCAGTTTTTTAACTACATAGAATGAAAAACATCAGTCTTACAATATGAAAACACCTAACTTAGATAAGTAGCCTCTAGCTTATTCTTGATTTATTCAAGACTGAAATATTATTTTGTTATTGGTTTTAACTATATTTACTTCTAGGTTGCAGCTGGTAGTTTAGTAAAGAATTATACAAAAAAATTACTGAGCATGTTGACCTTCTTAGTATCATTTGCCAATGGTTTCCTACTCTGATAATAGTGGACCCATTATTAGTAAACCAACTTTTTCCACTCTCTATATGCCTTCTTGTTTTTGTGGTCAGTTAAAAGTCAGCCTAGTGATCTGTTACTATAGTTTGGGAAGGATTAATTCGTTTTACCACATGCAAATGTCTACTATGACTATACTTTTCTGTATATGTAATGAAACAAATACTCCTAGAATGTAATTCAGCACATCCTAAACTTCAGCAGACAGTGAGTACTAGAATTCTTCTATTCCCAGGGAGATAGCTTAGATTTACCAGCTCACATGCAATGGTTTCTATTATGTATATCTGTGGTCATGTGAAGTTGCTCACCGTATCCTGGGCTGCAGCAAGAGAAGTGTGGCCAGCAGGTCAAGGGAGGTGATTCTCCCCCTCTACTCCACTCTTGTGAGACCCCACCTGGAGTACGGCTTCCAGTTCTGGAGCCCCTATGATAAGAGAGATATGGACGTGCTGGAGCGTGTCCAGAGAAGGGCCATGAGGATGATCAGAGGGCTGGAGCACCTCTCCTGTGAGGACAGGCTGAGAGAGTTGGGGTTGTTCAGCCTGGAGAAGAGAAGGCTCCGAGGAGACCTTATAGTGGCCTACCAGTATCTTAAGGGGGCCTACAAGAAAGCTGGTGAGGGACTTTTTTAGGATGTCGGGTAATGGTAGGACTAGACAGAATGGATTAAAACTAGAGATGGGATGATTCAGACTGGACGTTAGGAAGAAGTTCTTCACCATGAGGGTGGTGAGACACTGGAACAGGTTGCCCAGAGAGGTGGTGGTAAGCCCCATCCCTGGAAGTTTTTAAGGCCAGGCTGGATGAGGCTCTGAGCAATCTGATTTAGTGGGAGATGTCCCTGCCCACGGCAGAGGGGTTGGAACTAGATGATCTTTAAGGTCCCTTCCAACCCTAACAATTCTATGATTCTATGATCTTCCAAGTTTACTGGTCTATGTAGACTCCTATAATGTTAACAATCATATTCCTTTTGCCCTTGAATCATTACCCCAAACTTTTCAGAAAGCTCAATTTACTTGTGTCAGAATTCGTTCTTTATGTCAGAAGTTGCCTTTCTTTTCTAGAAAACTATACCAAATTATATTTGTATTCCAGTCAGGTGAATTATTTTATCCAGTCTGTGACATTCCAGTTTAATAATTAAATACATATTAATGATCTATACTCATTCTGAGTTGCACAGGATGGTATCAGTCCTGCAGAGGACTACAAACATGGCTATCCTGCCGTGTCCAGAGTCAAACTATCCAGCTGCCTCAGCATTCTTACTCTCAGATCACTTTCTGTAGGGAAATCTTGAAATGATAAAAAAAAACATACTGATGGCTTTTCAGTGAGAGTTCAATGCCCAACAAAAAGAATCTTAGAATGGAAAATCACTCAACAATACATCCATGAATGACCTTGCTTCAAAGACATAGTATTTGCATGACGTTACAAAGGTAAGAATCCGGAAACCATAGTACTCCAATGAAATTTTAACATTTTTAAATATAGCAGTTGTAATTTATTGTTCAGTTTCATCTTATTTCAGGTTTCCTATAAACTACTCAGAAAGTTTAATTTATTTGGGTTTTTAGCCTATGAAAATTAACATGCAAATATCTCATAGATTATTTCTGAATGTACTACTCTGGGCATTATCTTCTACTTCTCCGTCATTCCGAATGTCTCTAAAGTGTGTGGTGTCAATTGACTATATGAAAGCCATCACTATCTTCTAATGATTTTTGCTGTCTTTGTCTCGGCTGCCCTTTATATTATTTCCCCACATAATTTTCTGTAAGAAAAAAGATGCTCTTCCACCTTGCACTCACAGCACACCATAGATTTTTTCTATTTTCTCTTTGCTATATTGGAAGGAAAACCCAAGATAACTCATTCGATCTGGGACAGAGATGGACTTGAATGCAAATGCTTCCCTGCTTTGCAGATTTGATTATTTCTGTTTGGTTTCAGTACTGACACCATAAAATATGAGCTGTATTATTCCTGGTTCTAATTTGGTTTGATACCTCTGACCTACAGATTGCCATATCATCTTTCTTAAGCATGAGCCTTATGATGTCTTGTGGTTGATTGGTGTCTTTTTATCTTTAAAATCCAGATTGGGCAAAAATATGATTACAGAATCTCAGTATGCACTTAAATTAATAGTAAAATGTTCGTGATGATTGCACAGAAAAAAACTGAGATGATGAAATCTAAACACTCATAAGAAGAGGCAAAGAGAAAAAGCTTTATCTCATGATTGCTAGGTGAATCATACAATAGTTTGGGTTGGAAGGGACCTGTCAAGGTTATCTAGTCCAAACTCCCCCTTCAATGATCAGGGATATCTTCAACTAGATCAGGTTACTCAGAGCCCTGTCCAACCTGACCTTGAATGTTTCCAGGGATGGGGCATCTACCACCTCTCTGGGCAACCTGGTCCAGTGTTTCACCAGCCTCATAGTAAAAAAATTCTTCCTTATTCATGGTAAAAAAAATTCTTCCTAGTCTAAATCTATTTTAGTTTATTTTAGTTTAAAAGCATTACTTCTTCTCCTATCACAAGAGGCCTGCTAAAAAAGTTTGTCCCCATCTTTCCTGTAGGCACCCTTTAAGTACTGAAAGGCCAAAATAAAGTCTCCCCGAAGCCTTCTCTTCTCCAGGCTGAACAATCTCTATTCTCTAAGCCTGTCCTCATAGGAGAGGTGCTCCAGCCCTCTGATCTTCTTTGCGGCTCTCCTCTGGACTTGTTCCAACAGGTCTGTGTCCTTCTTATGTTGGGGCCCCCAGAGCTGAATGCAATAATTCAGATGCAGTCTCACCAGAGCAGAGTAGAGAGGCAGAATCACAGAATCAGGCAGAATCACAGAATCACACAGAATCCCAGAATGGTAGGGTTGGAAGGGACCTCTGGAGATCACCTAGTCCAACCCCCCTGCCAGAGCAGGGTCACCCTTAGAACAGGTTGCACAGGAACGCGTCCAGGCAGGTTTTGAATGTCATGAGTCATTGCTTTACAAAACATCTTTCCGAGAACTAACAAAAGCAACTTAACATTAATGTACTGCAAAAACATGGGAATCTTCCAGATCATCTTTCCAAGCCGTCAAAGGCTTAATTTTTTGCTAATATAAATTGAGGCGAATGACAAATACAATGTTTTCCCACCTTTATAAAGAATTTTCAGTGAAATTAAAACTGAAACAAAAATCATAGAATTATAGAATCATAGGGTTGGAAGGGACCTTTGGAGATCATCTAGTCCAATCCCCCTGCCAGAGCACGGTCACCTTGTGGTGGTGTGCTCTCCCTTTTTCCCCTTTTTCCCCCCCGGCTCCTGCTCAAGCCATGGCCATCAGCGGGAGTTGTTATGAGTTGCACTTGAACTGTGGGAGATGGCTGGCAACATAACCAAAACCCTGTCTGGAGTGGGAACCTAGATATCTTGTTCCCATGAGAATATAACTATAGGTCAATTATCTTACTCCATAAATAGCGGACAGCCCAAGAGCCCTTTGAGCTCTCCTGCACGGCAGCGGGCTGCTCGACAGGACCTCCCCTTGAGTGGGGACACTTGCTTAAGGTTCTTCTCCTCGAGGTTGAGAGATTCCTTGCCGCAACAGATTCTCGGTAAGTGACTAATAGCATGCTAAACTTTGAAATCCTAGCTAAGTTATATAAGGATTGATTGTGCATATATAATCCTTTAGACATAAACTGTTGACCAAGTCTGGGACTAGGATTGGATCCAGCCTCACCTAGACTCCTCTCTGAGACGGAGTTTAGAAAGCAAGGGGGTCCTTTCTGAACCTCGTGACTCAATGGGAAGGTCTCCCTGAGAGCTTGTCTGACCCTGGCCTCTATGCAGTAAATAATCAAGTGTACCATGGCATCAAATCTCGTAAAACACTGTTGCATTCATTACTAACTTGGTTAAATCACTGTTTTATGTTAATAAACATTTCACTGCTTCTCTCTTACAAGTGAAGTTATTCACTCCGCCCGCGACACACCTAGAGCAGGTTGCACAGGAACGCATCCAGGCACCTCTCTGGGCAGCCTGTTCCAGTGCTCTGCCACCCTCAAAGGAAAGAAGTTCCTCCTCGTGTTTAGGTGGAGCTTCCTATGCTCAAGTTTGTGCCCATTACCCCTTGTCCTGTTGCCGGGCACCACTGAAAAGAGCCTGGCCCCATCCTTCTGACTCCTTTAAGTATTTATAAGTGTTGATAAGATCCCCCCTCAGTCGTCTTTTTTCCAGACTGAAAAGACCCAAATCCTTCAGCCTTTCTTCATAAGAGAGCTGTTCCAATCCCGTAATCATCTTTGTAGCCCTTTGCTGTACCATCTCCAGCAGTTCTCTGTCCTTCTTGAACCGGGGAGCCCAGAACTGGAGAGAGTATGCCAGATGCGGCCTCACCAAGGCAGAGCAGAGGGGGAGGATGACCTCCCTCGACCTGCTCTCGACCTGCTTGCCACACTCTTCTTGAATCACTTCCCTTGACCTGCTGGCCACACTTCTTTTGATGCAGCCCAGGATGCAGTTGGATTTCTGGCCAACCGTATTATCCCCCTCCATGCCATGACCATTCTAGTTCTGAAATATTCATGTTTGACAGTATTCCAATCTGATGTCTCTAAATTATATTCCCACAAAATGTATATGAAATAAAAAAAACAAATAGTGCTCAGGAAGCATGACAATCTTATTTTTTAAAAATCAAAAAACAAACCTCCCAAACAAACAGAACCTGAAATAATTCAAAAGCAATTTATGAAATTATTTCCATGCAGCATGCCACTATTTAATTTTATCTGAATAAATTGAATACAAGCAAAGGGTAAAAACATTGTCTCAAAGAGAATGTGGTTTTGGAGAAGTAAACTAGGTTTTCATAGATTAATTGTTTCTACAAACACCAGTCACAACCAAACCTAAGGCTCCCTGACTTCATTGGTTAGTGATCTCTGGTGTGAGGAGACTTTCACCTCAGAGGTGTTATTCCAGCATGTAAACTATTTGCCAATATGCATGAACACTGCACAATAACCCCTACAGTTCCTATTTGAATAATCTTTTTGAAACAAAGATTGCGTTTGCAGCCAGAAATTTTTTTCCTATATTATATTGCTTTGTAACAATTTTGTCAGATGTCACCGGCAGCAGGAAATGTAAGGTTTAAGTTTCAGCTTCCTCTTAAAATTAACTAATAAGCAGCAGCAGCACCAGACACAAACCAGAGTGTGTTTTAAACCTAAGAAAACCCTAAGGAAAAAGGGAAAAAGGAAGGAAGGAAAAAATAATATAAAATTAATAAAAAAACCCCACACCCAACCCCAGTCCCAGTAGCAACGTTAACTCAACTGTATATTGATAGGAGTAGTAAGCAAATGCTGTACAGCAAGCATCTTGGTGTGGTGGGGTTTTTTTGACCTTGAATTCTCCACTGATACTATAAATGTTTTCTAAACAAGTATCTCTTCTGTATCTTATTCTCCCCTACCATTTGCCCTCTGATACTTCTCATTCATGATTAGTGAATGTTTCTGAATGGTTAGTGTCATAAAATGTTGTCAGTGCTTAGTTGTCATAGAAATGAGGAGTACATTTATGCAGACTATCACCAGGCTCTACAGAAAACTGAAGCCAGAAGGGAGAAAAAGCCTTATTTTGTTACTTCTTACAAATCCAATATTTTTAATGACTTTTCAGTCATTAAGTCATTCAGAACCTTACTAGTTTTATTCCTAAAGCTGCTTGTAAAACAGTTCTTTTTAAAATTTATTTGTATCTGTTTCTGCCATTTGTGACTGTGGTGAAAAGCTTCTATAATACATAATTTGGATAACAGATGCAAAATACTAATTCCTTCGTTCCACTGAAAAAAAAAACCCAACAAAAACAAACATATGGAGTCCCTGAGAAAAGTCTTGGTACTAATTAGTCTGTGGTCCCAAAAAAGTAAGAGTTCAAAATTCCTCCCAGTAGCCCATATAGTTTTCATATGCATTCAAGTAGCAAAGGGTGCATGGCTGAAGTTTTGGTTATAATGAATTCATTAACCTTGGTACATTAAATACGACATTTCTCTTTATTCAAATTACACAGATAACTTTGTATCTTCTATACCTAAACCCTAAAAATTCTAGCTAGCATAAATAATGTTTGCACTGACACAAATGAGTGCTAACCATAGATCTTGTCCTTTTCCAGTCAACCCAAATTTGCACAGAGTTTCTTCCCCTCACAATCATACTAGAGTTACATAAATGAAATAGTAGACTAAAGTAAAATGAAATAACCATGATGACACATCTGGAAGTTAATTGGACATAGAGTTCAAAATTTTTTGAAATAACTCCTATTATTTTATCCGGAACCCTCTTTAAAATGTAGCTTCAGAAAGTATTTGCAGGCACAACATTTCCTTTTAAAACAATATGTTGCTAACAACTTGCAGCAAAAATCTTCATTGTATACATCACTTCAATCAGTGTCAGATACATGAATATATACATTTGTCACTTTTGTGTAGTGTGTTTGGTATACTGTGTTTGATTTCTATAGGGAGATAAAACGTGCATGACTTGCTTCCAAATATGTTTTAGCGAACTGTTTGGGACATCTGCTAGTAATGTAAACCTAATAGAGCTCAAGAGACAACTGCTGAAAGGTTCCTCACGTTTCAAATTAAAATGATCATTAGGCATGCATTTAGTATGTTTATACAAGAAACTTATACAAGAACCTTTATACAAGGATGTTACACAAGAATGTTTCAACTCTTGCTGCAGATTATTCTTTCTGATGAGAGTTGAGGTTTTTCACAGCATTTGATAACATTTTTGTATTATTTCAGCATCTCAGTAGAAATGTGTCATGTGAGCCAAAGTAGCTAAGCATCTTGATGCACTGCAAATGTCACTGCTTGTGAAATTCTTTTGATGAATCTGCTTTTCCCTAATGTGTAGAACAGGTCTCTATATACAGAAAGCAAAGAGTATAAAAAGATTTAATTTATCCTGCAAAAAAAAGATATTCACATTTTCTAGTGCTTGAAACTTCTAACTAACCCCAGTAACTGAGAATGAAGAAAATAATGATGGGCAGAGATTACCAAAAAGACCTTCTTATTTTTTGATCTTCCTTATGAAATTGTGGACTGTGTGATGATATGATGCTTTCCAGTGGGAGAGCAGGAAAACCTGAACCAAATGAAAAAGTAACATTGCTCTTTTTGGAGAGCAACAAAAGAAGGATGCTGAGTAGAATGAATATGGACAGAGTTATAGTAATGGAAGATGACATAAACATCTCTTCTTCCCCTCCCTCATTTGTCTTTTCTTTGTTGTGTTCTCCTGCAAAGGAATGGGCAGAAGTAAATCTCTTATAAAGTTGTGGTGAGCCTTTGCATTCATATTTAACAGACAGTCTTTAAAGGAAAGTAACCTGAATAGATAAACACAATCAACGCAACTGTAGAGCAAATGCTAAGCTACATCCCTACATCCCTTTAATGGCAATTCTTACACTGGCAGCAGTACAGTATGAGACATGAGTGATCAATCCGCATATGAGTTTTTCAAGTATGTTGCTAATCACCCATCTATTTTCTGTTGGAGTCCCTTGTAATCTTCTACAGAATTTACAGACAGCTCTGCCTATACTGTTATACGTTCTTCATTAGGGTGCAACACAATTTTATATCTGTAAAAAGTCACTTTCAAGAATAGCCTTAGAGCATTCTGAACTTTCAACATCTCTGCTAATACTTTTGGGGTGGGGGACATCCAAGCAAGGTCAGATGTGACTGCTGCAGTATTGTGATAATTTGGTTACATTCATTCTTATTCTAAATTTATTGATAATTGTCTCTGCACAGCAATAGAACTCAGAAATATGTATGTATATAACATATGTAGTATAGCACTGTAACAGAGTACTATAGTACAATATGTGTATAGCAATTTTGTGATATCAATATCTATATCTAATTTATGACCACGTATTGATATGAGTTACAACTTAGTTGTTCTATGGACATAACAGCGTTGCATATATATTGCCAAAACAAGTCCTTATTCCACTAAGACTTAGCAGTAGTAACAGAGACTGATTTTAAAAGAAAAACATATCGTATGTGGGTACGGTGTCACATATTCAATTACTGGAGACATAGTGGAAAAGAATTTTGCATTACTTGTTTATTGGTAGTCTTGAACAGCAAGAGTAGCATCCTCAGAGAAGAAACAAGATGGTTCTGTTTCCTTGGTACAAAACCATGCCTGTTCTTCTTGCAGGACTAGAGGATAGCTTCTCAAGAAAAACACCTGACCTTGAAATGACATATATTCAGAAACTTGCTACCTCAATCATAAACGCCTACTCCAAGCAGGCACTGGTAGACCCCTCCTGAAGCATCTACTCAGGAACAAAAAGTACAGAGTGCTTTTCTTTCGTATTATTCAAACCTGTTCAAGTCAAAGACTCAAGCAAACATAAATATTCTAATGCAGCCATAATTTTGCATTTAATTTTAGGCACCATCTTGCTACACTTATTTAATTATCCCAACTGACATTTTATTCACTTAGTCACAATTACACTGCAGGAAAATTGTAACTGTGCTAACATAACTTAGAATGGAAAGACATAGAGCATCACACATTTCCACCTATTAACAATCAACGGTTGTTTGGGATGTTTTTCCACTATGTTAAATGCAAAATCTTTAACTCCTAAATTGTATAATATGCTTAGTCTTTGCAATGTGGCACATTTGTATATTGAAATGGATGGAAAATAAGAATAATGAACCATGCTGGGAAATCTGAATATAAAGAATAAGGGAAAAAAATGTTTAAGCTCTTTTATTCTTTTAATCCTTTCAGGATGTAGCTTATGGATAAAATCTTTTGCTGGTGAAAATCTGTTTAACTACATAGGTTTCAGTAGACACCTACACAAGTCTATAATAGTCTCCAAAACTTTTTCCATTATAATGCTAAGCCTCCATTCACCCTGTGATTGTATTTTGTTGGCACTTTTGGACAGGGATTTATGTTTAGCCCTTTTCCAGCTGTTTCAAGGGTCCTTTCTGCATAGGCTCCAGCTTTTAATTTCTAAAATTTTTCTGCTTACTGCTACCTCTTTTTCTTCCAGAATGATATTTAGAGGCAACAGAGTACTTTTTCTCTCCTCTTGATCCAAAACGACGAGTAAAGTAAACATAATGCTAGAAAAAAGAAAAATAAACAAAAAACTAACCCAACACCATACACACATATAAACAGAAACAGAAACAAAAACAAAACAAAAACAAGAACAAAAAAAACTAAACAAAAAAACAAAACAAAAAAACAACCTGCAGAGGTTTTGGGGGTTTTTGGCTAAAATATCCAGTCAGTTCATCCCTCTTTATTTAGATTGCCATCACCTAAACCTTCTGGCAATTTGAAACTATGTCAGCCTTTGCACATTTTCTGTGCAAACCTTTAGATAACCTACTCACAAACCATAAAATTATAATGACTATTAAGAATGTGGACTCCTTTCTCCTCCTCCTCCTCACATTAGGTATCTAGTTCTTCGTACCAAAACTGTATTTTCAACACTTCAGTAAATGACCTGGTTGCTGGGCTCCCACAGCTCCTGGTGAAGTCAAGGTTAGTTACCTTTTACATTGTCCTATTTCTTTCTCCAATACATTTACATGGCAAAGCTACAACTTTGTAATCATTAATAACAGTTACAACTGTGCAAGCCAACATAATTACAATAAAATCGTATGCTTCAGAGCATAAATTGATAATCTGTGGGAGTCAGGAAAGAACTTTGCTTCTCTCATTATGACATTAAACAACGGACAGGTGGCTTTAGCTGTTATTTGAAGCATCAAGTACAGGCAACTGCTTATGGGAGCAGAATGCCAGAGTGGATTTAATAATGGCAATAATCCAACGTTACCTCTTTTATATTCTCATAAAGTCTCACCCATTATGTCTCTTATTGTGACAAATAATATTGATATTATGATGAACACATGGGTCATTTTTATTTCGTAGTTCCTTTGTTAAAAGAGCATTCCTTGGTGTTTCCACCAGTCATTTGGCAATATATTTTTGGTTTTATAAGTAAAAGTCCTGTGATTAGTTCTGGAAGGAAGTCTTAAAATGAAAAGTGAAAAGTTGCTGGGAAGTAATGAAAGTAAGAGTATTAACTAAGTGCACATGATTTCAAACCAGCCCTCAAAAATGTGCTCCAAAGACATGTTTTCTTATATACCATTTCCCTTAGTAGAGAGGAAGAGAAGGAGCAAGAAAAAAAAGAAAATAATCCAATAAAAATAGTGTAAAATTAACTACAGAAACCATGATAAAATGAGAGAGCAATAAAATAAACACACCCTAGATGAAGTTCTTCAGTTCCTTGGATGATCTGTTTCCAGTAAGGACCGGATATCTATTAATTCTTTTTATTCTAAAAAAAAATAACCCTAAACTGTGGATACTGGGAAAAAAAATAAAATAAAATAAAATAAAACAGAACACTTTCATCAATTTTTAATTGATAAATTGATTGATTTATATTCTTTCAAAATTCATTATCCTACAATATTACTCCACCGTTTTGCCATAGGTCAGTGACATTAAGAACTAAGTTCAAATAGGTAGCTTTTCCTCTTAGAACTAACATCAATTGACTTGAATCCCCAGCCAGAATTTTTTGAATCACTAACTACAGACTCCCTTTTTAGTTAACTCTCTCCACCTCTCTCCCTTGGGACAAATGCCTAATTGTCTCCATCAATTACAGAGGAATTGGAGGGAGATTAAAATCACTAGGCTACAGTTAGCCTTTGGGAATATTCCCTTAGATTCTTAACTTTGTTGTTAAAGCCAGGTGAGGCAAATTTTGATTCTGTATATGAAACAAGGAAAATGTCATTATTAGAAAATGAAACGCACCATTATTGCATGTGTATCCATAATAAATAAAACAGTTGTAGTATCTTGGAGATGGGGAAGATCTGGAAACTGTTACCTTGCTTGCCCAGCAGCTGGCATGAATATCTAGTAGATAAACAGTCCAGTACCAGACCATTTACCTCTCTCCCATCCAGAAAATTGTTCTCATATCACAGTTTGGTGTTCAGTTCCAAAATGAGGAATGTATTCAGCCAACCTGTCTCAAGTTTCTTGGGAAATGTTACCTAGTGCCATCATCATTCTCTGTCTTCAATGTATTACAATTTCAATTTCATGTAATGCTTGAAAGAAAAGGTATAATGAGAGTTTGCTTAATTTCACTGACCTATCTAAGCACCCAGATCCCAAATTTCTCTGATACATTAGCTGTATCATTGTTATCAAGGTTATCTCTAACAGCCCTTTCCACTCCTTTTTTTTTTTTTCCACATTAGGCTGCCTACGTTGAAAAATCTGAGTTTGCAAAAAGTAACAGTGCTTTGGAACTTGAGAACATAGATACGGTTAATTCACAAACTTGTACACTCAAATATCCATCCCAGAAATAGTCATATGAAGATATAGCTATAATGCCATGAGACCTCTATAATTAGTCATACCCAATCCACAGAACCTGAGTCTGAAATGTTACATATTTATAAATCCCTGTTTGCAATAATTCTATGAAGATAAAAACCACTTTTTTTTTTTTTTTTTCAGACAGGCTTGAGAAAATCACACTGCACTCAGTAGTACTGAAGAAAAAGGATGAATTTCTCATTAAAAAAAAAAAAAAGAAAGAAAAAGAAAAAGAAAAATTCTGCCCAGAGTGAAAGCATTTAGTTTTGACAGGGTCTCATATGGATATTTTTAGTCTGTGTTCTACATGAAGGGTGTGTTTATGTATATACGAATAATAACACTCAGCTTAAATTGGGGTTGAGTTTTCCACTGGATCTAAATCTGTTCACTTGGTCTTAATTTACTCTGCTTGAAGTTGGAGCAGGATCCTGATTCAGTTTGCACAACTAAGCTGCAAACATAAATCTGAACAGACTCTAAATTCAAGACCAGTCTTTGTGGCTTAGGCGTATCATTGCTTTAAAAAACAGCAGAAATCATCCTCAGAACACAGAACATAGAAACAGTATCTGTGAGAGTTGTTCATTCCTAAGAGAAATATTTTATATTAAAGAATCCCTTCAGAATAATATCTGGAAGACTGAGTGGAAGAAAACATAAGGATTCTCTTTTGCATGTTGTTTAGTTACCCCTGCTTCACGCCAGAAGAATTCACTATTCCCTTTAGGATATGATCTGCTATGCAAGCTATGCTAATCCAAGAAGGCTACTGGTGCAGGTCTTTAAGGCATGACTAAAGAAATGTTTTCTGAATTCAGAAAATCTGAGTTGGAAATCATACACAGCTAGGACCTCTAGAGGTTTAATGATGAGTTTATTTAGTTAGGAGGTATTGCTGCCTGCTTTACATTTTCATTTACTGTTATTTTTTTAAGTCAAAGACTAGCATGCACCAAAACAAGTCCACCTTGAGAAGACTGCACAACTGTTTCATCTATCAAATTTATAAAGATGCTTTTAGATTTGTCATTGCACTCATATATTTTTTTTTCCATTTATTGCTACATAGATGTCCTTTCTGTTTTCAGTCCCAGTGAACACTAATAGCACCTCACGTCTGGGACTCTGACAAATTCAGAGGTCAAATAGTTCCCCAGAAAGGTTCCCCCATTGCAAAGAAAAAATGAGAAAGGAATAATGCTGCAAATAGCTGAGATATAGCTCAGATGGAAAACACAGTCAGTCTTCTTTTGGGATTACAAAACATTTCTTTGCCAAAGACTATAAGAGCTGGAAAACAGTAATAGTTATAGAAATGAAGATACATGTGCACTGGGGTTTTAATATGAATACTTCAAGGACTAAAAACTGACTGAAAGGTAATCAAATCTTTGAAATAACAAATAGCAGGAAGTTTCTAATGTACAGCCATAAAGTCTTTTGAAATTCGGTGGAGAGAAAATAAATAACATGTAAAGAAATTTTAAAGACATTTTGGCAAAACCAAAATACTATCAAAACCAACTTGTAAAACTGCAAATGAGTATGTATAAATAAAAACTATTTAAAAGAAAAATGATCCCATCAAGCAGAATTGAAAAATGGCAAATGTCATTTCCAACATAACATAGCCGCAACAGAATATACAGCAAATATTCTATAGAAAAATATTTTAAATTCAACACAGTTGTTCATTTGTGTATTGCAATCTATTGCTAGTTGAAATAACCCATGCCTGAGAGCTGATTCAGTGAGTTTTCACACATGAGTACACTATCAACAGTACAATCAAGCAACATAATGCAGTCTTATGGACTTAGAATACCAGACTGGGGAACTATGGAGGGACCTAGCTGTCAGTGTCATATTAATCATCAATTTTTTGTTTGTTTGTTTTTACACTGGTGTGTCCTGTAAAAAAAAATTACAATTTTGTAACTGATGTCCTTTCTATTTCGTAGGAGTTGTATGGTCACATATTAGGCACCAGGCATAAATTTAATAAGAAAAAGGACAGACTGTTATTTGGTTCTAAATTTACTGTCTTTGTTTTCAATCTCTTCTCTCAGTATTGCAGAGGGAAACAGTATAAGAATAAAGAGTTATTTGTGCAGTAACCTCTAGAGTAGAAAGAGATTCCTCAGTGTTTCCTCATTACAAATTATTATTATTATTCTTAAACAGAAAATTGAGTTGGTATCAGATTTCTTTTTAAATTTTTATCTTATGACAACAAAATATAATGAACATAGGGATTTTTAGGTCTTTTAACAGCTATCATTCAAATCTAATATAGATAGTTGTATTTAAATGTAATATTTGATAATTCTAGTATTTTTGTCATGTCTTAAAGAAGACAACAAAAGTCCAAATCTGCACATTTCTTACTTGATTTTCTATGGGTATGATAAACACTGACATATTTTTGTGTCTTTATTCAAATACTTGTATATCCTCTGGACTAAAGGCTGATTCAATGTTAACTACAAAAACACTGCAGAGATTTTACTAAGGAGATCAGTCTTATGGAAAACTGCCCGATGTCAAAAACATTATTTTTTTTTATTTTATAATGTGAGGGAAAAACAACACACAATAATTTTCATACCAAAAGATGGACAGATGGATTTTTTTTTTCTACAAAAATCTGTACAATGTGAAGGCAATAGGAACCTGACATCCTACTTTCTTCAGTTATCAGAGGTACATTTTAAAATAAAATAGCACTGAACCATCACCTTTCTGTAAGTGGGTATGTTTAATAGATATATTGAAATAATTTGAAGTCAATAAAAGGACTCCAATTTCTTTTAGTGACTTTGGATCAGGCTCAAATCCATTTATTTCTAACATTTCATTTTTTCTCCCATTTTATATATCCATTTTAACTTCAGAACATGATTGATTTCAGTTAACATTAGCCTTTAAAAGTATTAGGTATTTAGGATGCCTCTATAGTCAATTAAGACAACTCTCTGGGATGTATATCACAGAATGATTAGAGGTGCTTGTCTCTCACCCCTAAATACTAATGAAGCCTACATAGCTATACATTGCTAGATTTGTGACAAGTAAAAGTGTATTAAGTGAATCCAAATCTGTCCATTTTAAGGTCTTCAGTTTATTTAGAAATTATATATCCCGATCCCCTAAACATGCATCCCAAATTTTGGATTTCCTTAATAAATTGTACACTGATGATAGCACTGATCTATTGAATGGGTAATCTGCTGTGCACACTAAAAAAGTACCTTATTATTTCTAAGGATGATCTTTTGACTAACATGCTAGACAGAGACTCAAGCTATCCTTGCCCTCACAAACAGCTCCACTTAACAGGAACAGTCTTTTGTTGGTCTTCAGTTTTTAAAGCAGAGTGTTTTAAAAGAATTTCCCTTCCCTCTTGCCATTTCTTTTAACATAGAGCTCCTTACAAATTCAAATCCTTTGGCTTGTGGCATTTTTATTAGTGGCTATTAAATTAGAACTAATCACACTTGCTAATATATTTTCATGAATAGTTGTATTGATATGTTCTCTGATTTTTGGAGATATAATTTCAAAATTATGTTAAAATGTCTACATTTATTCATTAAAGTTAGAATAACAGTCTTCTTTTGTACAATATATTTTCTATTATTAATGCACATCCCTAATGTACCTCAATTCTGTAAAAATACGTGTCTGTCTTTTTTTCTTTCCAGAGCCATAAAGATTAATGCCTTCTTTTCTGGAATCACAGTAGCAGGTTGCAAATTATGTATGAAATAAAAAAATACCAGTCCAGTGTGCAGACAGAATATGGACAATGCTAGGCATTCATAGTGAAGACATCCACGAGAAAAAAAAAAGAAAAAAAGAAGAAAAAGAAAAAGAAGAAAAAAGGAAGGAAAAAACCCTAGAATACTAGAGTAAGCTAGAACACTTAGAGGTACAACCAATGCCCATTGCAGTCCCGGAAAGATGCTTCTTAACCTCTGTAGATTTTGGAGGTAGTGATTCTAATGGCTTTTTTGAAGAAGTGTCTTTTTAATCTCTTCCATCAAACTTTGAATTAGAATTTCTTTGAATCTGTAAAGCTCCTTGCAGTCATACAGCTCTAATACCAATGTTTCCTCAAATCGTGTATTTCAAATCACCTGCATATACTTGAAATATATAAACAAGAAATTTCATAGAAAAATGACAGAATCATAGAAAAGTCCAGGTTAAAAGGGAACTCTGGGATCACATGTTCACCTTTCCCTTGAAAGGAGGCATTAAACTAGGTTATCCATGGCTCTGTCAAAACAGTCTTCAATATTGAATATTGGACTTATATCAAGCATTTGACGCTGTCCCACATGTTATCCTTGTTTCTAAATTGGAGAGACATGGATTTGACAAATAGACCACTCAGTCGATAAGGAATTGGCTGGATGGCCACACTCAGAGTTGCGGTCAATGGCTCGATGTCCAAGTGGCAACCAGTGACAAGTGGTATTCCTTAGAGGTTGATGCATCTTGGGCTGCATCAAGAGAAGCGTGGCCAGCAGGTCGAGGGAGGTGACTGTGCCTCTCTACTCCACTCTGGTGACACCCCACCTGGAGTACTGCATCCGGCTCTGGGGCCCCCAACACAAGAAGGACATGGATCTCTTGGATCGAGTCCAGAGGAGGGCCTTGAATATGATGAGAGGGCTGGAGCACTCTCCTATGAAGACAGGCTGAGAGGGCTGGGGTTGTTCAGCCTGGAGAAGAGAAAGTTCGGGGGGGAGACCTTATAGCAGCCTTCCAGTATCTGGAAGTATTCGACATAGAACTAATGTAAGCCTGTAAATATAGTATTGCCGGCCACAATGTCTAAGTTAATTCTTCAGGGACTCAGGAGTAAAAATTGTCCAGACTGATCTTGACCTGCCTAGAGCTTTGGTTTAGCTCGTTTCACTGTAACAACCATCTAACCATCTGTTGCATACTACCTAAATCAATCTAGCTCTAGCTGAATTTTCTGCAATTATTACACCTCTTGTTATAATAATTTTGATAAATTTCTGTAACTAAAAAATCTTAATAGCAAGTTCATTTTTTATAACCCTAAAATAAAAATGCAATGTAGAAAAGTACAAATGTAAGATGACAGTAGAGGCTTTGAAAGTGTGGGCATAGGATAATACCTGAGGCTCCAAGCTTATAACATCTAAAAATTATCAAATCCTGGTCAATAATGGAACACAGTCTCAAGAGCTATGTAAAACTAGTTTTATGAATAACAAAGTGAACAAAGAAAAGGTGTCCAATATATGTAAAACATGCCAAATATATAAATTTCAGATATAAAACTAAGGTTAATGTTTTTTCATTAATGGCCTGGACAATGGGACAGAGTGCACCCTTAGCAAGTTTGCAGATGATGCAACATTAGCACAACTGGCTGATACACCATATGGTTGTGCTGCCTTTCAGAGGAAGCTTGGCAGGCTGGAAAATAGGCCGACAGCAACCTCATGAAATTCAACAGAAAGGGAAATGCCCAGTCCTGCACCTAAGGAGGAATAATCCTGTGCACAAGTACTCACTGTGGGCAAACTGTCTGGAAATCAGCTTCACAGAGAAAGCTCTGCGGGTTTTTATGGACAATAAGCTGACCATAAGCCAGCAGCATGCCCTTGCAGCAAAAAAAGGTCAGCAGCCTTCTAGGTTGCACTAGGCAGACCGTTGCCAGCCAGTCAAGGAAGACGAAACTTCACCTCTGCTCAGCCTTGGTGAAACACATCTGGAGTGCTGGGTCCAGTTCTGGGCTCTCAGAGACATGGACATACTGCAGCAAGTGCAAAGGGCCACAAAGTTGATTAAGGGATTGGGGTATCTGACATAAAAGGAAAGGCTGAAGGAGTGGAGTCTGTTTAGCCTGGAGAGACAAGGCTCAGAGGAGGGTTCTTATAAATGTGTATAAACATTTGATGGGGGACAGTAAAGAAGATGGTGCCAGATTCTTATGATTTGTGCCCAGCGACAGAACAAGAGGCAATGAGAACAAATGAAAACACACGAAATTTTGCTTAATTGTAAGCAAAAAAACATTGACTGTAAGGGTAATTGAACTCTGGAACAAGTTTGTCTAAAGAGGTTGTGGATCCATATGTATCCATGTGGATCCGGAGATATTCAAAGCCCAGCTGGATATGTACCTGAATCCCCTGTATTTCGTGGCCCAGCTTTCAGCAGTTAGGTTGGATCAGAAGACCTCCAGAGGCTTTCGACCTCAACTATTCTGTGATTCTGCAATTCTGCAAACGTATGTCCCATTCTTCGTACACTGTTTAAAAACTGAAGTGTTCCTCTACCGCTCTGATAATTCGTAATTAGTGTTTTCATTACCTAAAGTCTTCCATATGCAATGTCCCTAATATTTTTCTGATTAGCTCAAAAATTAAAGTCTTTACCAGTGTTATCAGAAGCTTATGTTTAATTCTGTCATCTTGTAGGCTTTTAAAACACACTTTTTTTTATTTCCTAACTATATCCTGGAACTGGGTTACAGAGCACTCTGATGGGGTGTTTCCTTTAAATATTTTGCAGAAGATCAGCAAAAACAGAAGAGAAGCATACTAGAGGTGGAAAAGAGGACAAATACCCATTAAGAACTACAGGGGCATTGCCAGGGCACGCAGAGAGGCAGTTCAAAAAGGAAAAGCTCAACTCAAATTGAAATTGGCCAGAGATGACAAAAACTACAAGAAAGGGTTCTTCAGGTACATGAACAACAAGCAGAAAAAGAAAGAAAATATTGGCCTGCTGTTAAACAGGAGAGGTGAGTAAGTCACCAACAATGCTGAAAATGCAGAGGTTCTCAACATTTTTTCGCCTCTGTCTTTACCAGCACTTCTGGGCCATAGGCCTTGTGAACAAAAATCCATGTTGATGCAAACACAGGCTCACTGTCAGTGAAGGAAGAGTTGGTATGCAAACTATTACAGTAGCTTGACCCCTACAAATTGATGGGCCCTGATGCTATCTGCCTGAGGGTGACACTGGATGACGTTGTTCTGAGGTTGGTCTCCATAATCTGTGGGAAGTCGTGGATATTGGTGGACACCCCAGAAGACTGGAAGAAGGCTAATGTCACCCCTATCTACAAAAAGGGCTTAAAGGAGGATCCAGGAAATTGTAGGCCCATCAGTCTTACTTCATTCCCTGGGAAAGTTATGAAACAAATCCTTCTTGGGGCTATCACAAGTCAAATGAAGCACGTGGCTGGGAAAAGCCAGCACAGATTTACCAAGGACATTGTCTACCTGGAATTCTCCGAGGCTTTTGACATGATCCCCCACAGCCTCCTCCTAGAGAAACGGTCTAGACAAGCGGTCTGTGTGGTGGGAGGGTAACTGTCTGACAGGCCACACCCAGAAGGTGGTGGTAAATAGCCCCTTTTCAAACCGGCAACCTGTCACAAGAGGGGTCCCCCAGGGATCGATATTGGGCCCAAGACTATTTAATATCTTCCTAAGTGATCTGGATAATGGGATCCAGGGATCCAATTGGTCTACCTTGACTTAAGCAAGGCGTTTGACACAGTCTCCCACAGCACCCTCATAGGGAAGCTTAGGAAGAGTGGGCTTGATGAATGGACAGTAAGGTGGATGGATAACTGGTTGAAAGACAGAGCTCAGAGGGTAGTGATTAGGGGCACAGAGTCTAGTTGGAGGTCAGTGATGAGTGGTGTTCCCCAGGGGTCAGTACTGGGTCCAGTCCTCTTCAATATATTCATCAATGACCTGGATGAGGGGATAGAGTGCACCCTCAGCAAGTTTGCTGATGACACAAAGCTGGAGGGGGCTGGGTGTCTGGCACACTGGAAGGCTGTGCTGCCATACAGAGAGACCTGGACAGGCTGGAGAGTTGGGCAAAGAGGAACCTTGTGAAATTCAATAAGGGCAAGTGTAGGGTGCTGCACCTGGGGAGGAATAACCCCATGCACCAGGACAGGTTGGGGGCTGACCTGCTGGAGAGCAGCTCGGTGGAAAGAGACCTGGGAGTCCTGGTGGACAACAGGATGACCATGAGCCAGCAATGTGCCCTTGTGGCCAAAAAGGCCAATGGCATCCTGGGGTGCATCAAGAAGAGTGTGGCCAGCAGGTGGAGGGAGGTCATCCTCTACCTCTCTCTGCCTTGGTGAGGCCGCACCTGGCGTATTGGGTCCAGTTCTGGGCTCCCCGGTTCAAGAAGGACAGGGAACTGCTGGAGAGGGTGCAGCAGAGAGCTACCAAGATGATTAGGGGACTCGAACACCTCTCTTATGAAGAAAGGCTGAGGGATTTGGGTCTCTTTAGTCTGGAAAAAAGACGGCTGAGGGGGGATCTCATCAACACTTCTAAATACTTAAAGGGTGGGTGTCAGGAGGATGGGGCCAGGCTCTTTTCAGTGGTGCTCAGCAACAGGACAAGAGGTAATGGGCACAAACTTGAGCATAGGAAGCTCCACCTAAACATGAGGAGGAAATTCTTTCCTTTGAGAGTGGCAGAGCACTGGAACAGGCTTCCCAGAGAGGTGGTGGAGTCTCCAACTCTGCAGACATTCAAAACCCGCCTGGATGCATACATGTGGAACGTGCTCTAGAAATTTAGATCTTCCCTCTTTTAGTTTAAAGCCATTACTACTGGTCCTATTGCAACAAGCCCTACTAAAAAATCTGTCCCCACCTTTCCTATAAGCCCCTTTAAGCACTGAAAGGCCACAACAAGGTCTCCCTGGAGCCTTCTCTTCTCCAGGGTGAACTCTCTCAGCCTGTCCTCACAGGAGAGGTGTTCCATCCCTCTGATCATTTTTGGTGCCATCTTCTGGACCAACTCCAACAGGTCCATGTCTTTCCTGTGCTGAGGACTCCAAAGCTGGATTCAGTACTCCAGGTGGGGTCTCACCAGAGCAGAGTAGGGCGGGAGAATCACCTCCCTTGAGCTGCTGGCCACGTTTCTTTTGATGCAGCCTAGGATACGGTTGGCTTTCTGAGCTGCGAGTGCACATTGCTGGCTCATGTCCAGTTTTTCATCCACAGTACCCCCAAGATCTTCTTGTCAGGGCTGCTTTCAATCCCATCATCCCCCAGCCTGTGTTGATACCAGCGGTTTCCCCAACCCAGGTGCAGGACTTGTCCTTGTTGAACCTCATGAGGTTCTCACGGCCCACTTCTCAAGCTTGTAATATAAAGTGGTTATCACAAGGTTGTAAGGAACTCAAGAACTGTAAAAAAACACTCTCAAATTTGACAACATCCCACTCCCACATTTCTTTCTCTTTAACATTTCCCAACCAAAATGCTGGAGAACTATAGATCTGTGATTAACAGTGGGTTGGCACCAAATGGATTTGGGTATAATCATCTGTGAAAAGATTAAAGAGAGAGAAGCTGAAGGAGAAAAGTGGCGTGATAACTAACATGCCAAAATTACGCAGCCTGGACCACAACTAATATAAAAGAGAAAAAGTTTACTCCTAGCCCTATAGTATGTAATGAAAAGACTAGTGACATCCTTGAGGTTGTAACACTGTAAACAGAAGGTTTGTGTGGTTGTACTGATTTCTTTCTTTTTTCAAGGTACAGGTTTTTCTTTTTAGAAAAATTGATTTCACTGTATGTTTTAATGTCTTATGTGTATATGATGATATATTTCTCCCATGAGTGTTTTACTGTTGTCATTCCATGGCAGATTAAGTGAAGTTCAGTTCCAAATTAAAACACTTATATTTTGCTATCTAAATGTAGATTACTCTATATGTCCACGCTACAGTGACAGTCAATATAGAGCTACCAACAGAAACTACAGAAATACTCACCTTAGATTAGACACCTATATTTGCTCAACCAAATTGCTCTCTAAGATCTATTGACTGTCCTGATTTGATTTTCATTGACATAATGGGACTAGAGACATATCTCACCTGTGTGAGATACATAACTAAGAGAGCTTATCATTGGTAAACCTGGGGATTAAGGCCTCTTGTGTGGATGTACATGTGTTCTTCTTTTCCCCATTTCTGAATTTTTAGTAAGACTTACTGGGATGCCAAATCATGGGTTTTGCACTATTGAAAACTTTTAAGCTGAACTCTTTCTGAAGCCTTATTTTTTTTTTTTTTAATAACTAAAATTTTCTGTATTTGACTTAAACTGACTTTCATACTCTGACTTTAAGTATGCAATATTTTCTCCATGCTTACTTTCTTGTTTTGAATTTGAAGAGTTGTATTCTTCTAAAAGTTAATTAGAAGAGGAGTAAAAACTGGAAAAAAGCCCACAAAACATATCTCTTTAACATGGCTGTCTTTTTCAGTCCAGTTTATTTTTGTTGTGCTTCCATTAAGGAAGATTTGCCTTATTTTTCCTCTGGAAAAGAGAAATTCCTACTTTCTGCACACCTACTTCTTACATGAAAGCAGAAGCAAATGATCTAGCAAAAGAAAAAAAAAATAGGAGAGAGGAAAAAAAGGTATGTCCTTTATTTATTCATGGCTCAAACTAAGCTTTTCTTTAAAATCTTTCCATACCTTCAATACAAAAGAGTGGTTTTTTCCAGTTCAGCTATGTGACTCTAACAAGAGCCAGGTGGCTGTGGAACAGGGTTATTGGTGTTTTTATTATTAAAGAGGTGGAAGGAGAAAAGCCTCTCCCTTATAGTAATTTCATTTTCATTTTGAGGGTGAAGTTAGTTACTGGGAAGTCCTGGACCACATTGAAAATAAGATGGACATCAACATTAAAAGGCTTCAACATACAATGCTGGTAGTACTACTATATTCTAGTGACTCGCTAAAAAGATTAAGTATCAAACTTCAGTCAAAATCCATTTAGTCAAAATCCGTTTACATAATACGTGATTTTAGCACCTGTGCATGGTTGCTTATAAAAGTTAAAGATCTTACTGTTTTCTTATTAGGTACTTCTAACTCATGTATTTTAGATTTATTTTTAAGCTACACTTTTTCCAGACGTGTATTTTGTGAATACCTCCTTACTGAATGATCCAACAATAAGAGGCGACCGGGTGATGGGAGTATTTTATTTTCCAGCTGACTACAATTCCGAAGCAAGCTGCCTCTTGACATTTAGTAGCCTAGCACTCAAATGAAGGACTCATTGTTTATTGCATAAAGCATTGTGTGATTTCTTTCCAATTATATTTTGGGCATGTTAACATCTACAATGTAACTTTTAAAAACTTTTAGCATGTTGTGAATTCAGAATCATGTCATGTACAATAAAGATGTGGATCTGCTCTAGATCACACAGTACCTATTTCATTAAGCTGACTATTTTTTTCTGTCAGGTTGAAATGTAGTTTAACAGCTTTTATTTTGTAAAACAAACTTGCTGACAAAGGTACACAGTAAACATGGAATTCTGGGATTCCAGTTTTCAAAGACCAATTGCATCAAATTTTGTTGATATCTGTGATGGCTTGCAATCTTGCAAAATGTGAGATATGCAGATAATCATCCTCAGATTTGTGGGGGGGTTTTTTGTTGTTTGTTTGTTTGTTTGTTTAATTACAGTCAGAACTGGTATGTCCAGACTTCCTTATAGGGCACCTTACCTTATCTATCATGGGCTTATACTGTAAAAGAATAAGCATACAAAAAAAAAATACAAAAGACTAAATTAACAAACTATAACCTTAATTTTAAGATAAGTCATAATTTTCAAAAAGGGATGATTAAAGTCAAGTTTCAAGTTCGTAAATTTATGTCTAAGGCAAATTAAATTAATAGGAACTTCTAAGAATTTTATTTTCAGGACCCCTTATCACCTAAATAGGTGTAAAAAAGACATCTTTATATGGATTTTAAGACTTTTCTTTTAATTTGGTTAAGATGTTCAAAGTAACAATGTATAAAATGAATACATATTGATTTTTATTCCCTGTATATCATATGTGTGAGGTGTTTCATATTCCAAAGCCAGGGAGTTAATTTCGGTAACTCAGAATTTTATGAATTATTTATTTATGTATTTATTAATGATAGCTACTTTTCCTGCCTTGGTTATAGATTAGGCTGTGATTTGACATGGATTTCTTTTGGACACAGTTCAAGAGGTAAGCAGCCTCCAAACCCTCCACGCAGCTTTCCCTCTGTACCACCAACTGTGCCAATAGGATTTGGGGGGGGAAGGGGGCAGAATTGCCAGGTGAAGGAACTGGTCTTCATGAAAATAATTTGGAGATGAAGAAAAAAGAGAAACAAAAAGTATTTTTAAATTGAGCCAATTCCCTAATCTCATTCCCCACAGATAGCTGTATCAGTGGAAGTAACGGGCACGAAGTGCCAGGACAGCCGTAATGGCAGAAATGGAACTGGTTAGAGAGATCTATGTCAAACCATAGCCTAACTGTAAAAGGTTCATCCCTTTTTGACAGCCAGTTGATTGTTTACTTCCCTTGATATTTTAGTCTTCTAACAGAGGACTCCATAGTACAACCTTTACTTGGGCTAAGTAGTAATTATTAACCCAAGCTTTCATACTGAAGTGCCATTGAAGTCAGTGGGAATTTTTATGTCAGTAAAATACCACGTGGATGTGTTAAGGATTATGGCACTGGACTTTCTTCCATTTGTTCATAAGCTGCTCAGTCAGCTGACATTTCTGCCATATAAGTGCCTCTGGATCTGAGAGTGTTGTTTTGGTTTCATTTTCTAAACACATTCGAGTAGATACACCTAAGACTAACAAAATTAAAAGAAAATGTGAAAAAGCCAGTGAGTCTGGGTAAGGTAACATAGTATTAAAAGGCAATAGCACTAGGGGTCATCAAGTAGTATAAGACGTCTATCTATGTGTTTTAAATAATGCATTATCTTTAGAGTGCTTCACTCAAAGGAAGGGGTGTACTTGAAAAGGGCTCCTCCAGAATCACACAAGAAAGGAGACAACATAAAGTATACTCTGAGCGAGACTTTTTAAGAATGAGACTTCTTGAGATATGGATGGTAGAATCTTAATGAATTCAAAGGTTTTTATCATAGAATAATGAAACATTTCAAATTTTCCTAGTGCTTTAGATTATTTTGTCTCCATAACCAGAGGACAGATGAATTTAAACAGATGACTTTTATTGACCTAACACTAGTAAAAAGTGCTGTATGCTTAGCTCTTGTGGTTATCGGTCCCTACCTACCAGTTAACAGGGCTTGGTGGAAGATTTCAAAGCACTTTCCAGAGCCAGTAACTTAGTCTTACTCTGCTGTCTCATAGAGTTGCTTGACTTTTTCGCTCTATCTTATTTTATCACATAAAGGATAACAAGGAGAATATTAATTTTTCAAGGATTCTCTGTTCCTCTTACAGGCAAAAAAAAAAAAAATACTGGCCACATCCTTAGAGCTGGGCCATTGCAACTTATCTTTGCTGGATCATAGAATCATAGGATCATAGGATCATAGAATCATAGGGTTGGAAGGGACCTCTGGAGATCATCTAGTCCATCTAGGATATTGTTGGCAATTAATGAATCAATCTTATAGGTAGATTCCTGTTGGTTTAATCTCAATTGTGCTTCTGAAGCCCTGATCAGTTATTAATCAGATTCATATAATACTGGCAAATGAATCTGGTATGCATCAGAGCCACTAGGAGAGGAGGGGGAGAAGGGCAAGAAAGAAATTCTGGCAAGCAAAAAAGATTAAAGAAGAAGATGAAGAGCTCTAATCATGTGGGAAATAAATGCTAGGAATAAAAGGGCAATTTCGGTAGAATCATAGAATGGTTTGGGTTGGAAGGACCTTCAAGATCATCTAGTTCTGACCCCCCTGCCACGGGCAAAGACAGAAAAAAAAAATTATTAGAAATTGGGGGAAAAAAATATTTTTAATAAATCTGTTAAGCTTATGATTTGGCCTAGAAATTAATCAGAAATTAAACAGTATTGAAAATATATTAGCAGTATGTCAGTGACAATGATGTGGTGGAAGGATATAAATGGGAAGAAGGAAGGAAGGAAGGAAGGAAGGAAGGAAGGAAGGAAGGAAGGAAGGAAGGAAGGAAGGAAGGAAGGAATACAAAAATAACTTTAATGATAAAGTCCAATTTACTTTAATGATAAACCCCATTTTGTTCACCAAATAACTAATTAGTTATCTGGGTTATCTATCACAGCAGATGACTCAAGGAGCAGGAGGTCTTTCCCAGTTAAGTACTCTGATGTAATTAGTACAGAAGAAAGAGAACATGAACAAAATATGAACAGAAAAACAAAGGTCCTATGACCAGTTTTGAAACATGTTTGTGTGTCTTATTAGGCAAGCCATCTCATTGCACCAGACTGTCCGTATCTGTACAAATATGAAAACTATTTGAATAGATTAAAGAGAATATTGTCACTTCTTTTCCTACATTAACACAACTCAAATGACAGGAAAAAAAGGTAATTTACAGTTCAAGTTGAGGATTCTCCTCAAGTATTGAGGAGAATATATGCCTTTGAATAAGTTGCAAATAATTATGGGAATCATAACATTGAGCAACACTTCAAAAATAATAGGAAGGAAAAATACACTGAATTTTATAAGCTTTTTAATAAGATTTTGAAAAATGTTCAAAACATTGAACAGTGGTTCAAAAAGAATAGGACAAAAAAATACACTCAACTTTATAAGCTTTTTAATGAGATTTTGAAAAATGTTAGATTTTCTGGCACATTTGGAATAAGCTTTTATCATTTTATTTTTCTACCATCACAGGATGCATAATACTCCTGTAATGTTTTTTCATTTGTTTTTTGATCTCAAAGGTCCTTTCCAACCATGACGATTCTATGATTCTATGATCAATAGCATGGATGTTTAAATTACTTGCAAAGCCCATACATGTAATTATGAGATCAAATGTACTTGCCATTTAAAGCCTGAATTCATGAGTTTGGGGGGAAGGATGTAACTCTTACACATATTTGTCATCAAACCCTGTTGCACATTTCCATGGATTCCTTTTCTTTCATTTCAATTTTGCATTGAAAATTAAATGGGAATTTTTTCTTCCTCTTTTTTTTTTTTTTTGAGTGGTGAGAATAGAGTTTCTGACTGCTTCTGATACACACATAAGTTATATCTTTCCATAAAAGTATCACCAAAAGAACACGTTCAACTGCTGTATTCAATCTACTAGGAAAATAAAATTTCTTTTGCTTTCTTGTTCTAAGCACCAGACGCCAGAAACAGTTGAGTTTCTTAAGAGGCCCCTTGCAGTTTCTGTTTATTCTGGGACATAACAACCAGGCTGATCCTCTAACCAAGTCTGATCTAGCTACTCCTGAGGACAAGTGCACTGTTACAGAATACAGCGGGAAGCGAGCTAAACCACAAGAGATGAAAAACAGGTATGAGGGAGGCAGAAAAATAAAACCAGGCTGGATCACAGAAGCATTAGTTAATTAAAGAAGTGCTAAGATTTCACTGAAGCCTTTCATTTGAGCCAGAGGAACCTGAGACTCCAGCACAGGTATTTCCAGGACCCATGACAGGCAGAACCTGGGGGGTTGGGGGTGGGTGTGTCTATGTGTTGCCAGCAGTGTCTCATGAAGTTCTCTCAGCAGTGCTCCTACTTAATTCTTCACTAAAATGATGTCTCTATCAGTTCTTGATCACAGAATGCAAATGATAGTCATTTATAAGTCACTTATTTCCCTTTTATCACCTGCAGTCTCTTCACTTGTCAGAGAGCTTGCTATGGTGCTGAGGACACCAATCACTCCAAATTCAGTGGAGGTCCCTTATACCTGCGGGTCTTGATCTTATTCTGGATGAATACTACTAAATGCAGTGAAATGTTTGTCAGAGCAAAACTTGTTGTATTCAGAAAGAAAGATAGGATTTGGCCCACTTTTAACTTTTCAGAAATTAACACTTATCTGAATTGAAGAGAGAAATGAATTAAAAAAAAAAAAAAGAAGATCAATACAGGAGACCTTTCTCTCTCTAAAGCACCATAGGAAAAAATTGACAGCTGAAATTAAATAAGTTCTTATCAGTGGTCATGAGGAAATCAAGACAAGGCTTCAGAAATGGAAACAATATGTTTCTAACAGACATAAATACATTTCCTTAGAAAGACATTAAAATAGAGAATCCAAGAGACTTCAAGAGATATTTCAGTTTCTTTATGGGCAGCAAGTGATAAAATAAGAAAATATGATTACCATATAACTGAAAAAGACAAGTGTGGTGAGACAGACATCCTTTCTGATCTTTAAAGTCTTCTCTGTTTGAATACACTGCAGTGAAATTATGGAACCGATAAAATGAGATGGGTTATCCAAATGACTCATCAGCTTTGCATCATTTTTGTTTTGCTTTTTAAGATGGAAGATTTCTTAGAATTTATTGGTATATTTATTCTGATTAATATATATAAATTTAGTATCAAAGACCATATGAATTAGTTTAGAAGCAGTGCCATTTTCAGTATAGATTTGCTTGGTGTTTAACATCAGCAAATCATGCCGTGCTGGGAATAGGCGATATGAAGTTTCTGGTGAGCTACTATACAATGATTGATTGTACTTTTATAAAGTGAACACAATTTGCCTGCAGTGCTAAGATTATTTACTTACTTATTTACTTAGTATCTTTTGTTGATCGAAACTGCTTGCAGTTATTGCTGCCAATATACAAACCCGTTGTTTAAACCTGAAAATCTAAATGCTGTATTTCTGATCAGAATTTTATCACCAGTGTGAGTTCCTCTATACTGAGTTTATGCTTGTGTCTCTTTGTTAGTTTCTTTTTTAATGAATGAAGTTAATTTCTGTGTGAATTCATTTCAGAGATTCAAAATTAGAAAAGAGACTTCATTAGATTTCTAAGCGGACCAAATGAGTAAAATGAATTTTGATCCAGTATTAATCTTAATCTTGGAGTCCTCAGCACAAGAAGGGCATAAACCTGTTGGAGTGAGTCCAGAGGAGGGCCACAAAGATGATCAGAGGGTTGGAGGACCTCTCCTATGAAGACATGCTGAGAGAGTTGGAGTTGTTCAGCGTGGAGAAGAGAAAGCTCCAGGGAAACCTTATAGCAGCCTTCTAGTATCCGAAGGGGCCTACAAGAAAGCTGGAGAGAGACATTTTACAAGGGCATGTAGCGATAGGATGAGATGTAATGGCTTCAAACTGCAAGAAGGTAGGTTTAGATTAGATATCAGGAAGAAATTTTTCACTCTGAGGGTGGTGAGGCACTGGAACAGGTTGCCCAGAGAAGTTATGGATGCCCCATCCCTGGAAGTGTTCAAGTCCAGGTTGGATGGGGCTTTGAGTAGTCTGGTCTATTGGGAGGTATCCCTGCCCATCGCAAGGGTTTGGAACTATATCTTTAATTTCCTTTCCAACCTAAAGCATTCTATGATTCTAGGATCTTCTTGATCACATACAAACAAGAAACATACAACAACATAGGGCTTAAAGTTTTTATTTTACTACTTATATATGTTAGAAGTGATTAATTACACAGCATCACCAGCAGCTTTTGCATCCTAAAGCTATTCAATAATTGTGTAACATGCTAGTGTTGTGTTTTAGAAAGTCATTAAAGCCTTGAAAACAACAATACTTTCATTCAAGATCTACTAGTAAGAAGAGGCCAGAATCAGATAAATTAAGTGGAAATTAATTATACATATAATTAATGTACATTCATACATAATTCTACATACTGTATTTCCTTTAGATGCAACTAACCAACAAACTATTTCACCTTTCACAATATTCCATGTATCATCACAGCAGTACTATATAGTTGGTAGTATCATTCAGTCTGCAGACAGAGATAAAGAGAGATAAATGATTAATTGAAAGTCAGAAAAGAGGTCTATGACAAATAAGACTTTGAATTTGGGTCCCAAATGCTACACTTCTATTAGGTAAGACTTTATAAATTGGAAGCAAAACTTTCATCCAATTGTCTAAAATTATTATTTCTTTTCAATTCAACAGTATGCTCAGAAACATAAATTATACCGAGTTTTATTTGGTTCCATTTAGCATTGAATAACCATTGAAAAGTGGATGTGAAAATACAATCTGAAAACCAAGCTACCTGTTAAAAAACAAATACCTTGTCATAGTACCATCATCAAGAATTATACCAGACCCGCAAATAAAAAGGAGAGAAACATAAAGCTGTTAAGAGATAGGAATGAGAGATAAGGCAGTCTGGAGACTTTGATAAGAATGAGACACTGCAGAACATATAAAGCCAGTACACCATTCCAGGAGCAAGGGTCAAAGAAAGAAAGGGGTATTTCCAAAATGAAAGAGGGAAAGTTACACTACAACATGGCTCATAAAATACATTTACAATAGCTATAGATAGTTATATTAACGAGACTTAGTCCAATTCAAGTTTCACTTCCCTTTCTCTTTTTTCCTGTAAAGATCATAATTATTCAAAATCCAAGTTTTGTATGCTAGGTCATTATATATAGGGCATAGCTTAACTCAGATATGCAGACAGACCTACCTTAATCAGCATTCAGACTGTTTTACATTTTGTAACTTCTTTGTAGATAAATAAGCACAGTATATGAGAGCCATCTATCTGGCACTCAGCATGAAAGCTGAACAGAGAAAAAAAAACACTAAAAAAGAACACACAACAAGTAAAAACTCTCTCCCCCCCTCCCCCTCTCCCCCCCCCCCCCAATAAACAATTCAGGAAATGAAATCCTGTGCAGCCATAGCACCATTATTTATCCTGTTCCTAGTAAAGCTCTGTGGTTACGTAATTTTTTTATAGCTTTGTCTTAGCATGATGTTGAATTTCTTTTCTGATTTTGGTATTCCTGACCTTTTGGAGTCTTCACAGCTGCCATATTTTAGTCCTACTCCTTAGGGTGCCCTGATTTTCTTACTGGATTAATTATTTTTTCCTTCATCCACAAAAGAAATAGACTCTTGAGATCCTTTGATTTACACCTTGCTTAAATGCCCTAACTGGACATGTAATTAATTACTTAGTCATCTTTTTAGATATACTAAATAGTGTAAATTGCATTAACGATACTGCTCATAAAACAGTCCCTACAGATTAAGATAATCAAACTAGGAGATATACTAGGAGATATCAGCAGGCAGGCACTCCAAGCTTCAAAGAGCTCTCAGAGTGAATTCATACATCAAGGACAGGCTAAAAGAGAGCCACCAAAGACACATTAAAAAAAAAGGAAAAGAAAGAAAAAAAAGGCATTCAATGAATCCAGATTTTTACTTCTGTGCTGCTATGAAAATTTTCCATCTGTGTTGCATGTTTTCTCCACGTTATCCATTTACCATCTCTCAACGGAGGAGCTAGTTGTTCCCCCACAACTTTTGGAAGGGAACTTTTGGGACTTTTTTAGTACTAATTGGGACTTTTTTGTATTAGTTGGGACTTTTTCCAACTAATTTTCTGATTACATTTCTACTTATGAAGGTGAATATGACAAAACCAACTGACAGGAATGCCTTAAAAAGGTCTCATGACTTTCAAAGCTTACATTGCTATAGAATTAAGACAGTTCAGCTTTAGGTTAGAATAAAGCAGAGCATGAATCCAGAGCTGAATTTAGAGATTAGTTCAGTTCTCTAGATGTTTGAATTCAAAGTATTAAAAACTGTGTCCCAACATCTGATGAAGACTAATTTCTTCATTGGGAAGTAGTAAATTAAGACTAAATCTTCCTTATGATTGTGGATTTTAGAAAGACACTGATAAATCTTTTTCATCTATTAAGCATTGAAAAAAACAGAATAATCCCTTAAAAGTTCTGGTCAAATAATAGATCAATTTTTTTGTTGTTGTTGTTTGAGAAAAAAAATGAGTGTTGCATTCAATATCTTGTTATAGGCATGAAAAGAACACATTTTATTTGAGAAGTCAAGAATTTATTCGTAGTTAATTAAAATAATTCTAACAGTCTAATCAAAATACAACAGTTACAAAAATACAACAGAACATCACAGCAAGTCGTCAGAGTCCAAAGCTGTCTGCTGGCAGTTTGACTCTGTTAGTGGGGTCCTCTAGGTTGGTCTATGTGCCCTTTTGTTCAGTGATTCCCAATTATTCAGGTTTTCTATCCCTGTTGTTAACACTAAAACCAATTTTACCTTGAACTTTACCAGGTATGATTTGCCATTTGTGATTTCTATTTGCAGACTAGGACTTTTTAGCTTTGAAGTCCAGTAAATACGTGATTGCCATTGTTAGTAACAGGCTGTGTACTGACTTTGTGGGGCCTCAGGACTGAGGTTTGCAAAGTTTACCTTTTCTGAATTTGCTTCAACCTGCCTGGAACTTTGGTTTTATTTGATTTGTCTGTAATAGCAACTTTTCCAATGACTGTAGCTGTAGTTTTTATATAGATAGAAGTACAAGCACAGGATGGTATTTGAAGCCATTTACTCATTGAAGCCATTTACCTCAGGATACAGAGGAGCAGTGGAAAGATGGGCATAACTCCAGAAAAAGGGCTAGGTACTAGCATGTGCGTATAACAATTTAAACTGTATTATAACAGAGATTATTTTTTTTCCATAATGGTAGTACACTGTATTTTCCTTTTCTGTAATAATTAAATCTGTACTAATAAAAATTCTTTGATTAAACTGTTAAGATTTCAACTGTATGAACAACAAATTTTTGGCTGCATATACAAAGCGTCTGCCCATAACAAGATTTCAATACTAGGGAATAGCCTCTAGTATCATTCTGTGTTCACTCATCCATACCACTTTTGATTCAGAGACAATTTAATCTGCACAGAATAACTACTTGTTATCACTGTAAACTAAAGCAAAATTTTTAAAAGTTACCTGATCATTAGACAATTGTTAACATATCTAAAACAAAATAAAATAACTCAGGCCAAGACAAGGAAAAACAAGTCCTGAGTCTACAAAACCTGGGGCCATCTACTTGTAAAGGTGATATCCATACTTAACGAGTTACAGAAGATGACTGGATAAAGTGAAAAAAACACAGGAGAGATGGATTAGTAAAAGTAATTGATAAGGGGAAATGGGAAAGGGGTGAAGGGTGTGAGGGATAAGTGTGCTGTGAGGGTGAGATGAAGAAACAGTGAAGAGGCCTGGAAGTCGCTACGACACAGGAAAGTTTTAGTGCACTAAACCCCACCATTACCTCAAAATACTATTACAGAAGTCAGTGAAGAAGAAGGCACCATTTTTCATTCTGAACTTGCAGTCTTCAAGTGAGGGTGTCAGCAAGTTGCGGTCTTCATAACTGCCACCTTTGCTGTTTTAGGAAAACTTACCATTTACTAGCCTACTTATCATTGTTTTAAATAAAAGATCTATTTGTTGAAATATGAGCTAGTCACAACTAAAGTGAGACTGGGAGTTTAGTTCTTTTATCCTCACAGTGTGTAAGGTGTCTTGGACTGAGGTTTTGCTTCAGGTACATTCCTTGCATCTCTCCAAAGAAGAAGAAATTCACCATAAGAAAACTGAAATAACTAAATGGCAAGGTGACCAATTAATTCTTAGCCATATGAAGCACACTGATTCTCCAAAGGCTAAGGAAAACATGTAGATTTATTCAAATCTATATGTTAAAAGGTTATTTGCATTATGGTAAAATCTACCTGAACAAATGCTAGCTTTCCTGCACTTTTTAAGTGTAGCTCAATATACAAAAGACCTCCTAGATAACAGTGGGAGCTAAGCCCTTCTTTTCTATTCCAGTGAAGAGAGATATATAGTTCTTTTTAGTGATAAATCATTTCGTACCTACTCGGAAGAACTTCACAACCTTTTCTAACTTAATTTTAAAAATCAATATAAAGAGCGAACTGTAGGTCTGAACACTGAAATTGATGTGTCACCAGAAGAGAAAGTTAATGAAGACAGGATACCACTAAAAGGATTCAAGGTGTTACCAATGAATATTGAAGGCTCAGGCCCGACACCATAGAGACTTACGTCAGCTTTTTATCAGCTGAAGGTCTGAACATGAACTGTAAAGCAACATGGGGCCAGATTTAGCCTACTTATATTATCTGAGATAGAGCAACACATAAAAGTAGCCTCCTACCTCCAGCAGGACCTCCTAAGTGAGGCAGCCATTCTCCTTCCACAGCTGATTGACAAGATCTTTTGGAGAAGTTACTTTTCTCCACTGAAATACATCTCCTCCTGCATTTCCAAGTGATGTATCAACTAACAGAACCAGGCAACGGAAAATATGAGTCGCATCAAAATACTTTATCAGGAATAGATGCCAAGTACTTTTCTGAGCAGACGGGACTAGTGGAGCGAATGTAAAATTTTCTCACACAGCCATCTAGTAGTGATAGTACTTTAAGTGTTTGAAGTAACAGAATTGAGACGTCAAGTCTTGCCCGTCCTGAGAAGGCTTAAACCCATAGCTCTGCCTCTGTCTGAACTTCCAAACTGTAAAGCAGGATGGGGCTGAGCTCTTAACCTTCCTGATAAAAAGGGGATACTTTTTAGTAACCAAATGCAGCATTGCAGAAGTCATACAGAGAATAAGCAAAAAGAAGCTCGATTGTTGTATGACAATGTCTCTGCTGAGATTTAAGATCCTTCTTTATTTCTGGTCAACATTCACAATGGCAATCTTATATTTTATCCAATTACCTTTAAATGTAAAATGCATAAATAGTCTTTGACATAGAGTTCAGACTCACAGTCCCTCCCACTTCCTAATCCACCTAGTTAAGTGACACTGCAGCTCAATAAGGCATCCATTTTAGGAAGTGCAAAATCAAGTTTTCTGGTCTTAATCAGTTAAATAACTACTTGCATGTAAATAATAAAACCTACATATAATAATTAAACAAATGGAATAGCACTATTATGGGCAAATGAAGAGTAGCCCGTTCCAGGATTTTTTCCAGCTGACACTGTTCATTGGATTTGTCCCAAATTTCATTGCTTAACCCTATTTTTTTTTATATTGAGCATATTGGTTAACCCTTTTTTTTTTTTTTTTTTGCTTGACCTAATAATAATATACCTGATTACAAATAAAAAAAGAATAACATATAGATATTATACCTTTTATTTGGATTTTAGGGTTTGTGGGATTTATTGTACAATGATCCCTATACATTTAAGGACTTATTATGGCATATGTGAGCATATATCTGCCTTTTCACATAACTGGAATGTGCACAATGCATTAAATTATTTTTTTATTTCTTGGACTTCTTTCATGCTAAAAGCCTCGAATTTAATTTTCTTGTATTCCAGCTAAGAAAAATTACATTGAACATCCCAAACTCATAGCACAGTTTGGGTGGAGGACTTTGAGTCTGCTTTTGCATTTTTGAGGTAATTTCTTCATGACCTTAAGGTCATCTAGTTCTGTTCCTATTAAAACTGGTTATACTTCTGAATCAGCACTATCCTAAAAAGCTACAAATAATCAGTTTTTAACTATGGAGTCATTCACATCCCTGGTTTGCCTAATTAGAATAAGAAACCTTGAACCTTGGCCTCTCAAACAAATGTGGGAAATAGCAGGCATAATTTCAAATACTTACTTTGCCCCATTCAGTTCAAGAGTTTATATCTAAATCCCGTAACCCAGCCATGTGTTATAACCAGTGAGCTATGAATTTCTCTCCTTCATTTAGTGATTATTTTCTACCGAACAGGAAAAGAAGACTGAGAAATGCAAGACAAACCAGTGTCCAAAGGGTCAATGCAATCAAAAAGTATTTAATGAACTGATCTTCAAGATTTTGTTAATGTGAGAAGGCAAAATAATGTGAAGACTTGATCTAAGTGTTTTCAGTTATTCCAAGCTTCTCCTCAGCTTCGCTGTTTCATGAGCTCGAAATTTTTCATCCTGAAATTAAGAATTTCTCTTAATTTCATTTTACTCAAAATCAGTCTGCTTCTCTGAAGAGCTTTGGTCTTGACAAACTTGTATTTTCTAATAAAATACATTTCCTTATTATACTAATGTCTGCTTATGATACTTATTTCTACTAATTCTAAATGCATGCCTGCAAGCTTCTGCATGTTTCTGCATGAAACATCTTTTTTATCAGGATGATGTTTTTGATCAGGGAGCGGGGTCCTGAAGGAACAGAGCTGAAAGAAATAACTACCTTTTAGGGTTAAAAATACCAATAAAGAGTCTCTGTACTGTAAAATATTTCTGTTCAGGTAACAGAAGAGACTTTTAAAGGGAAAAAAAAAGCTAATTAAAACCAAATCTAAAATATTGTTTTATATGCAGTGTGACAGTTATTCTTGGAACCCTGTTGTAAGAGTCTTCAGCACTTCAAGACGATCTTATTAGACTGTACGATAGAATTCTGTGTGCAAAAAGACTAAATTCTGATAATCTTTCTAACATTAATTCCCCATTCCAATGAAGCAGCTTTCAACACTTTTAAAGAAATTGAAAGATTTACTTTTGCAAAGACTCCAACAACAAAAGTTATTCTGATTTCAGCAGAAGTTCCATGGATTGAATATTTTAGGATTATGTCAGACAGAATAAATATTCAATAACCTGACTTACTCCAGTAGCTTTTTTCAGGCTAACATCTTTACCAAAATATATTTAATGCTGAACAGCTCTTTTCATGGTGGTCTGTAAAAACAGATTGTTTCCTCTTCTAATTAGATTTTCATTTGCATGAAAAGAGTAGCTTTGATTAGAAGGATTTACAGCTTATTTTTTTATCACAGTCTTCTGTGAAATCATAATCATTTTCATAGCAATAATTTGTGATATCACAAACAGAAGATTATTAATTCAAGTAGAGATGACGAGCTGTTAAGATCCTGTTTTCATTCAAGGTTCTTGGCCAAATGGAAAATAAGAAAATGAGTTATATAAAACTGCACAGCATCAGTAGATACTGCATTGAGAGCACTGAAGAACGATGTTTATCTGCAGAGCAGATGTCATTACTTTTAGCTTCACACACACAGACATACTGGTAGGTGTTTCAGCCTTGTTTTGGAAGAAGCACATCTGAAAGTGAGTGAGAAGGTTGTTGATTTTCTTTATTCACCAAGAAAGGGTGACACAGAGGCCAGTTATTGTAGGAGAACGACATATCTGCCGCTGAAAAACATTTGATGAATCACTGTATAGCTTGAGAAAAGGAAAGATAATATAATTTATTGGGAGAGATACATCAAAACACTTTTACTTAGAAATTCTAATCTGCTACAGTACAGATGCATCTTAGCACTCTTTAGAGAATGCTTTGTTTATAAACAATATAAACATTTTATTTACTCTCTTTTTTTTAAAAAAAAAAAGCCTTCATCTTCCTTCACACACTTACCAACAATGTAAATGTAAATGGGATCTTTATATTTTAACAGCTCATCTGTTCAGCCTGAATTTGTAATCATCTGTCTATGGTAATAAAAGTTGTTGCTATAGCTTGTAGATTTGAACTAACTTACACATTTTGCACTATTGCAAGGTATTTTCATTGTAGTATGTGGATTCTGGAAGTTTGACCCCTTTTTGATCAAACATTTTGATTAATTTTTTTTAGCCTTGAGATCACCTTGTAAGACAAAGATGTTTCCAGAAGCTCCCAAGGAGTTTAACAGTGGATTTACATGAATTATGTTAGCAAAGGCCTCAAAGTGTATCATATTGCATCAAATGCCTAGCATTATTATCATCCATGAATCATATCACCATTTCCACAAAAACAGACCCTGTAATTAATTAAATAAGAACTTACACTCATTTTTGTACTCTGATTTTAAACAGTACTTATTCCCATCAGAATTACAGATCCACCACGTTTAATAAAAGTGCTACTACCCATGGAGGGACAAGCTGTAAAAGCTTTAAAGTATGGAATATTTCCTGTTCGTAGAAGCATACGGGCACACAATCAAAAGCAATCAATTTATGGCAGCTTTACAAGTCACTGTTCATCAGGTGAGTTACAACAGACCATATGTGCATACTTAGCTCAACCTAACTTGTGAGGTAAAGTGCATTAGTTTGAACAAATTTCATGGGGTTATAAATTTTACCTTACCTTTTGGCAAGGTTAAGACGACATGTAGTCCATTGGTGTCCAGTAGTGATACAGCAGCTGTCTGCTGTCTTGTTGGAAGGCTGTAACTCAGTGTGGATTGATCCAGATAAAGCTCTTACACTATCAGGTTTGACTTCTGTAAAAGGTAATTTTTATTGATGTCAGTGATTGAATACAATAAATCATATCTTTCAAAAAACATCCAATCCTTATTCAAAAAGTCAGTTTTCCACTAATTTAATTTATTTAATTGCATCCTCCTTTTATCAAAAATGTGCCTTTTATTTCTAAGTTCACTAGATTTTATAATTTCAAGCTACGATTCTTCTTATACCTTTCTCTATCAGATATAAAAGCCCAATAAGTCACTGGAATTTTCTGTACATTAAGATATTTATACATAATTTTCAATTTCTTTGAATAATGCCTTGTGATACATGTAATTTCTACAATAGCATCAACCTCAGTGAAGGAAATAACTATCAGAAATGTTTTTTAAGTCATCCTTCAAATCTGCATTTGTCATATACGTCTTCAGATCTCTTCATCAAGTATTTTTGATGTGTTATGAAGTACTGGCTATAAACATCAACCTGCTACAATATCATTCTATACACAGCTTAACAGGACAACAGACATCTATGAATTGTTCTTCCAATATATTTGTAACTTGCAAGCTTTTCAACAAATACGAAACATGACCACATAATTTCTTTTTCTTCCTGTCCTCCTTTTTTCTGTTTTCCTACTTTTGGAATTAACAGGATCTTGTTATATGCTGCTTCAAAGCAGATTATGAATACAACTACTGGTGAAACTATATGGAACTATATCTTCCATTGCTTTTACCTGTTACACCCGGTACACCCAATATGAGCTTTCAGATTCCACAATAATGCAAATAACAGGAGATATTAATCAGTCCAGGCACACTAATTAACTCGAGATTTTTCACCTTGTCGGATTTCTCTTAAAATATTACCATTTTCTAGTCTACTCCTATTTTCATGCCAGGATCTTACAATTAATCAAAATAAACAGAATTTTATTCCTAAATTGCTAATGCAAACAAAGGAGTCAGAATACGGACTTGTAAGCAATATTACATTGTTCCTGACTGAAGTACCATGAAATTAATTCCAACTTGAACAGCTTCATTTCTTTACGATATTCCATTGCATAAAATAGGAGTTTATACTGTAAATTGAGGATGGTAAGAATGCACATAGCACATACAAATATGGTTCTAATTATCACCAAATTATGTGTGAGTTCAGAGAACTGCCTGTCTGAGGACTGGAACCAACGAACAACTCCTGTTCTGTCCTACAGCTGGCTCTTCCAGCCAGTTAAAAGTCTTGTTAATGCTTGCTTAATCTCCTGTGTTTATTATGACTGTGCCTCCTCTCAAGATGGTAGCAATGGACTGAGTGTACATAAATGCCATGTTACTTTTATTCCACTGTACAATGTATACTTACATTCAGCTCAATAAATGTTCATATACTTAATAAAGGTGTACTCTGGCACATACTTAAGAAAAAGCATGAGTTATGAGACATGAGAACTGTTCCTACAGCAAAATAACAAGTGTACAGCACTTGGATAACAACTTTTTCTGCCTTTGCTGAGATACAGTGAAGTCTAACATCAAACAAGATGTTTAGGGGACTGGAACACCTCTCTTATGAAGAAAGACTGAGGGATTTGGGTCTCTTCAGTCTGGAAAAAAGGCGACTGAGGGGGGATCTTATCAATACTTATAAATACTCAAGGGGTGGGTGTCAGGAGGATGGGGCCAGGCTCTTTTCAGTGGTGCCCGGGGACAGGACAAGGGGTAATGGGCACAAACTTGAACATAGGAAGTTCCATCTCAACATGAGGAGGAACTTCTTTCCTTTGAGGGTGGCAGAGCACTGGAACAGGCTGCCCAGAGAGGCGGTGGAGGCTCTGTCTCTGGAGACATTCAAAACCTGCCTGGATGCGTTCCTGTGCAACCTGCTCTAGGTGACCCTGCTCTGTCAGGGGGGTTGGACTAGATGACCTCCTGAGGTCCCTTCCAACCCCTAACATTCTGTGATTCTGTGATTCTGTGCAATTGCTTCAAGATAAGTGCACTGCTTCACTAATTATGACTTGTATTTTTTTGTTGCTCAACACACTGGACAATGACCCATAAAGAAAACTGTAGCATCAGAGTGACATTTTATTGACTTGTGAGCTTTCAGAGCTTTACTGAATATTTAAAATGTAGATTATTTTATACTTTATACTTGATGTATCCGTGAATTGCTTTATGATAAACAAAGTAATTTATTTGGCAGAGTATCTAGAGCTTTGAAAACAAATTGCCATTTTTGAAAACAGCCTTGCCTTCCAGTGTCAAGAGACTTACGTAAAGATAAGTGCCACTAGAGAAAGAATCTTGTAAATGACTGTTTTGGTTTTTTTTTAATTTTCATGTTTTTCAGGCATTACACTGAATAAATCAACAAAAAAAATCAATGTTGGCTCTTCCCCATACAAAATCCCGTGGTATCTTCAAGAACTGTGAGAAAATACATAATTGTGGTATTATAGAATCATAGAATCATTTAGGTTGGAAAAGACCCTTGGGATCATCGAGTCCAACCATCAACCCCACTCTACAAAGTTCTCCCTTACACCATATCCCTTAACACCACATCTAAACGAGTCTTAAACACATTCAGGGATGGTGACTCCACCACCTCCCTGGGCAGCCTATTCCAGTGTCTGACCACGCTTTCTGTGAAGAATTTTTTCCTAATGTCCAGCCTAAACCTACCCTGCTGCAGCTTGAAGCCATTCCCTCTTGTTCTATCGCTAATGACCTGTGAGAAGAGACCAGCACCAATCTCTCTACGATGTCCTTTCAAGTAGTTGTAGAGAATGATGAGGTCTCCCCTCAGCCTCCTCTTCCTCAAACTAAACAGTCCCAGCTCCTTCAATTGCTCCTCATAAGATTTATTCTCCAGGCCCTTCACCAGCTTCATTGCCCTCCTCTGCACTTGCTCCAGCACCTCAATATCTCTCTCATATTGAGGTGCCCAGAACTGGACACAATACTCAAGGTGTGGCCTCACCAGTGCTGAGTACAGGGGACAATCACCTCCCTCCTTCTGCTGGTCACACTATTTCTAATACAAGCCAGGGTGCCATTGGCTTTCTTGGCCACCTGGGCACACTGCTGGCTCATGTTCAGCTGCTTGTCCATTAGAACTCCCAGGTCCTTTTCTGGCAGGCAGCTCTCCAGCCACACTTCCCCAAGCCTGGAGCGATGCATGGGGTTGTTGTGGCCCAAGTGCAGGACCCGGCACTTGGCCTTGTTGAAGCACATTCCATTAGCATCGGCCCATCAATCCAATCTATCCAAGTCTCTCTGTAGAGCCTCCCTATCCTCATGCAGATCAACACTCCCACTTAGCTTCGTGTCATCTGCAAACTTGCTGATGATACACTCTATGTCCTTATCAAGATCATCAATAAAGATGTTAAACAGAAATGGTCCCAACACTGAGCCCTGAGGGACACCACTTGTGACTGGCTGCCAGCTGGATTTAACTCCATTGACCACCACTCTTTGGGACCGCCCATCCAGCCAGTGCTTGATCCAGCAGATAGTATGCTCATCCAGGCCATGAGCCGCCAGTTTTTCCATGAGAATTCCATGGGGGACAGTGTCAAATGCTTTTCAAAAGTCTAGGTAGACAATGTCCTCAGCCTTTCCCTCGTCCAATAATCGGGTCATCTTGTCATAGAAGGAAATCAGGTTCATCAGGCAGGACCTGCCTTTATACAAAACACCTGGATACCTAAATATGAATGTTTGATTAATGTCTTTGTATTAAATACAAAGATAACAGACCTCTAAAGATTTTACAGTGAGACTGATGACAGACAAGTAGGCATGAGCTATATGATATTATAGGGATTTTTTTTTTTCAGAAACTGAGAGTTGTGAGTTGAAATTATTTCTGAAATTGAGCTTGGAAAGTAGTGAATAATCTATCCTTAATGCCATTCAAATCAAAAGACATTCATGATATGCACTGGTTTCAGCTGAAACCTAAGAATATACTTAAGTGTCATATTGAGTTAAACAAGACTACTCACTACAACACAAATGATACTTAGCACAACACAGAATTTATCTTTTTCTAACACAGAGGATAACTATAATATTGGAGCTTTGGCAGTCATGTTAACTGAAAACAATTTACAGCTACTCTGAGGAATAGGCTATGAAAGTTACATAAGAGGTCTTACTTTAGGTTTCTGCAAAACACACATGCCTCAGAAAAAAGATCATTAGGTGTAAGCTAAGTAGAATCAATAGCACAATAAGCCCTGCAATAACATCAAGTTTTATGTTTGGAAGAAATAATAAAAAAAAAGCAACATCAAAGATAATATTTTCTAAACAAAAAAAAAAATCTCAAATATTTACAAATTTCTGTGTATTTAGAGGTTCTGTCATTTTTCAGGATTTCAAAATTTTAACAGTTGAGTGGGCCCTAATAAAGAAAAAACAATTTCCTAATATTAATGACTGTAAGAACATGGTATTTGGCTCTTTTGCATGAAAAATGTTCACTATACTATTGTATGAATTAATTAACTTTCCTAAAAGTTTCAGCCATTCACACAGTCCTTACACTCATAACAAGTTGATTAGCCAAAGTACCCAGAGAAAATAATAATATAATAATTACATAAAGTAATAGCAATGAACAGGGAATAATTAATCAGTGAATAAATCAATGAAATATCAATTTGTTCATCTGAACTGTTCAGCAAAGGGAAGAAAGAAAAGATCTTTAGTGACATCAGGCTATGTAAGCAAACAACCCACAAACAGATTACAGGAGATTTTTTTTCTCTGCAATTTACAATTAATCCTGTTTACTTAACAAACTTTTTGTTAACAGAACTATTAACCTTGAATAGACATACCAAAAGGTCTTTATAAAGAGACAGTATATTGATTTGATTCACAGAACATGCCGCTACCAAACAGACACACCAAAGGTAGCTAGCTCCATGCTTACATTTTTAATATCCTTAGAGCTATTGGAGGTTACCAGCTGTGACCTTTAATTACAGTAATTCTGCCTGAATTTCTGAAAAAGCAGTTATTTATTTAAAGGTTGTCCATACAATTATACCGTCTTGCATCAGACTTACTAGCTGTATGGATCCTTTCCTCATGCAGTAGGTGGCCTCCTTTTAATTTAAAACTTATTGGCTAGTTTGAAATTCCTCTAAACAAATAATAATTTATGTTACTCTTCTTTATGCAGGTTGGTCTATTGATTTCATAAACTACTTTCTAAGACCTGGCTAAGCAGGCCTTCAAGAAAGGAGGAGAGAGGTCTATTTCCACAGAGCCTTTAAGAGAGCTGTTGAATTAAACATTTTCCAGCAGTAAAGCAGTAGATAATGTAATGGTTGAACAGAGATCCCCATTCAAGGAGTTTCTTGGTTCTCAAGAAAGAAAAGTTAATCTTCTTCTTGACCTTTTATGAAATGGATGTCTCTTTTTACCAGAATGCATGTATACGTATACTTGTGTACAATTTAGTGTATCTGATATCAAACAAAACTTGACCTACATGACTCAGAGATGCAAGAAGACAAATAAGCAATCAGTTGATTAGTTTCACGTGTGTAATGCGTGCAAGGAAATCAGGTGTATCTCAGTTTAATCTAAAGACTGAAGATATTTCAGTGAAATTTGTATCATATTCACTAACTTTTGAAAAAAACACGAGGTATTATAAGGTAAACTTATTCAGTTAAACCTTAATAAAAAGAAATGTCCATTTGATAAAATGTCATCATATTAGTAGTTCTATGATTTATGTCTGGTAACATTGAAGAATGTAATCTATGCTTTCCTTACAATTATTCTGTTATGCTTCAGCTAACAATATTATGAGCCCACAGTATAACTTTTTTAGGTACCCATCTAGAATTATTTCCATCTAAAACATATTGATCCATCAAAGATATACTCCTGGAAAATAAACAGTTCACTGAGTTGGCCACATTCAGTATGCTAATTAATATTTTCTTTCCTCTAACTTTGTGAAACTGTGTGTTTGTGCTCTCCAGATAAAGAAAAAAGGTCAGTTAGCATTTGACCTGAGTCAGAAAAATAAACCACATGGATGTCAGAAATATTCAAAAGGCATCTTCAAACTATTTAAAAGGACTATTTTATACTCTAGATTTTTGATGAGTGATTCATTTTTTTAAGCTGAGCAATAAAAATCCATCAACTTTGCAACAGGAAGTCTTTGAGCTCCTAGCTGAAACTTCTCATTGAAGAAATATTTTGCAGTTAAAGAACTTGGGAACTTAGATGTTACTCCTTTTTAAACACTTCCCAAAGATGAAAGTATGGGCTTTGTAGCACCTACTTATATGAAAACATTTTCACATGAGAGATTTATCAAATCAAAGAAAATATGTTGGCTGCCCAACAAAAATCTTCTAAATCTCCTGCATTTGGCAAGTCACAGGGTGTTACTGAAGATACAGATGATGCTTCACAAGAGAAATACAATTCTTGAGAAAAACTGTTAGCATAACTGAACACAGTAATATTGTTTTTTAGCTCAGAACTGTCAATGTACTTACCAGCATATGGACCTGAAATTAATTCATGTCATCTTCATAACATGAGGTAAATCCATTTTAAAAACAAAAGTGAATGTGAAGAATGTTCCCTACTAAGCAATGTTTCTTATCTATTTTATGCCTTTTTTCATGGTCTTTTCTAAGTTTTCATTCTTCAATTTCAGTTTCCTTTGGCTTCATTTTCTTTTGATCCCATTAACTAACCCTCAAGAGTCCTATGACATGCCTACCTCCTTACTGAACTTTCAAAAGTTAAGCTAACTATTTATCAGCCTACACCTTGATTACTTTTTGAGTTTCCTGCATCCATTTCTTTGGTTTATCTTTTCCAATTGCACAGTAAATTTTTAAAGACTAACAGGTTTTTTTCCTACTCTGTTTTACAACAAAGAACATTTGTATGATTTTGATGAGGCCTTTAGGTGCAATCATAATTCACAATAACAGAAAGATATTAAGAATATGACCTTAGATATTCCTTTTGCATTTTTCTCTGCTTTCAGTTTATGAGCTTCATATACTGTCAAGCAAAATGTACACTATATTCTGCAAAACAAAGATAATTCATTTACTTACATGAGTAAGATGATGGCAAAGTAAACTCCTTCAGTCATAAGAACAGCTGATGAGAAAGGAGCTATTGCTCTGCATTTTAGATAGCATGTTATGGTAAGGTGTACCATGTATTTAAAAGAAAAAAAACAACAGATATACTGCATTCTTGTTGCAGTGTGCTAAAATGAAGTGGGTACAATAAAAAACAAAAACAAAAACAAAACCTTGGACTTAAATAGTAATTTATTATGAATGATCGAATGGATCTTTAATAAATGTCTTCTCTCAAGGACATGTATATCCAAAGTTCGGTATTTGTGTATGTAAATACATAGAACCTTAATAGAAACCTATACCTACACATCTGCTTGTGGTAGCAGCCTTTTTTCTATTCCAGACTATAAAGTTCTGTAGGCATATTTCAATGAATTTGAGTAATTAGCTGTTAAATCTCATTAAAAAGCCCACATTGGTATTCCAAAGACTTCAGAACAGAATTCTGGTTCCATTCTGGCAATAACACTGGTCTGTTTAGTGAGTGATATTTTTAGGAAAGGAGTGAGGATGCTTCTTCCCTCAGGGTATTATTAATGAAAAGAGCTCGAAAATTCTGAGTTATTATTATCACCTTAGCATCAGCAGGTAGAATCCATCCCACATAGACAAAAAGAACAAAAAGTATTAATTCACTTATGTGGTTTGCTGGGATGCTCAGAGAGAGTTTTTCAACACCGCTTCATTTCTGCATAGAAATTCACACATTTCATTAGATCATTGCTGTAACTGCATTTCCACCAAAAATCTCAGCTATTGAAAAGGACAGATATTTTAACTTTAGGTCAGCAATATCTTACCTTCAGCCCCTGTAATATTTCTTAATTGCTCTACAGTTAGGTCTCAGCAACTAATATGTCTTTATTCTGTTAGTGTTACATTGTGTCCTAGTTTAATCTTATAAAGATAATTATATAATTCCTATGATCAGTGGATTTGAGCATCTTCTGTATTTTAGGAATTGTTTCTTAATTTCTGCAAAAAGTCACACTCAGATGACATTCATTACCTGATATAATATTATGTTTATTTTTAATTACAAATCAATGGAACCACAAACTGCTATACACTCTGAAAACCAGATTTGTCTGAATTCTCAGTCATTACTTCTGTAAAAGGAACATATCAAACAATTTCTACTCAAGAAACAGAGCAAAGAGGTATCATGAAATGTACATTTAAAGAAAACTCTGTTGAACTCCCTTTACTTTCTACCACAAAGGTATGTCCTTTGAAAACACATTTGTTTGTGATAAATTAGCAATGTTACCCACAGCTAACATTCCTACATAAGATATCATCTGAATCCTGAACTACTGAACTTAGCCTCTTAAGTAAATTCAATCATGTTGTGTTACAGCAGATAAATTGTTACAAAAAAAAAATAGATTTTAGTAAAAACCCAACATTCTTGGATACATGCAGAAACAGAAAAACCTCTATAGCTAATATTGTTATGTGAAAATTTAGGAGTGATTTAAGAATTTAAAATATGCCTTACTGAAAACCTTGATGGGTGTCATGGTCTAACCCCAGCCAGCCACTGAACACCACACGGATGCTCACATTCCCCCCGCACTGGGATGGGGGAAAGAATTGGAAAGGTGTAAGTGAGAAAACTCATGGACTGAGGCAAAGATTGTTTAATAAGCAAAGCAAAAGCTGCACACGCAAGCAAAGCAAAATAAGGAATCCATTCACTACTTCCCATCAGCAGGCAGGGGTTTTGAGCCATCTCCAGGAAAGCAGGGCTCCATCACATGTAACTGTTACATGGGAAGACAAAAGACTGTAACTCTAAACGTCCCCTCCTTCCTCCTTCTTCCCCAGCTTTTATTGCTGAGCATGTCATCACATTGTATGGAATATCCCTGTGGTCAGTTGGGGCCAGCTGTCCCAATTGTGTCCCCTCCCAACTTGTCGTGTATCCCCACCTTGCTTGCTGGTGGGGCAACAGGAGAAGCAGTAATGGACTTGATGATGTGTAAGCACTGCTCAGCAATAGGTAAAACATCCCTGTGTTATCGACACTGTCCGAACTCCCCCTGGAACAGCTTTGAGCCATTCCCACATGTCCTGGACTGGATACCAGTGAGAAGAGATCAGTGCCTCCCTCTCCACTTCCCCTCCTCAGGAAGCTGCAGAGAGCAATGATGTCACCCCTCAGCCTCCTCCTTGCCAAGCTAGAGAAACCCAGTGTCCTCAGCCACTCCTCAGAGGACATGCCTTCCAGACCTTTCACCAGCTTTTTTGCCCTCCTCTGGACCCGTTCAAGTACCTTAACAACCTTTTTCAATTGTGCGGTGCAATTTACAGGATTGCATTTCCCACAGTACGGGAATGCAATTAGTACCGCTATAGTTAATTGTTTAAGGATGTGCTATGTCAGAATTCATTTGCCTTGCATGGCCTTTTGCAGAGAGGAAAGCATGGTCTTAAAATGCACTGGCTACCAGTTCATTTTCAAGTATAACTCAAACATAGGTTTTAGTTTATAAATCTCAAGTTGTGTGAAATCCTTGCTGCTTAAAGACTGTCTTTTTCTTCAAAGCAAGCCCTCTGTACAAGGGGCACTCATGGCAAGGGAATTCATCTCTAGCCTTGCTCTGCCTGCTGATGTATCAGATCCATGTTTGGACACATGCAAGGGTCTCTCTCATCACACTCAGCTTGCATCAAAATGTCAAGATTCTTTAACTGAATAGAATCATAGAATCATAGAATAGCTGGGGTTGGAAGGGACCTTTAAAGGTCATTTAGTCTAACCCCCTTGCAATGAGCAGGGGCATCTTCAACTAGATCAGGTTGCTTAGAGCCCCGCCCAACCTGACCTTGAATGTTTCCAGGGATGGGGCAACTACAACCTCTACAGGCAACCTGTGCCAGTGTTTCACCACCCTCATTATAAAAAAAATTCTTCCTTACGTCCAGTCTAAATCCATCTCTTTCCTGTGCTGAGGACTCCAGAGCTGGATGCAGTACTCCAGGTGGGGTCTCACCAAAGCGGAGTATAGAGGCAGAATCCCCTCCCTTGAGCCATCTTTTGATGCAGCCCAGGATGCAGTTGGCTTTCTGGGCTGCAAGTGCACATTGCTGGCTCACGTCCAGCTTTTCATCCAGTAGTACCCCCAAGACCTTCTTGTCAGGGCTGCTCTCAATCCCTTCATCCCTCAGCCTGTATTGATACCAGGGGTTGCCCCAACCCCGGTGCAGGACACTGCACTTGGGCTTGTTGAACCTCATGAGGTTCATTCAGCCATTGACCACTACCCTCTGGATGTGACCATCAAACGAATTCTTCATCCACCGAACAGTCCACCCAGCAAATCCGTATCTCTCCAACTTAGAGAGAAGGATGTTGTGGGGGACCATGCAAAGGCCTTACAGAAATCCAGAGAGATGACAGCCGTAGCTCTTCCCCTGTCACTCCATCATAGAAGGCCGCTAGGTTGATCAGGCGGGACTTGCCCTTGGTGAAGCCATGAAGGCTGTATCAAATCACCTCCCTGTCCTCCATGGGCCTTAGCATAGCTTCTAGGAGGATCAGTTCCATGATCTTCTCAGGTACAGAGGTGAGGCTGACAGATTGGTACTTCCCAGGGTCCTCCTTTGTACCCTTTTTAAAAATGGGTGCGATGTTTCCTTTTTTCCAGTCACCGGGGACTTCACCTGTCTGCCATGACTTTTCACATATCATGGGAGTAGCTTGGCAACTACATCAGCTAATTCCCTCAGGACTCTGGGATGCATCTTGTCAGGTCCCATAGGCTTCTGTATGCTCAGGTTCCTCAGGTGGTCACAAAACTGATCTTCTCTTACAGGCAGAGGGAATTTTCTCCCCCAGTTCCTTCCTTACATTCCATCCACTTGAGGTCGCGTCAGGGACACCTAGCAGCTGTGGCCGGTGTATGAACACCAAGGGCAGGGAGAGCCCTCTGGGCATCCTGGGTACAGGAACTGCTTGAAGGCCAGCACCCAAAGGCCTTCCTCTGAAGGATGCTGGGTGGAGGAGTGGTGAGCAGGGCTGCAGCAGGTGGGGCTGCGGGTGACTCCATCACCCGCATGTCACAGTGCCACCACCCAGCAACACAGCAGTCACAATGCCCCTAGGCAGGATAAAGGGAGCATCCTCCCATGGCCCACTGCCAGCCTGCCCAGCTTTGCCGTTGGGACAGAACTGGCCCAGCTGCAGCCCAAAGACATCTGAGAGATACTCCTTGAGGAGCCAGTGGAATTATTTGGAGGGGATTGAGGGAGGAAGACTGGAGACAGGACAAGACTGCTGAAGGTTCTCTGCTGCAAGGCCAGCTGCCAGAGGGACCACATTCAAAGCTCATCTGATGGACTAAAATCCTGCCTTTAGGGAACAACTGGTCAGCAGATGAGAACCACCAACACCTGGAGGTGCCTGAGGCTATCAGGCCTTTTCAGCTGGATAGCAGTGGCAAGACCAAGGGAATGCCTTCTTGAGGAGCATTTGAGGAGCACTGCAGAGTTTGCCATGAACCCCTGCGGAGACAGGGGCAGCAGCTGTAAGAAGTAGGATGCAGAGAGGTTGCAAGGAGTCACAGTGCTTTGGAGCACCCACTGGTGTCCCGCCATGCATAGGAAGGATTCTTGCCTTCAAGGTCAATCAGACTAGGGGCCTTTTGCCACTCTTGTAAGCTCATGAGATGGCTCCAGGTTGAAGGAGAATAGGGGTTGGGCATCTTCTGGGAGCCTGTGGGATGAGGAGGCAGGTCTTGTTCACATGCTCAGAGAAGAGCCAATCACCAGCTCTGGGGTCAGGAAGGAATTCTCTCCGGTGTCAGATTGGCACTTGTTACTGGGGGTTTTTGCCTTCCTCTGCAGCATTAAGCACGGCCGCTTGTCAGGCCTCCTCTGGTCCATTTTGGCTAGGTTATTGCCTGCTGCTTATGCACCACGAAGTGGCCTCTAGTGCCCTGTAGCCAAGGCAAGGAAGGCTTTTTTTCCCCCAGGGTGGGCCAGCACGAGTCCCCAGGGTTTTTTGCTTTCCTCATTGAGCACAGCCCTTCGCCAGGGCTTCTCTGGGCCATTTTGGCTAGGTGCCTGCTGTTCATGCTCCCAGAAGGTAGCCCTCATGCCCCACATCTGCATCTTGGGGGGAAAGAAACATTCTTGGCTCCCAAGATGGGCTGGCAACAGTCCCTGAGAGGTTTTTTTCTCTTCCTCCATAGCATTGAGCACAGCCCCTTGTCAGGGCTCCTCTGGTCCAATTTGGCTACGGTCTTGCCTGCTGTTCTTGCACTAGCAAGGCACTGCTTCTGCTCTGGCTCTCTCTGGCTCTCTTTCTCATTGCAAGTTTGTAGCAGGAGCAAGCTCTGGCCTTCCCTTGGCTCCATTTCCCTAGGTGTTCTTGCCTGTGCAAAACAGCTTGTGCTTGGACAGGCTCCAGGCTTGGTGCACCATCAGGAGCTGCCACTTTTCATCTCTCTCTGCATGCAATACAAGCATAGGGCAGGCACGAGAGCACTACTCATGCATCACTGGCCAAGAACCACAGCTGAGCAAGTTTTTGAAGGCAAAAAGTATGCTTGTGATCAATATGTGTCATACTTCCGAAAATACCCCGCAGTACCATACACCTTTTGTGTGTGTGGTTGGTCCTGATCCTCATTCTTCAAGTTCTCACTCTTCAGGAAACAGAGACTGCTTGGCCTGTATTGCTGCTGCTGCTTTCTGTAGCTCTGTGACTTGCCTTGGCCAAACTGCAAGGGATATTTTTTCAAGCTAAACTTGAAAATGTTTTTGGAACTGAAAAGCCCCTGGCATTTCAGGCAACTAACAGTCTGTTATGGTTTGAGAAAACCCATAACAATTTATTGTTGTTTAATAATAGACAACTAATAATAGACAACAACTAACCTAATAATAGACAATTATTCTATCATCTGATGAACCCTCCCCACATGGAAAGGGGAATCAGGGAAAGCAAGGAAACACAAGAGTTGAAATATAAATAGATTTAATAGGATAAGACTAAATAATTAACAATAATACTAAAGAACCAGTATTGATCCCGATACTAATATAAAATATACAAGAATTATACTTTGCCAATTCTATCAGTAGGAAGCTGTGCACTCCCAGCAGGGGACAGCAAATGTCGGACACTGTGAGTGCAATGGCTTCGGGAGGAAGGAAAGGGCTCAGGGGTCCGGCACCGGGGCAAGGAGTTTCTCTGGACCGCCGCCATCAAGGGAGAGAGAAACTACGCAGCCAGCTTTCTAATTTATATTGAATGTGATGTTCATGGTATGAAATAATCCTGTTGGCTCGCTCCTCATCCCTGCACCTGGCAAGACTTGAAAACACTGAGACCTTGAATCCCACATAGCCTAGCCGGCTGATAAAGTAGATATTTTCACAAATTCAGACACTAGAGTCTTCCAAAAGTGAAGTTTTCCCCAGCATTAGAAGATAAATTAGTCCTGTGTCGCTCAACCCAGGACACAGTCTCATTGTTATTTGACTTATGGTGTGAGGAGAGGAGAGGAGGGGAGAGGAGGGGAGAGGAGAGGAGAGGAGAGGAGAGGAGAGGAGAGGAGAGGAGAGGAGAGGAGAGGAGAGGAGAGGAGAGGAGAGGAGAGGAGAAGAGAAGAGAAGAGAAGAGAAGAGAAGAGAAGAGAAGAGAAGAGAAGAGAAGAGAAGAGAAGAGAAGAGAAGAGAGAAGATGAGAAGTTGTGTTATGCCGATAGTTACGCATGAGAAGCTATGACCTAGGTCTGAGGGGTCCAACCAGGAGAACAGCTATCTGCAGCGCAGGTCCCAGGCCAACCAGGAGACAGGTTCAGAGATGGGCACACCTGCAACATACCTCAGGCAGGGACTGAAACATCCCTGTATTATCAACACTGCTTTTGGCACAAATCCAAAACATAGACCCATACAAGCTACTATGAAGAAAATAAACTCTATCCCAGCTAAAAAACAGCACAATGGGGAATGAAATGGCTGCTTAATAGTATCCCCTTGAAAATATAACTTCTTAATATGTTTTCATATTGTGCTGAAAGTGTTCAGCATGCTTTCTCTAATTAATTCCATTTCTACTAGCATTAAAGGTATTTATAGTAAGAACTTTATTGGAGAGACAAATTGTATTTGTACTTGTATCTTCCTTCATCAATTTTTCAGTGTTTTGTTGAGCCATTATAAGTCATGCCAAAATTCTGTTGTCTGTGGCAGTCTCTGAGGACAAAACTAGTGAGAAACAGACCTACCATCAAGCCAAAGAAGCAGCAGGTGAAAACACACTTTTGACCATTTCATTTGAGTTCTAGTTCTGTCTTTGTATTTTTGTGGAAGGAAAAATGAACATTCACTGTCCCCGCTGGAGCTCAACATATAGAAAACTTAATGATTCAGCAACAGTTGCTCTTTTTTGGCACATGCTGTCTTTGTACTGAATAGAGGTGTTAGACAGGAGATTTTTTAAGAATTCACAGTGAAACAAAACTCTCATCATTCAAAAATGTTCATGGCAATCAGAAACTACAGTATGAAATGAACTCTGTGGCATCCAGTAGTTCAGAGATCAAGGAGCGTGTGCGATACACACCGGGTCAAAAGGCAGCCCAGCATGAAAGAGAGCAAAACCCCAAACCTCACATCTTTTCTGAGAAAGTTAACAAAATGTAATTATCCACCACTGGATTTTTTTTCTCTCTGATTTTCTTTAGAACTTTACATGAATTCTTTCACAAATAATTTTTTGTTGAAAGCTGAACATTATACATGCAACTTTAGTTACTGTTTACCATAATTTTCTGTTGAAAATCCATCTCATTCTTCAATTTAAAATGAGAATTGAATGACCTTTCATTACAGATAAGCAAGTCAGCTATCTAATATGGGTGTACAACTATTTCTTCAGTATATATGTCTACAAAAGTGTTGCAGAAAGCAATTAAGAAAAACAGATTGTCATGATCAAGTTGTGTCAGTGTAACATGATAGACAGAAGAGTTTCAATGAAGCGTTCATCTTTCTGATGTGTTAGATATGACATCTTCGAGAAGTTCAAATCATTGTACCCTCTCTGGCAAAATGAGTTTATGATTGATGTTTTCTTTGGTAAACAGAATAATGCATTAAAAGGTTCAATGAGTTTATAAACACTTTTCAGGCTGAGATTATAGCAGTAAGGTTGGCAGAGTCCTTCTACATTTTTCATTAGATGTGTATTTAGCCGTAACAATATGCATTCCGCTCAACTTAAATGCAGTAGTTAGGCCTCTAACTAGCACTTACATAGTAGTGTTAAAATATAGTAGCACATGCTTGACTGTTGCTTTATGCACAAATGTGTATATTTATAACAGGGCAAATTAGTTTTGTGCTTGTACTTCAAGATTAATTTATTTAGCACATACTATATATTTTTAATTTATTTATACTTTATTTATTACATTAATACTATCATTGGTTCAAATGACAGAGTATGAATTATTTTGAAAGTCTTTTAAAATACGTACTAGAGAAAACACTTTTTCAACTTTTTTTTTTGTTAAACATGTTTATATATAATATGGAAAAGACCAGCTAGTTAGGGTCTAGCTTCTTGGACTCTGCTGGTATCATATTGATTTATACTAGTTATCTAGTAAAGTTAAGTACCTTAACCTTATTTGTATACCATCTTAATTTAAAGATGTACATTGCTTTGTATGTTTTGAAACTTTGCAGTAAGTAGTAACTAACAGCTGAATAATAACGAGAATCTAGATTTTTATACACTCAATATGAGGATCCTACAGGACAAACATATGTACCTATGGTAAAAGAAATCTTGTGAGTGTCATCTCAGATTGCAAAGTCTGTCAATTAGGAAAGAATAAAATAAATCCAGGGTACTAGCACTTTCTATTAGTTATTGAAGAATAACTTTATATTGAACAACTGAACAGTGAAATCACACTTACATATAGTGATTCCTTTATATAAATAGTACTCATCTATGCAACACATATCATAGAAAATCTATGATATCAAAAGAAGATTTGAACATAATTCTGTAGTCCTTAGGAAGCATTTTTAATTTGCTGCACAGGTTTTCCCTGTTGAATTTTTTTCTGATGTGTAATACATTTTTGTTCTGACAATTTTTCACAAAAAGGTCATTGTCCTTTACTTTTTAGCCATAACTGAGTTACCATGCACAAAAACATATGAAATTTTCACCTGTCTTTTAAGACCTTTGAACATCATAAATTGCTCCAGAAATGCTAGCTGAATTCTGAATCTGTGTCTATAATATATTGGAGTGAACACTACTGTCATGGAAATAATTGTTTCAGTGGCTTTTATTTCTTACACGTATGCTTTGGTAAATTATTCAATTTGCCATCTCTTATTAAAATCTACACTTAGGAACTGCAAGTACTGGATAATTTGATTTTTTTATTACATGTAAATGTTTTTAGTGTTTTTTTTCTATTTTAAAAAGCTCTCCCTAATGAGCATCAATCTCACTCTCAGTGAAAAAAGACGCATAACTCTAAACTTTACAATGTTGGCTTCAGGCATTTAAAGAACAAGACTTTTCCTTAGGTCTCTTGTAGAAACCCTTTTCCTTTTTTCCTCTTTTTCTTTAAATTATTTGAAGATAATTTATCACTGATGAAAAGATGCATTGTGGTAGTCACGGAGAGTGAGTTTTGTCTATGCTTACAGCAAGCATACAAAGACACTAAAAATAATGTAAATTTTAAAGCACTGCATTTACCCAATGAACTCATTTCATATGTCAGTGTTTAATAAATTAAATGATGCTCATTTAAAGTTTCCCCTTTCCTCTTGCTTTTTTACCAAGTAAAAAGATCCCTCTTAAAAAAACTCCAAAACTCATAAAAAGACTCCACAGTCCTACCATTATGCATCTAATGACATATTCAAATTCACTGAGGAATTTATGGTCCCCTTGAATTTGATATTTCCTTTCAATTTTCTGCTAAACCAACCATCATACTTGCTAGATTCACACCTTCAGAACCTTCAGAAATACTGCTAATATTTGCAACCAATTCAAAACTTCATGAAAATGTATGTCTTTGGTTCTTCTTTCCCATCCTAACCCAGAAGAGCAAATTCTGCATTTTTCTTGCTGTGGTCTTTCTACCTTTTCCTGAGCATCACAATCAGACACAAAAGGCTTTTTATGGATTCGTTAAGGGGCAAAATGTGTTCCAGTTCCAAATTGGAGGGCAAGACATCATTGTGGGAGGACACAATACAGAAGTGAAATAATCCTTCTTCATTCTACAAATTGATACAGAGCCAGTCCATGATTACTGTCTGCTGCCCTAAAGTGGAAACAGAGGATAAATATACCCTAAACTGCATCCCTAACATAACCTCTTCAATGTTGTTTCCATGATCAGGGAAACAGTTAATTAATTCCTTGTTCAAAGGCAAACGAGGATCAAATCAAATGAAGAAACTACTAGGAAGAGTCTAGTGGAGGGCTACGAAGATGAACAAGGGACTGGAGCATCTCTTTTATACGGAAAGGCTGGGAGACCTGGGTTTGTTTAGCCTGGAGAAGACTGAGAGGGGATCTCCTCAATGCTTATAAATACTTAAAGGATGGGTGTCAAGAGGATGGGGCCAGAGTCTTTTCAGTGATGACCAGCGACAGGACAAGGAGCCATGGGCGCAAACTAGAACACAGGAAATTCCATCTCAACGTAAGGACCCTTTACTTTGAGGGTGACAGCACTGGAACAGGCTGCCCAGGGAGGTGGTGGGGTCTCCTTCTCTGGAGATATTCAAAACCTGCCTGGATGTGATTCTGTGCAACCTGGTCTAGGTGACCCTGCTTTAGCAGGGGGGTTGGACTAGATGATCTCCAGAGGTCCCTTCACCCCTGTGATTCTGTGAATACACTAACAAACCAAACCCCTCTGAAATTAAATCTCACCTTCATCCTTTTCTGGGAAATAGTACAGCTAGCCAGAAGCACATGTACTGTTCAGTGAGGACTGTAACAAGTTATTTTAATTTTTCTGTGATTCAGACCTCTTATTTTCATCACATGAATTTATTAAATCCTCTTCTTACCTATTTTGTCCATGTTCTCTCATTCTCTATTCTACGTGAGTCCTGCACAGCAGTCCAGTAGCAACTGGGGAAGAGGTTGTGATACAACCCATAGGGTTGTGGGTCACAAGGCCCATAGGCATGTGTCCCAGCAACTGGAGAGACCTGGCTCTGTTTATCTTTCCCCAGTGAATTTAATCCTGAATGTGTGTGTGCATGTGTCATTCCTTAGCAAACCTCAAGGTGGACTAGCCAGCAAGCAGTAGACCTGCATGGAAAGGCACGAGGTCTGAGCCCGGGGGTGGGTGAGGGCCCCGCTGTCCAGGAACAGATATTAGGTAGGCTTAGGGCTTGTACTAATATATGAGGAATATGTGACTGTGTGGGTGCTAGATCAGTTTGAGATGAGTGTGCAAGTGCATGCATCTGCTTGCTAGTGAACATCAAGCTGGACTAACAGGTGAGCAGGAGGAGACCTGCATGCCGAGTAAGGGGCCCAGGGTCCAGCCATGGCATTAGATGGACTGAGAGGCCATGCTGATATTTGAGGGATGCATGACCGTGTGTGTTTGTGAATCTACAGAGTGAGCGGGTGTGTGAGTTTTCACTTCAGTCCTGATCAGTCAGAAAGGAGGAGCAGGACTGGGCTGCTCCATGTGAGTGCTGTTGGTGTTCAGGGGGCTGCCGCTAAAGACAGCGCCCTGGCTGAGGTCGTCTGTGTTGTCAGCCGTGTTAGTCATGTGTGTGTTTGCACACGCATGCACAGCAGCAGTCCATGGGAATGGGATGGAGAAACCCCTGTGTTCCCAGGCTGCACCTGGCTGGGCTTCAGCAAACTCAAAGAAGAAATCCTGATCCTATAATCCACAGCTGCTTCAGCAGCTCATAACTTCCTCAACATTTTCACTTTTACTACCTCTGAATTAGGTATGTTAGTTTTGATTTGATTTGCTTTGAACAGCTTTTACACATATCCATTAAAAATACAAAACAACATTATTTTCAGCTGTTTGACTTATATCTTTTTCACAGGAACACAGCATCTGATGTACAAGATCAGAGATCCACTTAATCTAATTTTCAAACACTTTGTGCAATGTTAGGTGTTTCAGAGAGATGCTATGAAAGCTGTCACGTTGAATGGTTCTGTTAACAAAATCCTCATTTTAGAAATTATTTAATTATGGATCTAGGATTCTCTGAGGACTGGTGAGAACAGAGCATTCAGTATTATGCATGGGACAACAAAAGTACCCTTCTAAGTAAGAAGTATCCACAAGTTGAACAGCTGCTGCTGCAATGAATGTTGCCAGCAAGAAGGAGAGTTTCCAGGTCCCTGCTGACGGCATGGGTAAGAGGTGATAGCAGCAACGAGGAGTCTGCTGGTCTGGGTGAGAAAGCAAGAGAAAGGGACACCCTCAGACCTGAAAGGATCCAGAGACTGAAATAATATCTGCAGAAGATAAGGTGGCTGAAGGAGAAAAACATAGTGCTCCACCTCCAATGATCTGTGCTTTAAAATTCAACTTTCAGGCTATTGCAACTGAATATGTGTGTGTCTATATATAATATATATACAAATATGTATGTATCGGTGATAAAGTGTTTAGGAGACTGACAAATCAGGACAGTTTTAAGCTTTAAAACCAAACTTTACTAAATTTTTTTCATTAACACCACATTTTTGCATGTTACTGATTGTCCTCACTATATACACAAAACTGTGAGTCAGTAACACTAATATGTTACATTAGTTATGAGTATACAACACCCTGGAGCTCATGGTGACGCTATTGGCTATGATCCTTAGTGGTTCTTGGTTGTGGTGGTTGAAGTGATCAAGCCTGCGAGATTTTGATGACAGAATTTAGAACTGAAGGGGGTTCATTTTCTTTCTTCTCCATATTTCCACCATGTTTGATGGTTTTATGCTATTTAGTCCTCCAAGGGGAAGCAGGGGTCTCATCTGCTCCCAATACTGCTTATATTGCTTTTTTTTTCCTTATCTTGCAAATCATGCTTCTTGTGTATTCCCCAAATTACACACATCTTTGTCCCTTTGATGATCACATTCCTCACATACTTTGTGAAGTGCTTATGCATTGTGTCTAGTTCTGCCATCACAGCATTACAAAATAAGTAAGCATTCATGCTAGTTACCTTATTTTAGTACCCTTATATCTGTGTTCAAGGCAAGTTAATACTGATCATAGCATGTGTAATTTCTCGTTGACATTAGCTTCTGCTTTGGCTACAAGGTATATGGCACCAAGAGAAGTTATTTAAGCACTAAGTTCAAAGTCTTAGTTCCAGACAAAATACACAAAGAGGTCTGGGCATTCAGTAATCCGATGAACAACAGCCATCCCTCTGAGTGCAGAGTTTTATGAATTAGCAAATAAAGAATGACAAAGAAATGTGTCAGGAGCTTACACCCCTGATTCTGAACTATAGGGAAATTATTTTATTATACGAGGATTATCAACCTAGAATTCTCTCCCAGACCTTGATTCTTAAATCATTTCTTTAAGAAACACAGCTGAGTCATTTATTCCAACGGATGCCTGGAAGGAATTGTGCTTAGTAAAAATCCCAGGCACAGACAGCTTGCCAGGATTTGGGAGTCAGACTTGATGCTCAGTATAGGAGACATACTATCTGGAAAGTATGGAGACTGATCAAAGGAGAAAAACATGCTTCATCCCCTTAAGAAAGGCTCATGAATAAGCATTCAATGATTAATACATTCTCTTAAGAGAATACAAACATGTGTCTAGTCCTAGTAAGTATGAAATAAAAACCTTACTAAACAGTCATTACAGAGAGTAAAATTTAATAAGTTCCAACTTCGTTGTATTTAGAAATATTTCGTCTTCTCTAATATTTTTTCCACTCTCTATTCATCCTGTTTCCACTGTGTTCTATACGTAATGATGTGAGAAGAGATAGACATAGGGGCCATAATAAACAATTAATGTGAAATGGCATTTTACTTATGTCAGTTAAGCAACATCAATATACAGCAGCTGAGGAAAAAATTTAAAAAGTTTATTTTCCTCTATATGTAATCAATTTTGATAATGTCTTCATGTTAAATATATAGAATAGAATAGAATAGAATAGAATAGAATAGAATAGAATAGAATAGAATAGAATAGTTCAGTTGGAAGGGACCTACGATGATCAGCTAGTCCACCTGCCTGACCACTTCAGGGCTGACCAAAAGTTAAATCATGTTGTTAAGGGCATTTGTCCAAATGCTTCTTAAACACTGACTGGCTTGGAGCATTGGCCACATCTCTAGGAAGCCTGTTCCAGTGTTTGACCACCCTCTCAGTAAAGAAATGCTCCCTAATGTCCAGTCTGAACCTCCTCTGGCACAGCTTTGAACCATTCCCACCCATCCTGTCACTGGATACCAGTGAGAAGAGATCAGCACCTCCCTCTCCACTTCCCCTCCTCGGGAAGCTGTACAGAGCAATGCCTCCTCCATACCAAACTAGACAAAGTCCTTAGCTGCTCCTCATAGGACATTCCTTCCAGCCCTTTCACCAGCTTTGTTGGCCTCCTCTCCATGCATTCAAGTACCTTAACATCTGTCTTAAATTCTGGGGCGCAGAACTGCACACAGTGCTCAAGGTGAGGCTGCACCAACACTAAATACAGCAGGATAATCACCTCTTTTGACCTGCCAGTTATACAGTGTTTGATGCACCCCAGGATGGGGTTTGCCCTCTTAGCTGCCAGGGCTGACTTCTATTGAGCCTGCTGTGAACCAGCACCTCCAGATGCCTTTCTGCAAGGCTGCTCTCCAGCCACTCCTCTCCCAGTTTATACTTGGGTCTAGTGTTACTCCATGCCAGATGCAGAATCCAGCATTTGTTCTTGTTAAACTTCATGCCACTGGTGACTGCCCAAGGCTCCAATCTGTCTAGATCCCTCTGCAGGGTCTCTTGTCCCTCCAGTTTAGTATCATCAGCAAACTTACTAAGGGTGTATTCAACTCCTGCATCCAGATTACTGATACAAATATTAAATAGAACTGGCCCTAGAACTGAACCCTAAGAAACACTGATGGTGACTGGTTGCCAGCCAGATGTAGCCCCATTCACTAAAACCCTTTGAGCCCTAATGCTCAGACAGTTCTTCACCTAGAGCACCATTAACCCACTCATCCCACAGTTGGACAACCTGTCCAGAAGGATGCCATAAGGGACAGTATCAAAAGCCTCACTAAAATCCAGAAAAACTACATCTACCACCTTTCCTTCACCCACTAGGTGGGTGGCTTTATCATAGAAAGATATTAAATTAGTTAAGCAGGACTTTCCCTTTGCAAACACGTTGACTCTGCCTGATGACTGCATTGTTCTTTAAATGCCTTTCAATAGCACCCTGTATATGTTCTCCATAATTTTTCCAGGAACTAAGGTTATACTAACAGGTCTGTAGTTTCCTGGGCCTTCCTTCGTGCCCTTCTTATAAATTGGAATAACATTGGCTAGCTTCCAGTCAACAGGGACCTCCTCAAACTCAAGACCTTTGGTAGATGATTGAGAGCAGTCCTGCTGTAACTTCCACTAGCTCCTTCAGAACTCTGGGATGAATCCCATCAGGTCCCATGGACTTACAGACATTCAGCTGATATGACTGGTCCCTTACAATTTCAGTGTCCGCCAACGGAAAGTCACTGTTCCCACAGTCACGGTCCTCCAACTCAGAGGACCAGGCAGCCCAAGGTTTATCAATATTATTAAAGACTGAGGGGAAAAAAACAAACAAACAAACAAACAAACAAAAAAAAACCTGAGTGCCTCCACCTTTTCTTCATCCCTATTTGTCAGGTGATCTGATGAAACCAAGTGAATTATTTTTAGTAGCCTTTCAAAAATTCGACATTATTTCCAACATATTTTCTTGAAATAACTCTGAAATGTCTACAGTTAAATTGAACTTGCTCCATTTAATGACTGTAGAGCTACTAAAGATTCTTCTACATTCACACGAGTTCATTGTCAATTTTTAAACATATTCAATACCCAAGGATCTCATTATTTTCTTTACTTGTAGCCCTTCAATGTTTCTAGTGCAAATCTTATTTCTCATTTAGTATAAAATATTTTGATGCCACTTACTCCATTTCTAAAATACTTTTGCCAGAGGCTATTAGGATTTCAGACAAGAAACTGCTTGCTTATAAATGAAACAATTTTCTTAAAAGACAAATAGACTGAGATACACACAGTCATACATTCAGTAAGACAATACACTACAGTCCATTTTTCTTTGTTTCTATAATAATGACAAACACATATATGGATAGACACTATGCCTGAAATAAAAAATGCAACTGATTACTGTTTCAGAAAGGTAGCTAACAGCTTCGTAGGAAACTAGAAATCCTAAAGCAGTAAAAACACATCAGAAGAAAAATAGCAGAGGAACTTGATGACAGAAATTGTTTATATGTGGTAAATTGGCACAGTGCGGAAAATAAGAAATTAGTGCCTCTCAATATTAATACTATACTTTCTATTTATTGTAGTACTTTATTCTTAATAACTGAAATTGAAGGACTTAAAACAATAGTTCATCTAGTCCATTCATGATAATAGGTAATGTTATGCATGTTTTCATTTAAAAACCAATCAACACAGAACAACTGTAGAATCAAAAGTAGTGTACATACCATGCCAACAAATTTTGATACCCATCAAAACAAAAAAATAAGTAAGAAGCAGCACTTCGAGAGCACCAAACTAAGTAAACTATGGATGTACAGTGCTGAGAAATGTAGCCCACCATCTGAAACGCAGACAAGGGTACCAGCCAGCAAACTGTCAACAGGTGACTGGTCCCCTTTATCTTCTTATGTCTCCATTTTTGCACATTTGTTCCTTCCCAAACCACCTTGATCCCTCCATTTCCCCACCTTTGGTTCCTCCCCTAAACATCCCATAAGAAGTCTCACACAATCCTGGCATGCTCTTCCCCTGCATCCCATAATGAGCCCTATCCCCCAGGGCAGCGACCCCCCAGTCTGGGCAGTGCCCAGAGAGCTGTCCCCAGGGACTCATTGTGTTGGGCCTCACCTGGCCCATGGGGCTGATGCTCTCCTGGGAAAGTCCTGGGAAGGTCAGGGCAGGGGCTCATGTCTCTATGCTCCTCTGTGTGTAGGGGGGAGATTTTTATCACATGCCCTAATGCAGATCAGCTCAGATCTGCATTTCAAGCTGCACAAAAAATTACAGCATCACCACATCACTGCTCGTTACTTTTAGGTCATCATTCTCCCAGTGATATGCGATGCTGCTACAGAAAAAGAAGCAGGCGACAGAACTGGCTGTGAAATGCTATTCAAAATCAGCACCGATATACTCTTTGCTGTAATATTGCACTTGGCTAAGCAGGGGAAGGGATTCAAACATTATAAATCATTTGAGAGTGGAGTACAGAGCGAAATAGATAGGAAAAGGATCTAGCTATGTTCATGCATACCAAATATCTAGCTGAAACAAAATACCCTGAAACTAGTCCAATAATCTCTTCCACCCACTTTCTTTAACCCCCCTCAGTTTCCGATCAATGTCTAACATTAAATAACACAAACAGAACTCTGAAATATCTTACTAGGCTACCTTGAACACTCTCAGACAAATTAATAATGCAGTCACGAATCAAAATTAAATGTCTCAGCTGTGATATTTGTGTTCATCAGATACATTTAAGTTCCATTTTTGACTGTCTTTTCATCAAGATTAAAAATTGCAAACACTTGCCACTAAAATTTCCTAACCTATCTCTGTCTCTATAACCTCAGCATATGGCATCTAAAAGCCATCAGTATACTTTAGTTGTGTATCCAGAAATACATCTCTAAATAAGGTTATCAATTCTGTCTGCAATGTCAACAGTCTCCATCCTCTTTAGTGTTTATTAAAGAACATATGGCAGGCAGATAGAACACCACTCTTCTTTCTAGGTATGAATTACTTACAAATGTTCATTATATATTTTTCAATCTGAAATTAGAGACAACGTTACCAATATTTTACAGGTTTAGTTCTTCTACCGCTCTGTGCACAGAATTCCTGTCCAAGTCAAGGAGAATCCTTCATGCAGAACAACAGCAAACCAGAGGCCTTCTAGATTTGTTCTCCTGCAAACGCCAGAGGATTTGTATATGTAACTCCTGTAAGTATCATCAAGAATAATTAATTATTAATTTTATATCTACAGTGCTTATCTTCCTTAACATTCCAAGAACCACACAAAGACATTAAAAACATTAAACATTAAACAATGCAACAGAAAATACAGATAAAGAACAGTCACATAAATAATTAAAACAAAATCTGAGATGCAATAAAACCTTTTTTCTATAAAGTATTCCTTTCACCCCCTGGCTAACAAATATAAGTTTACTGAGAAAATCTACACTTAGCAGTGAGAATGCACGTCAGATTTGCTCGATGAAGAATGATAGTACATACATTGCATCTGATTATCGCTGAATGGCAGTTAAATAACTGACATAGAATCATAGAATCATTTAGGTTGGAAAAGACCCTTGGGATCATCGAGTCCAACCATCAACCCCACTCTACAAAGTTCTCCCTTACACCATATCCCTTAACACCACATCTAAACGAGTCTTAAACACATTCAGGGATGGCGACTCCACCACCTCCCTGGGCAGCCTATTCCAGTGTCTAACCACTCTTTCTGTGAAGAATTTTTTCCTAATGTCCAGCCTAAACCTACCCTGCTGCAGCTTGAAGCCATTCCCTCTTGTTCTATCGCTAATTACCTGTGAGAAGAGACCAGCACCAACCTCTCTACAATGTCCTTTCAAGTAGTTGTAGAGAGTGATGAGGTCTCCCCTCAGCCTCCTCTTCCTCAAACTAAACAGTCCCAGCTCCTTCAATTGCTCCTCATAAGATTTATTCTCCAGGCCCTTCACCAGCTTCATTGCCCTCCTCTGCACTCGCTCCAGCACCTCGATATCTCTCTTGTATTGGGGGGCCCAGAACTGGACACAATACTCAAGGTGTGGCCTCACCAGTGCTGAGTACAGGGGGACAATCACCTCCCTCCTTCTGCTGGTCACACTATTTCTAATACAAGCCAGGGTGCCATTGGCTTTCTTGGCCACCTGGGCACACTGCTGGCTCATGTTCAGCCGCTTGTCCATTAGAACCCCCAGGTCCTTTTCTGGCAGGCAGCTCTCCAGCCACACTTCCCCAAGCCTGTAGCGATGCATGGGGTTGTTGTGGCCCAAGTGCAGGACCCGGCACTTGGCCTTGTTGAAGCACATCGGCCTTGTTGAAGCACATGTTTAATATACCTTTACTATGTCTCAATCTAATGCAAACAGGAAAGTGGAATTTGGAAGGATGTTTTAGTCTCCACCCACCAGCTCACCCACTTTCCTAGCTACACAATCCACTATAAAAAAAAAAAATCTTTTTTCTTACTATTTCAGCACCTCAGCACCCTTTCCTGATTTCTTTTCCTTTACGTACTGCAGTACTACTATTATGACAGAAGGATAATCTTTGATGCAATTACAGACAATTCTCTTTTATTTATTACTTCAGTAATAAAGCATGGCAATACCCTACCACACTTTCCCCCCCCCCAGTTTCACCTCTTCTCTTCTTTTGTTCTACTGTCACTATGTGCAGCCATTCCCTATTACGGAATTTCCTTTCTATGTCCATGGCATCCTGAACTCTAGGTGATAATCTGTCTTTATGTATATACTAAATAATTGTATTTGTTGCAACGATCACATTAAGTATCTTTTCTAAACCTTCACCATTCAAGGGTCCCTTTGGCAAGCTTTCACTGCACAATGTCGCACTGTATCCCATGCATGAGCTCGTTGGGAGCTACTTATCTATCTCAACAAAGCTGTGCATTGAGCAGAATAAACAATGACATCTTTGGTCATGGATCAAAGGTTCTTAACTGCCAGATCTAAGGGGTAATACAGCTAGTGTTCAAATAGCTATTTGAATGTATGCTACTCAATTACTAAGGACAGGGGAATCAAGATCTAAATTCTGCCCAAGCTGATTGCCTAGTAAATCCTAGTGAGCCTGGCCTCACTGCACACACCATGTAAAAAGTCATTCTGCCTGTGTAAAAAGTCAGGCACTTCTGATTTCACGCACCCTATAGGTTTTCTAAATCGTCAAACTCAAACTCTGCCGACTGGAGATGGGAGAACATTACAGTGGTGACAGTTTTTGCTGAGAATATCTGTTGTCTAAATCCCAGAAAAACACAACTACACACTAAGATGATCTTTCCTGATCGTGACTGATATAATAAAAATAAATTTAGTCACTAAGCTATGCAAAATCTGATAGCAGTAGACCAAAACGTATTTCTTGAATTCCACTTGAAAACTAGAAGTTATACAGTACAATATCTAAATCAGGAAATGTTGCATAGAATAGAATTGCATTCTCTCTCTTGTCTCCAAACAGATTTCAAATGTGGCCTCTAGCAGAATGAAAGGAACATTTAATATGGAGATAACAAAATCACAGCTAATTGTGATAATGAAACGTATGATCTTTGTCTCCCCGTGAACAGTGCATTTGAGAGAAGTATTCCTTTTTTCTTTTATTTGGGAGTCTAATGGGTACTCTTGAATATCACTGCTATACGGTTTTCTTGAGATATTTTGTGCTAGAGGCAGCTTAGAACCTAATTTATGAAAACCTAAAAAGTAGTCAAGAAGACACCTTTCCCCTCCAGATAATTCCATCACTGTATTTGCTTTACTGCATCTTTCTTTGTGTTGTATTATACTTGATTTTCATACTACGGCTATATCCTCTAATGTGAATATATGGCAGTAACATCAGCACATGGTGACACCCCAACATTTGTGGAATGATCCCCTCCCCACTCTTTCCCATCCAAACCTCATTATCTGTTTCACACCAGTGAAACTATTCTACTCTGAGTAAACAGAGGTAAGGAGTGAAGTGCCACCTACCTGGAGATGGCATAACGGTGTCATCTTCTTTGTGACCTCCTCTGATGAACTCCAACAGATGTTGAAAAGCGTAAGTGAGAAAATGGAAGTTTGGGAGTGTATTTGTAATACTCTCCTACTGTTTTCAAGGTAAGAGAAGAATGTTAGGGCTCACCAACACACAAGCAAGCAGTTCAGGGTCATTATTAGGTCTAACGTAATCATATTTGGGTTTATAACCAGATTAAGTTATGAGAATTCAGAGAATTCTACATTCTGCATTAGGTAAGGATGTTCAAAATAATCATGTGATATGTGTGAATGAGATTTGTATCCTAAGTCAAATACACATTTTAAAATATCACTGCCTATATGCTTTACACATGCCTACAGATGCTGTCTGTGCTTGCAAGCATTGTGTATCGTATTATTCACAGTGTTATTTGTCATGGAAGACCCCACTGCAGTTTTTAAAGCAAAGCAATCAGTCTATCTACAATTAGAGTGAAGTCACCTGGGGGCGAAATGTAGGAGTTATTTAACAAAATACAGCTACCTTACACAAAAGTATATGACAGCGAAGGAAGAATAACAAATGCAGTTGAAAATGTAGGAGGAATTTGTAATGTAATTATCAAAACTTAAATTTGATCTGCCTTGGCAAAGAGAAGAGGGAACTGTGAAGGGGGGAAAAGCAAATACCAATAGTAGTACATTATTCCATAGAACTATTTTGGTGTATTTATTTCTTGGAGATTCTGAGGCAAGAGTGCCTGCTTACAGATACTGTAACTAAGACATCACAGTCTAGTTTACCTTATGAAGCATCCAGCAATAACAGCACGAAGGAGCACCACCACTGTCAGGTCTCCAAAACACGTTTTCCACTAGCATTGCTGATATTCACGTGCCTGACAGGTCAGACATTTAAGTATCTGCCCATTTCTGATTTCAGCACATTTTAGAATTCTTGGGAGTATTTAATCATAGTGATTGACTTAATGGTCCTTGCCAAGTCACTTTCATCCTTGACTGGTACCCAAATGATCAATAAGCCTGACCATGCCAAAAGAGGGGAGAAAGAGAGAAAGGAGGAGAGAGGAGAAAGAGAAAAAAAAGAGGGCAAGAAAAAGAAAGAATGAGAGAGAGACAGGGACAGAAAGAAAAACATGAAGGGAGGAAGAAAAACAGAGTGAGAGAGTGAAAGAAAGGAAGAGAGAAAAAAGGGAAGCAGGGAGAGAAGGAGAGAAGGAGAGAGAGGAGGAGGAAAGGAAGGAGAGAGGGAGGGAAGGAAGGAGAGAGGGAGGGAAGGAAGGGACAGAAGCAAGGAAGAGAGGGAGGCAAGTAAGGAAGGGAGAGAGAAAAGTAAGATGGGGGAGGAGAAGGACACTATATGAATATGAAATATATAGCATAACCTACAGCTTGAATCTAGAATCACTCAAAAGCTTATGGGATGCTAGTATTTAAAAACAAAACAAACACATAAAAATGCAACATCACAATGTTTGAAGGTTGGTGTGGGGTGTTCTGTAAAGAAATTCAAATCAATCCCTAGCATTAATACTATCAAATGTGCCTAAAATTTGCCTTAGTAGCTGAAGCACTATTTTTAAAATGCATCTAAATTACTTGCAAACCTAAGGGTCTTTGAAAATTAGTAGAAATTGGACACAAAAATTCCTTGGTCATCCTATTTTTAACTCTAAGCATTTCTTCGTTCATGTTTAACATCTAACTGATAAGCCAAATTTTCATTTTCAGAAGTAATACAGATAACTCACAGGGTAAATCTTAGTGGATGCCAAACAGACATGACTTCTAACAGCATCAAAATAAGCCTCCTAAATAAGTTAGGTATTGAAGTACTGAGGAATGCAATGCATGAATTAGAAATAATAAGTCTAGGTCTTCAATATCTATTTCTTATCCTCTATAGCTGATAAGTATTTACTCCAAGGAGATTTGAGTTACAGAGCTGAAAAGTATTCTTGGGGGGAATAAGGGCAGAACTTCATTCCAAGCACATAAAAAAATCTGAGCACTAGAAGTGAGGCCTTTTGCGCTATTCTGGAAGCACAAGTCTCTCTTCAGTTTTGAAATGCTCCTGAAAAATGGATTTCAGCTACAGGCACACATACATGTATAAATGTACATACATGTATATAGTAAAAAGAGATACATTGGAATTATTTTAACGAATGCAATAGGTAGGTTCTGAACAGAGTGATTTTCACCATTATGTGAAACAGGGACCACTGAAATTTTGTCAAGAAGTTGGTCCTAATGTGGCACTGCCCTTAACATCAGCACAAGGCTCACATCACTTCTGAGATCACGTTCCTGAGCTGCTGCAGAGGAAGCGAACAGGCCCACCAAGTTTCAATTACAACAGTCACTCTCCAAGGCTTATGTGTCTGCAAGAGAGGGCTGTGGACAGTACATGAGGCTGTGAAATATGTACCTTTGCTTCTCCCCAGTAAACAAACCTGTATGGATCCGATGGGGCCAGTTAGTGTCAGCACTTGCCACTAAAGCTACTCTTTCCTCATGCCAGCTACATGCAGTCCTCCAGCTACAGAGACGAGTTCAGCCAGCCATATGCAGGGCCACACTCTGCTAAATGCTGTTGGCGTCACTGAAACAGGGCACGGTTGTAAAGGAGGAAGGAAGGCACATACTGCTCACCCCTACACCCACATGGGAGCAGACAACATGGCCATGCACACTTGCTCTTTTGCATCGTGCTTTGGGAGTAAAGGAGGAATCACTACCTTTCCAGATTCCTGCAACGCTATTTTCTATGATATTGTGGTACTACTGTGTATATATAAACACATACACATAAATGTATGTTCATGCAAATTCATATATGCACCTACACATACATAGAAAGCCTCTCATCATATCCACGCCCCTGTTAAAAACAGTTCCTAACCAGAACACACCTTTTGACAAATGCACTCCATGCACACATAAAAACCACACACGCTGCTAGACATGGGGAAATGCAAACCCCTGTGCAGACACACGTGCAAAGAGCCATGCTTCGTGACTGCCTGCCAAAATTTCCCAGCTCACACAGTCGTGTACATCAGCACTTCACTTCAGATCACACCCGTGCACTCACACACATGCACATGCGCGCATATGTACCGTGTGCATATCCATGTAAAAATATACACATGCAAACCTGGGTGAATGAGCACATACACACACACGTGCAAGACAAAAGCATGTGCAGAGGCACACACGCTGACGTGTTAGAACACATGCAAATGCCCACACAAAGTACATGCACAAACAGATCCATGCACACTGACATACACACAGATACATCACATACACACAATACACGTGTGCGCACACACACGCACAGAATCACCCAAGTACACAGGCGCACACACACAAAACACATGCACTGACATACAGGTGCACGCACAGAAATACACATGCACAGGCTCACACACAGTATCATACACCACACACAGGCACACACGTGCCCGCATTCAACACATGGATGCACACAAACACACTCACACACACTCACACAGACACACGTGCACTCCCAGGAGCAAACACGCACGCACCCGACGGCACACTCACCCACCCACCCACCCACAAAAACGCACAGCGCGTTGTGCGCAGACCCAAGCAGCCCCTCACAGCGGCCCTCGCACCCCAGGGACAGCTACACCTGCACACGCGTCTCCGCGCACACACTCCCTTCGGCACAACAGCGCACCACCACCCCCTGGAACAAACGCCTCCGCACACCCACCCACACATTCACACCTCCGCACGCCTCCCGCACCGCAGGCGTTGCTTGCCCGCCCCCTCCGCACGCCTCCCCCCCGAGCTAGGGAACGGCCGCCCCGCGCACCTTGCGCAGTAGTTGCGCCAGGCAGAGGAGGAAAGCGGAAAGCGCAAGGCGGAGTGGGTGCCGGTTCCCGCAGCCCCGCCCGGCAGCCCCCTTTCCCCCTCGGCTGGGTCCCCCCCCACCGCAGCGCAGCGCCGCGCCGGGCCCTCCCGCCCCCGCGGAGCGGCGCGGCCCCGGCGGAGCGGCGCGGCCCCGGCGGCTCTGCGGCGCGGCCGCTAGGTGGCGCCAGTGCTCTTCCTGGAGGAGCGGCGACCGCGCCGCCCCGGCCACCCCCGCCCGGCCTGGCCCGGCCCGCCGGGAGCTGCCGGCCCCCCCGCCCCGTCTGCTGCGCGGGGTGCGCAGGGTGCGCGGGGTGCGCGGAGCCGCCTTTCCCCCCGCCCGCCGCGGTAAAGAGCCCCCTCAGCTGCGAGCACGGCTGTAGCCGCGCTCTTCGGGGAGGGGGGCTGTGCCCGCCGCGCTCCTGCCCGCCGCCTCCCCGCGCCCGCGGAGACCGGCCTTGTAATTAATGACTCCGCGCAGAGCAATTAGCCTGCGAATCCCCTGGGAGACGCACATGGTGCCGTGCGAAGTGTGTGCCCGAAGGCGCGTATGTGTGAGTGTGAGTGTGTGCCGGTGGTGACGATGGCAGCCCCCAAGCATCGCACGTGAATTCTTAATAACGAGGTACTGATTGTTTTTGCGAGCGGCGGCAGGATGGATGAGCCCCGCCGTATTAGCTGCCGGAGGCTCCTCCGGGAGGCTGTGGAGACCTCGCCACTGTATTATTTCTCGAGCCGTTTTCCTAGGCAGAATTGATCCTCTTGGAGGAACAGGGGGGCGGGGGAAGAATCTCAATTGCAAATACTGTTTGGAGTTTATTGGAGAGAGTGTCTGAGCTTTAAGATGCTCCTCCGTGGCTCCTGGTGGATGCTGTAACGAGCCAGGATTGTGGTGGGTTTCGGCTGTGCAGGGAGTTGGGGTAGCGGGGGGATGGGGGGAAGGAAAAGACACGATCGAGAGTAGCTGAGACTTTGTGCCCCCGTTGGAGAGATGGTTGAGTCCTCGTCAAGGTTGCTGTGGTATCCCAGAAACACCATTCACTCCGAGCTGTGACCGCGCACCATCAACAGCAACAACTCCGCTGCGCCTGGCCAAGGAATAGGAATTAGGAGCTCTCAAGAATAATATGAAAGGGATCTGCAGAGGGGAAATCCGTGCAAAGGAATCGAAATTAGCAGACTTTTGGGAAAGGGGATGTACTAAATGTGGCCGGCTGGACTTCATCCTGGTGAAGAAAATGGAGATTAAAAGTGGATTTACATTTTGGAACCTCGTCTTTTTATTGATGGTTTCGTGTGTGAAAGGTAGGGTAGTATTTGAGGGGTATATTTTTAGGGGTCCGTTTGCTTTCGGTCAGGGCGTTGCAAGCTCTCGCTTTATACCAAGATGTATTTCAAAATATATTTATCTCTTTATTGTATATTTTTACCCTGGGTACTTTGCAATGGAAAGATATAAATGATTGCTAAAGCGGGGAGGAAAGAAGGAGTTGATTCAGAGCTCTCTTCGGAGATAGGAAATGTATTTGCTTGCCAGGCTTGGCGTTCAATGCAGTGACTGAGCTGGGGCTCAATAAATATTCTTGCAGTATGCTCAAACGGAGACGTGAGTTGGTTCATATAGCCTCTAACTAGTGTGTATTCAAGCAAATCCCACTGGATGACTTTTTTAAGGTGATGATGATGGTAGTGTGTCGGGGGGGGATTACCTACATTTCTGGTTTTTCGGTCGAGCAACGGGCTCTTTGCAGGAATGCCTATATCGATGCACTTATTAGTTTAACCCCTTGCGTGGGGAAAGTTACGGAGGAGCCCAGCGTGTGCGTAGCCGTCTCACAGCCCGAAATGCGCTTCACGCTCAGCTGTTTGTATGCACGCAGGGCTCCCCGGCTGTCGAAAAGGTACGTTAGCAATTCAGCCTTGAAGGCATGGTCTGCCGCTGGGTGTAAAGATCGACACCTTTTCTCTTCCCTCCTTTGGTCCCTTTTCCCTGACGTATGTGGGGGGGAGGTTGGGTTTGGGTTTTTTGTCTTTTTTTTGTCTTTTTTTTCTTTCCGAGCAGGAGCTGTTTTGCTTTCTTCCTGCTTCTGTCTTCATGAAAGGAGAGCAAAAAGGAAACCTCTAGTTAGCGGCATAAATATCTCCACTAAGTCTGTGCTTGCAGACAGTTAAGGGAAATGCTACACACAGAGAAAAGAAGAAATATGTGGCTTGAATAATGTGCACCTTCAAAATTACACAGGCATCGCTAAACGGTGAAGTGCTGATCCCATCAGGCGTGCCTTCAGTAAAAGGATCTATTCTGCAACTCCCCACAGTCGGCTACCCACCCGAAATAATCTCCCCTTGTTTGTGACCAGTGATTAATATCTGATTAATCACCCTTTTATCCCCCTCCTCATCCTCATCCCTCCTCCCCGCCACACACATACACTCCCAGAATATTTAGTAGACGTTATCGATCCTCTCCGAGTTTTTAGACTTGGTTATCGCCTACGGAGGTTGCCTGCACGGGTGGGAAGGAGGTGTGTTGGGGGCGGGGGGGGGAGGACGGGAACGGACGCATTCAAAGGCGTGCCTTCCCAGGCTGGCTCTGCCTTGGATGAAACAGTTTATTGTAGAGCTTTGCAGCTGCTTGTCCCCCCATTTGCATTGCGTGGAAAAGATAATTCGTGTTTCACCGAGGGGGCGTAGAGGGCTTTTACCTCATTCCATATTATCCTGACATGTGGGACCCGAGGGGAAGGGACTTGCCTGTGATGTTAATGCACATTTTAATTACAGGCGGCTTCTCTCTGTTTGCGTCTATTGAAGCGAGCTGCTCCCTGCGCTTTGCCCCGCTCTGGAGAAGCTTTGCCATCAAATCCAACCCGGGGCTTTGGGGGCATTTCTTTCCTTTGGTTCAGCTCGCTGTCATTAACGCGTTCTCTGTGCCGGGTACGATCATTTGCAAGTCATGGGCTGGCTGCCTGCGAGGCGCGCCGTGCCGTGCCGCTCCGCGGCGCTCAGCGGGCGCGGTACGGAGGCGCTGGGGCTCACGGGTGGCTCCGGAGCTGCTGCCGAAGCAGCTGCTTTGTGAGCACCGAGTCGCGGGGCGGCAGCATCCTACAAAATTAAAGACTCGGGCGGTTCTCCCCGCGTCGGGATGGCCGCGGGAGCCGTGCAAGTTTCCGCGGCACCTGTTGAGAAGCCGCTTCGCTTGCCCTCGGAGGGGAGGGGGAACACTGGATGCTGAGGGCACAAGCTGGGATGAAGCACCTAAAACGGCCCAAGAAAAAGAGAAAAAAAAAAAAAAAGGCTTTGCAAAACTGGCCCTTTCCTTTCCTGCCCACGAAACAGTCCCAGAGAGATGTCAAGAAGCGGTTTCCTCCCTATTGTCAGGGCCTGAGTTTTCCAGGTTCTGACCCTGGCAGATTCCGTAGATTTCCCTCGGACTGAGGGGTCCTCCCAGCAACTGCGCATCTAGTAGGTCAGATTGTACGTCCTGGATGTGGGCCCCTTTAGGCAGCCAAGCTCCATAGAGCTGGCTTAGACTCACTGCAGCACTGCATCTATTCTGGGCATTTATATTTAGTTCTCTCCCCACTCCCTTGAATGAATACATTTTACCTCGATTTGCATTCCCATCGTGTCAGCATGAGCTTCTGCTCCCAGAAACCTTGGCAGAGGCAAAGAATGAATGAATACCTGCCCATTTTAAACATTCCAGATATTGGGGGCAAGGTGACTCCCCAGATTCTGCATCTGCTCTACCATTGCCTGGCAAAGGCCCTTTCACCACACCCCATCTCCACAAGCTCTACCCCATACCCTCTTTGCTTAATCATGCCTATTGAGTAGTCCAGCACCACATCATAACATCCAAACTGTTGCTGAGGTTCCCATCATCCAGACCACTTCCACAGCTTTGCTTGATATCTGCCTCTCAGGCGCTTCCTACTTTTGTCATCGTCCTGTCGCCATTTCTTCAGGCTTGATCCACAGCTATTCCACTGTTACAGGTGTTAAACTATCCTAGGGTGCTTACAGGGCCATGTTCATATCTGATTAATTATGCAGTCCTTGTATATAACCATATAGACAAAAAGGGAGAAGAAAGAAGGAAAAAATTGGAGGAAGGAAATTGCAGAACTGCTAGGGAAGGGCTGACAGTAAGAGCTGAAGCAAAGAGGAATTGTACCTTCTTCAATGAAAATCTTTAACTGCTTACACAATATCCCATTATGCCATGGATCAATCTCCAATAAAATCCTGATTGGATAGGGATGGAGTAAAAAAGCAAAGAAGTGTCACCATTGAAAAGTGAGAGAAGGCACAGAAGCATTAAAAGAAACAAACAAAAAACAACAAAAAATCCCTACAACCCAACCCTTAGAAAATGCCAAACTGGGACATTCTTGGCCAACTACAGGGGATGATGGATGCTGTGCTCTTCCCTTTAGGTGTGCAAGACTCCCCCCCTTCTCTCCCACCCTCCCACGGGAGAAATGAGAAGCACCATTTAGGCACGGGAGGTACGAACCAAGCTTGAAGGAGCAGTGAGTGGAAACCTCCACCTTCCAGCCCCCTTACACAAAGGGAAAGAGAGGGGAGAAAAGAAAACATGAGAAGAAGAAAAAAAAAAAAACCACAGAAGTCAAATCCGTGGCAGTTCTTTTATATGCAAAAATGAAACAAGCAGCATCAGTGAGCTTTGCCTCCTGGGATTAGGAGAGGAATCACTGATACCTGCACCTCTTCGATTTGGCACCTCCCTCCACCGAAAAAAAATATTAGAAAATGCTTGTGATCTGTTTGTGGAAGCAAACCACAGAGGAAATCAGGAGAAATGACCAGAGACCACAAGACTCCTCCATCTCTTCTGTGTAGCTGTCACTCCAAGACAGAAAGCAGAGAGCACCGAAGTCTGCTCTTTTGTCTGCCTGGCTAAAATGAAGCTTTGCCTCTGCCGTTGTTCCTCTGTTCCCCTGTTGCAGTTGTGACAAGCGGAACAAGGGCAGCTTTCAAAATAAAAGGGAGATGAAGCAGAGAGATTTTAAACGGCTCATTGACAGAAGAAGTGATGAGAAAATGGAAAGGATTTCCATTTTCAGTGACGGGTACCCGGCATGTAAGAATATTTAGCAGGGACAAAGCATGCCCTGCTTCTTTCAGCCACCTCTGCAGTCCCCATTCTGCTCCATTCCCACCTCAACCCCTCTCCCTGCAGGCTCCGCCAGCCCCTCCCCACCGCTTCTTTCCCAGTCGCTTATGGGGTTACTGGCGGATGGCTTTCCCCGGTGGGGGACGGGTGGCCGCAGCGAGGTGCTCGCTCTGTCCCTGAAGTGGAAACGGTTGGGCGAGTAACAGTAGGTTCAGGTTTCCTCATTTCCAGACGGTCGCTGCCGCTGCTGCATCGTTGTGCTTGTGTGCCTGCGTGCGTGTGCCTGTGCGTGTGTGCCTGTGCGCGTACGCGCGCAGGGGTGCAGGGACACCCTGACTAGCGAAGGGACAGCTTCGTCCTTCCTTTTCAACTCCCCCGCACACGCTCAGCTCCTCTACGACGCCTCTTTCCCATCAGCTCCCGCAGATCACACGGGGCTTCTGCTCAGTGCACCGCGCACAACACCTCAGCGATGTTTTTCAAGCTACTCAGTTCCGTAGGCTTGCAGGCAAAGTTACACCCCGCTCACCCCCGCCCTTCGCCTTCAGTTCAGGGCTAAAACAAGGCTCGGCTCTGCCCTCCGCTTAGCGCACGGCTCCTCTTCTTCTGCAGGGCAGAAATGAAGAAACACACAGCCCCTCTCAGCAGCACCAGCGGGGACCGCTCCTTCCTCCCCTGCCCGGTGGCATTAGGGACCCGCAAAGGGCACAAGGGAACGTCGCGCCTGCAGGCTCCGCTTTTTCATTGCGAGAGGCAGCAGTCGCAAGGCGGAGCAGGCCCGGAGCGGCGGCAGCCGGCACCACCCGCGCCCGCCACCGGTACCGGTACCGGCCTCCGCAGCCGCCCGGGGCGGCCGCACCTCCAGGCTGTCCTTCTTAATATACTCTTCCGTCGTTTGGCTTTGCTTTCTTTAGCTCGGTGACTTTTGCAAGTCTTTTGTCTGCAAGTCTGAGGCAGCATTAGGGTGGTTTGTTTTTTAACATGCAGAAATAGCCCCTCACTCCCTGCGCGCAGTGAGGCCGCTCCTGGCGGGAGCGGGCTGGGGGCTCTGGGCAGCCGCAGAGGCTGAAGAGGGACGGGTTGTATCTTCAGCTCCATTATCAACATCTCGACTTGCAAGCACGAGCCCACGAGACCTAAAGAACTCCGTGGATGTGCTTTCCAATCCCCCCTTCTCCAAACCCCCTGTGCAATAAACACAGCAGAAACTTACAGTCTACCTGTTTTTTTGCTTGTTTGTGGGATTTTTTTGTTTGTTTTTGAGGAACAAGTCAAGTAGGATCAATTGCCCATCTAGCTTAGTGCCCTTTATCTCCAACGGTGACTATTAGCAGCAGTTGAGGGAAAGATAAGAGAAACACAGGAAGTACAGAGTGACTAGCACACCATCCTGGATTTCAGCAGCCAGCAGTTTTGCATCTTCCGAGCTAAAGGCTGCTTTTGGAACATCGTGTTTTAGGAGGCATGAACTGACCTGTGCTCCACTCATTTGTCTGTTCTCCCTCCTTCTGTTTCCCTTCCCTTCCCTTCCCTTCCCTTCCCTTCCCTTCCCTTCCCTTCCCTTCCCTTCCCATTCATATGCATTCTCCATCCTTTACACTCTGCATCTGGCTAAAAGCACTGAATAGTATGAAAATTTGTAATAAAATTGGCTTTATGATACCCAGTGTTGGTGTGCTACATAGGTCAACCCCAGAAATCTGAGATTTGTAACCACTGAATGCACATGCATATACAGCTTGTATTTCTGGACACAATGGTTAAGGTTGAAATGATAGAGCAAAACCTTTGTGGGGAATTAGTTTACCAGATTACTCCAAAGCAGTCTCCCAGGAAAGAACAGTCAGAGAACAGACAACTTGGTCTAAGGTGGTGTTTTTTTCTTAGACCCCTATAATTTTAAGGTAGATTTTACTACACAAGATAATTGAAGAGGCAATATTTAAGTAACAAATAAGAGAGGCATATGATAAAAATCATTATTACAAGGCTATAAAACTTACCTCAAACAACTTCAGCAAAACCTATTTTGATTAAATAATTTTCATGCTAAGGTTTATTGAAAAATTCCAGAACTTTTGTGAGCTTTAAAAATGTGTCTTTCAAACAGTTTCACAGAATGTTTCCTTCTCAATGAAATTGTACAATTTCTCTACAGAAAGAGGGAATCTTTGCATTTATCAGAAATTCAAGGGACAATATTTATCAATGGACCTAAATGAAAGGGTGCATGATATGTAATGTACAGGACATCATCTGCCTCTTAAAAAAAAAAAAAGCCTAGTAGAACTAGGAAATGTTGAATATCTGCTTCCCAACATCCAGCTTTTCTTTCGGGAAATAGAATGGACAAGGATATCAGACTATGGCAAAGTCTTTTAAAAATAAACATGCACAAAACCAGACACACCATGTTTTTGTAGATATTTACATTTAGTTGTTTACTTTTCCTGGTCTCACTGCCTGTTCTTACAGATCATGTAAGGTTTACTATGGCGCCATAATCCTGGCATTGCAAGTGCTGAATATCGTTGTAAATGTCAAAAAAGGAAATGGTGGAAATTCATCATCTCCTCCTCAGTGTCTGAAATGTTGGATGGATACGCTTCTAAATTTAGGAACAGTGTTACTAAGAGAGAGAGAGCTTCAAAGTATTGGGGAACAGCATCCCGGGATTCCACCGGGACTGGTGCTCTCATGAATGGTATTGTCAAAGAGCAAGGTGTGCAGCCAGCACAGGTACAGAGAGACGGAGTGCCTGTTTTCCCTTGGATTCTACAAAATGCATCATAGCATCATGTATCGTATTCATATTGTATCATAGAAACAAGGTGAATAACAGTAAGTAACTTAACCACAGAAGGATTCATGGGGTGATGAATTCTCACTTCCCGAGGCCTGTAAATAACACAGATTATTTTTGCAACAGGACTAAAGGAATCTGGAGGCTTGAGGCAGAAAAACCTGAGCAATTACTTGGATTATATAGATGATGAATCACTACTTCTGACCTTGAATTCTATTTTATCTGTTTCCTATATCTACATATCTTATTAGCTTTACATCTTTATGCATTTTAACTTGTTTGATTTCATTCTCATGGAGTTGTGTGTACACATATGTGTACACATACATATATAACATGCACATATAGAAATTATATACGTATATTTGGTTATGTTATGAAGAAATTCAACTAACATTGTTAGTTTACGAAGATGCGTGTAACAACTTGAAATGTATGTTCTTCCTAAGCAATTCACTACCTTTTAATTTGTTGCGTATTCCTCATCTCAGAAGGAAGTTCTGCTATAATACATAACTGATTTCACTAACAAAACAAGAGTGCAAGTAGTAGTAACTAGGAAATTGTAGGAGGAATGCTTGATGAAAAGAAAAAACACCAGTTACTGAAAACACTAATAAGAACTGATCCTAGCACATTAAGAATTAACTGCCACAATTATTTATTCCCACTAATTTAGGGAAGTTTTACCAAATATAGTTTCTATAAAACTGTTTTTAGTTGCATGAAAACCTCTAATCACCTTCCGAATACAGAAAAAAATATTTCTGTGCTATTTTCTGTTTTATTTTAATACTGGCATTATCATTTAAAGAGGCTGACATATCACATCTCAGAGGTGCCTTTATTTCAGTGGCAGTTAAAATGATCCCTCTGTGATCATTATCTTCTTATAGAACTGTTTTCAGACCCAGCAAATGGATGTCTGCAAGTGTAGTTTGGAGTCCTTAGCTGAAATGAGCTACATAAATGCCAAGTATGGATATTCTTCTCCTTTCTACATAGCATTAAGATGGAGCTACTTGAATTACACAACCTTTCCTCCGTTATTTGATTCAGGAGGAAACCTTCACATTCTACGATAGTTAGCTTTCTTGATTGTTGTGCAAGTTTCTTTGGGAATCAGAGCTTAGTCTGAAACTAATCTTTTAAAAGCATTTACTAAAGGTTGCACTTTTGCTTCTGTATATCAGCTTTGATCCAAAGGTGAATGGAAGTTATAAAACAGGATATAAAATGAGCTTCTAAACTGCCTGTTGTTGAACCCATTGAAAGCAACAGGAGAGTCCTGGATGGGACCTTTGAGAGTAGATTTGCCTTTGCTCCTTTTCATACTGAGTTTTGAATTACAGTTTTTCTGTAGATATATTTAATTTGACTTGGAAATATAAATTATAACAGGAGTCATATATTTCACAATACACTAGAAATTTTCAATAGAAGTGCTCTTTGGAAAACTCACATTGGATTATAAACCTAAAGATTTCAGAAGTAAATTGTTCATGATTCTATTTGAGGGAAGTAAAATATTCGGATACAGTCAGAAAATGTTCTGTCTTTCTACATTTTATTGATGATCATGTCAGTATTTCTGGGGATCAGTCCACTAGATTCAATGTAATGGTAGTATGCTAACACAATGGTAGCTGCAGTCTTTAAAACCACAGAATACTCATGCTTTTTGTCAGAACATACACTGAATTACAGCCAGTTTACAACCTGGTTTCAAGATTCCATATTAAATTTTGTTCTCCAGTAAAATATTTTTGAATTTGCAGAAGACTGCTAATAGTTACATGGAAACTGAGAAAATAGATTTCAGTTTAGAATGCTTTCAGATTTAATTATTAATGCAATTTAGTTTTACTTTTATTGGATTATAATATATTCCAGATACGTAGTTACATTTGAAAATGCTGAAAAACCACAAAAATAGGGAAGTTTCCAGATGAATTTTATTATATTTATCTTCTTCTAGCACATTCTTTGTATTTGCCACCATCTGAGAGTCTAAAAAAATGTAATATACTGAGCCAAAATCACAAGAACTAACATGTACTGGAAAACAAGGATCCAAATCCTGACTTTTGGAAAGCCTACCTGGTTAACCAAAGGTGGAGGGAAGAAAAGAATAGGTCTTTGGCCACCTAACATAGTCAAGTCAGTCAGCTCTGGGGTAAAAGATGTTTTTTTCATGCATCTCCAGGTGCATGTGGGAACACAGACATGGACATGCATGCAAGTGTGTGTGCATGCTCCAGCACTTCTGGTTGCAGGCATCTGTAGCTGCGTGCTCTATCAAGAAGAACCTAGGCTTTATTCATGACTACGCTCATCTTGTGTGTTTTCCCTTGAATACAGCTATGCTAACTGATACTTATAGTTTAATCATATGACTACTGCTACTCAATTTAATAATGCTTGTTGCATGGTGTGGCAGTTTTAATGTCCACAAGAGAAGAAATACATATAATTCATAATTCTTAATGAAAGGGCAAGACATTTTCTCCGAAATCTTTACTTCAGTGTTCACAAAAGTGCTTTTCTGATCAGAGAATTTTCATCAGTCTAGTGATTGAAGTAGCATGATACAAATTATCAAGTGAATGCTTTAGCAATACTCATGGCAACAATCCTTCCCTCTTAGGACTATAAATAAAATGGCTATGATTTTTACAGCATTCACATTATTTACTAAATATTAAATCCTTTCACATGAAACTGCTAAAAGATTTCCTCTTCAATTAGACCCTTCAATAAAGGGTCCTGGAACTGAGAAAAAAAAAGAAGATTTTACGTTTGATGGGCTTGAAAAATGTCCTCTTACAGGCAAAAAAAGGAAACTGACTGTCCAGTCCTCGTTATCTTCAATTTACAAAAAAAAAAAAAAAAGGAATATCATTACCTACTCCTTTCCACATCACTATTCAACATATCTATCAGTTTCATTCAGAATTATTCTTTTCAATAGCTGCTCCTTTCTGCACACTCTTTTGAAGGGGGCCAATCATTTCCCTCACACAATTCCAATAGATATTATCTTCAGAGACTTTGGTAATATCACCGCTTTACCCTTCATTTCAATCTTGGCAACTCCTTCATGGGAAAATAAAGTACCTCGGACATTTGGGAAAATATTTCTTTAGAGGTTTTTATAGATGCTATTTAATGAACTTTCATATATCCTAGATGCAACCATATTTTCCTTATAGCAATTACAGACATCTTGTAAGAATGTGAACGTTATTATACTTCTTCAGTGGCCCAATTTTCTACCCAAGTACTTCAGCATTCTTGAGAAAGTTTAATTTTCAGCTCCTTTCTGTGGAAAGAAAAATAGCATAGGCTAGCAACAGCATTTCTGTGTTTTTCATAGAGGATACAGTGTCAACAGAACCTCCTATGTCTTCTCATGCAAGGGTAACACATTTCCCCTGACAAATAGGTGAGATATATTTTATTGGCATTTTCATTGTCAGTAGTGGAAAGTTGCACCAACCATACAAAACACAGAGATTTTTGTAAACATCCTGACAAAGCTATGCTTCTCAAAGCTATTTGTCTGAAATAGCAATGAGCAAGAGAATCAATGTTTAATATTGAATGAGCTCAACAGCATTGGTGATTCCTGCATGCCTGCCTCCATAACTTTCCTATGGATATGCTTCCAAAATTCCTAAATCTCCCTAGTACTACAATTGCAGGTCATTGAAATTTGTATGAGTTTCTACACTAATTTCAGCTAGTTTTAAATTAAGATACCCATAAAAAAACCACTCTTCTAAGCTCTATCTATATATTTTTACTACACTCAAATTCTAGCTCATCAGCTAGCTCCTGTAATTTTTCCCAATTTATCCAACCTCCTCTGCACTTCTGGGCTCCCTTCCCAAACTCTCTTCCCACTCCACAAGTACCACTGGAGAAGTCCCAAAAACATAAAGCCTGCAGTAAAATATAGAAAGTTCTCTTCAGTTTCTATGTCATTTGTAAAGTCCTTTTGTGTCCCAAAGTAATAAACATGTATGGGTAATCTGTTAGGAAAAGGAATATCCCCCCCGCCTGACAGTTATAGATTAGACTTCCTAACTTTTTCAGGGTGTTCTTTGGATTTTAAATCATCTGCAAGAAGGCAAGTTTGGATGAGTGGATTTTCAGTTATATTTGTTTTCATTCTTCAGTCTATTGTGCCTGTCTACGTGATTATTTTTTGGTAACAAAAATAATAGCCCTTCACCCCAAACAAACAAACAAACTTCAAAACACATTATTAAAAAAGGTCAAAATCTAATAGATTTAAAGGTAAAATCCTTACTTGCATAAAAATAAACACTATAGAATCAGGTAGTTAAAACTTGGATACTTTGCATATTTTGGAAATCCAAGATGTATCTTCTCTGTTTCTCAAGCTCCAATGTATGCAATGAAACTGTCCATGTGACATGGTAAGAGAAATTTTAAAGATCTAATATCACTACTATATCCTTTACTGATATCATCGTTCTGGGATGACCAGAACAGACAAGTTAGGACTGTGGATACTGCAGAATTTTGTAGATTAATTAAAAAAAATGAAATAGAAAAGGCAAAAAAAAAAATGCATAGGGATAGATTTGTAGGTATTCTGTTATTCACTTGTTCCAAGATTGACTTTGAGCATTTCAATGAAATCAGGAGAGTTTGCTATGTATCTGACTTGTGAAATGTACTGTTCCAAATTGCTCCCTTTGGGGCCTCTTGTACTGGTCACCTCTTTGAAATCCATTGACAGCTGCGTTAACACAAATGTCTAATCTAAAGAGTCGGAGTGTGCCACAGAGGGAGAGAATCTGCTCAGCAGAGCCTCTGTAATTATTAAGAAGACACGAATTGCCTCCTAGAATTTAGGGTAAGCCTGAGGTTAAGTATAAGGAAAATAGATCATTTATTAAAAAATGTAGTGCACAATACAATAAGCATCGTATTGAATCATCATTAAAGAATTTGCAGATACTTCTGAAGATATAGCTGTAACTAATGTTATCTGAGATGTCTTCTGGAGTACATTTTCTTCATTCTTAACAGTTTGATTTTTTTGCATTATTAAGCCAGAACACAGTGTCTTGTAGGTGAACATCCTCTGGACAAACTCATCTGGATATATTTAGCTGATCAATTGTTTTCTCCTCATCTGCTTCCTCCATGTTTCATTTGCACAAAGTTTATTTGCACCATCTCTTTTGCACCATACATTTTTGTGCTTTTAATTCACAGACGACTTGGGGCTAGGTTCCTATTCTTTGTCTGGCGCACTTGGATGACTGTGCATTTTTTGACAACTTCTATCATGGATTTTTCCTGTTTGCCCATCTCTTACCAGTATTTTTAATACTCCCGTTATCTACTTGACCATCCATATTTCACAATCTCAGTGTTTTGTTTTGTTTTGTTTTTTTTCTACTTGATTTAATACTATTTTTCTATCTTATTTCTGTTGATATCTCAATGTTTCTAACAGTGTTTCTATTTCATGTTGCTTGGTGGCAGTAATTCTTTCCATTCAAAGCTTCTTACTTCTCAAGTGAGAAGTGTATTTTTGAACAAGAGCGATCATCCATTCAATTATAACATTATTGAAATATTTACCAGTAGATTATTTTAGAGCTTGTCCCCACTGAAATGAAAAGAAGATTTGTCATTGACTTTTATAAGAACAGAGCAGATTGTTATAACAAACAGAACACTTCCTTTCCATACAGAGGAGTTTATTTAGGATGTGACAGCTCTACAAAACCGTTCATACCATGCATGAGACTAAAGTGAAGAAACTGAAAAACTGTAGCAGTTGAACCACGTTAGATACTTTTTGATTGGTTCCCTAAAGTGGTGTTAGAACTAGGGGGCTAAGTAATCAGCACTCTCAAAAACCCTACAGGTCCATTTCTGTTCTCTGTCTTATGATGTCTTATGACTCACTTAAGCGAGTCCTAAAAAAATGTTTCAGACTTTAAGATCACTATCAGGTTTTATTATAGTTTTCGAATCCTATTCTGACTCATTATTCATTTATGAAGACATCAGGAGAAAAAATAGAGTTCCAAGATGAGCAGAAATTCTAAAATCTGTTTTAAAGCCTTAAGTAAATATTTTCAAAACTTTAGAAGACAATGAGTCGAGAGTTTATTAACCAATCACATATTTTTAACTGTGATTTGGTCTAGAAGTTGGCAGAAACACATGAGAAACCCCGAGAGTTTAAAGTTTCTGGCTGATCTCTAAATCAAAAGCAGCTGAGCAGATTTAAATATTTTGTGTAAACAAATTTGCATCCAGGGTGCTAATCTGCATGCCAGCTTTCAGTTTGACATTTTCTGAAATGATGGAAAAATGCTAAGCCCTTAATACTAAATGGAGTTCATAATGGAAATGCTGACAGAACCATAATTACCTGTATTGTGATTCTGCTGAAAGCTTCTTTATCTATCTAATCTTTCACAATGGAGTTAAATATAAAAATTCTTGAAAGGAGGAAAAAAGGAATTTTATGTTAGAAATGCTGAACTGCAGCAATACTATATTTTCTTCCAGACATCCACTTACGGAGGCAGCAGTGACAAAAAAATTATTTGAAAAAAGATGTAACATTTTCGTGGAACTCTAAAAGCAGGCAGTGATGCTTAAAAGTTTAACTTAACTTCCATTTTTCTATCTTTTTGAGTCACTGTTATGGTAAGGTATGAGTAAACAGATCCCATCAACCGTTTTTAATATGGCAATGAGGAATTATCATAGAATAAATTTTTCATTTACTTGACATGGCAAAAAAATACCAACCAACAGCAAATACAGAAATTAACATTTCACTGCCCTTATACCGACCACATGTGCTAAAATCTTCTGCTCTGTGGGGAGAAGGAAACAGAGGATGCGTTTAGAAAAATTCTCCAGAAAATGAAATTAAATAATAATGAGAAAAATGAGAGAAAGGTAGTTATCTGGACTCTGTAATTTAGCAAATCCATAATTTAAAAACTCCGTTATCTGCCAACTTTAGAGTCTCAAAATTTATCTGGAAGAAGCTTTTTCTCAGTGCCTTTTTCATCCCCCCCATGAAAATCTTCCCCAGTTTGTACAGGCTTTAACCACCTGAAAAACTAGACAGCATTTGCTCTGCAGAGGCTGCTTAAGATGTATGATCCAGACATACCAGCCTTACTCCATCTCCACACAATCTCTGTGCACCAGCCAGGGCACGCAACCGTCCGTGGAAAACAACTACCACGCATCACAGTAGCCCTTCATTGAAACAGAATATCCTCTCGCATTTTTGCCCGTTGTGGTTTGCTGTGAGGATGAAATATGTTTCTCCAAGGCTCCCACATCAAGGACTGACAAACTCAAAGAAAACATCCTGATGGAATCTGAGGAATATACCCCTCTGACACCTTCTTTCCAAACTGCCACCTTTTCCATAAAGAGTTCTGGACTTTCAATTTCTGCTTATAAAGCAGCTGCTTCAGTTCCAAGGTCAGCTATTTGCCCATCTCTGTATCTTCTTTAACATTACTCTGCCCTTCTCGTCATTTGGGGATTAAGACTCCAGGCAGTGCTCAAGATATGGGTACCTCAGGGTTTTCTGTTACACTTTGTCTTACTCTTCCTGATCGTGCTTCATATTAGGGGATGGGGGGGTGTCGGGGGGAGGTAAATGCCATGGAACATGAAGTCGATGATTTCAGACAAATATCAGTGATGACTCTGAGATCAAAATTTTAAGTTCCAAGTTCAGCATCATGCAGGTATCATTTAGATGTATTTTCCCATATGCATATTAATCTCTAAAACTCACCTACTTATGCATTTGCACACCCACTAATTTTGTGAGGACATTCTGGAGTTCCTCAACATTGGTGCATTGTTTGATTACCCAAAGGATCTTAACATCATCCCCATTCTTGCAAATTTCACTACATACTTCTTCCTCCATTGGGGATGGAGATGTGGAGGAAAACTGATCACATCATTGATCCTAGGGCAACCCCACTTTTCTGTCTTCCTCATCTAAGCAAGTGATCATTAAGCCCTACTCTGCTTCTTAGCCTTTAACCAGCTTTAAGTTCATAAAAGGATCTTTCCATCTGTCCTGTGGAAACTTACTTTCTTTAATAACAGTTGGTGGGGAGCTTTGTTCTTGTATGTTGACAGTGACTAAATTTAAAAAAGATTAGTTATTCTGATTAATGGATCTCTACCCAGAATTCCCTTTCCTTGTTAACAACTTTAACCAAAGATATTTAGTGGGAGTAATATTCTGTCTGTCTCACACCTCCTTTCAGAAGCTTGAACACTAAACTATAGATCCAGAAGAAGACAGTGGACAAGAACTGTAGCCATGATGCAATATGATAAATATTATTTCAACCATTTAAAGCATTTGGGAGAGCTGTCGAAGGCTCAAGCATGAAGGCCCAATACAAAGTCAGGCTTGTAATCACAGTTTCACAGAGGTGCCTAAATGAAGTAAGAGTGCAAGCTTACAGACAGAGTTTCCAGTGTGCCTCTTTCTTGGCAGGTCCTTATTGGCAGCCCATAGAAATCCCAGCCCTTAGCACATCAGTGGCTGTTAGTGCTAGTGGAGTTAAATTCTCTCACGCATAAAGTATGTGGAACATAGGACTTAACCTACATTTCTGAACTGCAGTCTTGGACCTCCTATCTTATGGTTTAGCCACTGAAAGAAGGGTAAGAATCCATCTCAGCTCTGCAACATCTGACTTATGAGCACCCAACCTCACTAAGTCAAGTTCTAAAACCACTGGAGAAGAGGGCTACCTGTGTATGTTGCTTTCTCCATTACACAGAAGAGCCATAAGTATTTTGTGGGCTGAATCAGAACACTTTTCATGGTACTTCTGAGGCAGGATGAGTTTGTTTAGTACTTTAATAGCAGACTTAAAAATACGGATTTCTGGAGTTGCAGGAAATGGTGTTGATTCTCTTGAAAGCACTTTTCTTTCTAGAATTTGAACTGAACTACTATTCCAAGCAAACTGTTAGAGACACTGAGCTGTTGCAGTTGCCATGTTTCAGATGAGATGTTGCTGGCATGTCTGGGCCTGAAAGATTGCATGGTATTTTTCACAGAATATTGTTATTAGCCTTCAGCTGCTGGCTAAATTCCAATTTGGGTAATTACAGCCTGCTATCTAAATTCTCTAAGCAGAGTATGTTAAATAACCTTCTACACTTCTTTTCCTAATCTTCTGAGGGACATTTCTGAGATTTATTAAATAATAGTTCTGCTTAATCTAAAAGGCAACTGCTCCTAAATGCTAGGGGAAAGTGACTGTTTCAGAAGGTGTGTTGACTACTCAGTGCTCAGTGATAAATTACACAGCTGCATTGGTGGTGCTTGCCATATAGGAAGAGTTCCTTAGCACTGTACAAAACCAAAAGGAAACACCTCCTTATCAAAATAGCTGAAATTTAATTTACAGTTGGTGGAAACATTTTAGATAAACAATGCAGTGTGTTCTACACAAGAAGACTGGTATGACCCCGGAGAAATCTACATAGAAAATTTTGGAAAAGTTACAAGATTATGAAGGTTTAAATAAAGATTTCTTATTCAAGATGAAGGATAAATACACGCAACTGTAGTAAACAGGAGAATGCAAAAATGTGTAAAGCTATGTAAAACTGAATTTGTCTCAAATACGAAAAAAATTAAAGGGGCAGAATTGGTCGATCGGACCAGTCATGAAACCAAGTCTCAGTTTTGCAATAAATGGATGAAAAGGAAATGTTTCAGATATAGTTGTAGAACATTTTGCTAAGCACAACTAGTTCAGTCCTTTGTTTCAATGTGAGAAGAAGAGGAGGGGAGGGGAGGGGAGGGGAGGGGAGGGGAGGGGAGGGGAGGGGAGAGGAGAGGAGAGGAGAGGAGAGGAGAGGAGAGGAGAGGAAAGGAAAGGAAAGGAAAGGAAAGGAAAGGAAAGGAAAGGAAAGGAAAGGAAAGGGAAAAGTATTGAATTTAGGTTCAATATTAATCCTATTATCGTTCAAAGTGTTTTTAAACTCTCCTAATTATTGGAGTAGTTTAAGGATAATTTGTTGAGCTTCAGTGCATCACTCCATCAAAAGCTGATGTTTGCTTCTCTGTCTGTGCCCCACAATAAGTATCAACATTGACTAAAAGAAGAAAGAGATAGGAAGCAAAGGGACTCCACAGAAATTTCTGCCTCAAAAGATGCTCTAACATTCAGTATCTGCATCTTTTCTCTGTGCCTGTTGACACAGCTGTGTTAAACTAGAAGAAACCCTCTCCCGCATAATTTCTTCCAATCTTATTTACCTGCCACAGAATACTCTTTATCAAGCCAGAAAAAAATTTTTCTCTCCATGAAGAAAGGACAGCAGCGTTGACACTTTTGCTCAGGATTGTTCCACCATGTATTTTGCAAACTCTGTACAGGCTCATGGGAAAACTTTATTTTTGTGAGTTTTACAGGGAACAATTCAACATACTTAATGCAAGCTTGTAACAATTCTGTGGATGCCACTAATGTTTGGCATTATTTTAGTTCAAGACAAAACCATCATAATAATACTCGCGTACTCACTCATGTCTGCTTAAAGTACATCTAAGCTCAGTTCTGTTTAATAAGGCACAATACCAAGAGCATTTTAAATAATGTTGTATGTAAATCAGGTATTCATAGGGTTTGTGCATGTCTGGATTGAATGGAAGCAGGGTTTGTGTTTATAGCCCCTTGAGAAATCATTTAAATCTGATTTAAGAAAGCAGTGATGTTACATTGCAGATGTTTGTCTTGATTGTAGTCTCAAAGTTTAAGGATTTCCATATTTCTCTGATGTTACAGAAGCGCAGAAACCTTTTTGGCCTAGTTATCATTATGACTTACTGTTGCCAAAAACTGCATTAACTGCTATTTTGGAGTGTCCTCCATATAGAATTTTCATTAGCTTAGTTTCTTGTTTGAATACAAAATTAATAAATATGACTGTAATACAATATGCACAGTTCCAAACCAAATAACTGCATTCTTGCAGGTAATGATCAGGAGAAAACCAGAATAAGTTAATTCCCATTAAACAGCTTCATTATTCCTGCATTAGTAAAACCTCAGGTACTTTGGTTTGCAATTTACCACTACATTACCAAAAAAAATATCAGGATATACGTTGTAGTTCAAAATGCACTTTGAAGTCTTCAGTTCTTTACAGTTGTGTAAGAAATTGGCTTCAAGGGAATTCCTACTGTCCTTTGCTAGAGAAAAACAAAAATAAAATCTTGGAGTTAGTGGGTCAAATATCGTCTGCTTTAATTACTTTACACAGATGGAAACCATGAATAATTATTCATAAAAGCCTATTTATATGCCCTTTCTAGGGTTATTATTGCAAGGTGTTTTTTTTCAGTTACATAAATAGCAAAGTAAAAAAGAGCAAGTAACATCATCTCATATCTGTACATAGAGAAACAACAGTGGTTTGTTTTATAACTGTTCTGAGAAGCTGTGTGGATCCAAATCCAGTGCACACAGCACAAAAAAGCTAAAGTTTCAGATCAAAATGTATTGAAGGATTTATTCGCAAACTTCCAACTATCTTAATTTTTATCATTAAGTTTCACTAATACATGCTGTTAAGTGGGTCAACTAAGTTTCTGGGTATGTTTTTCTAGTAGAAAAATCTCTAGCAGAAAAAAACAACTAGCAGAAAAAAATAACTCTCTTCAGATAAACTAGCAGATAATGTTTGATTTCTACCAGTTTCAGTGACATTTAAGTGTACATCTTACTGATTTTTCAGTATTTGGGCTATGAATCTGTTTCTGTATTATTTGGGAATGAGACTGTGCAATATTTTCAAAATTGCCAGAATAAGATTTCTTTCATACCTGGAAGAGATACTTTTTATGAGAATTATCCCACTTTCACATTTGTATTACTTTTCATTTTGCATTTGTACATGGGTTATATCTGAGTTTCAGCTCAGTAATATGTCATGTCTTGCATCTGAAACCAAGTATTTCCCTGCTGTCCAGTGAGGTGAATGATCTTACTTAAAATGCTGAAAGATACAAAAGATTAAAACCATAACTGAACAACTGTGTCAACGTTGTCACATGACCCACAACATGGGTCATTTGGACCCATGCATCTGCTCAGTGTCTCATCCTTCCAAGCTTGCTGGCCATCTGTCTGTGTTAGCTTCTGAAATTTTCTGTGTCCATTCATGCAGTTCACAAAATATCGCAATACGACCAAACTTACACGGTTACAAGTGTCGAAATAATTTACTTCCTACAGTCCGTCAGCACATCTCAGCTGAGAGGCAGCAGGTTCTTGAATTGCTGTTACACAACTACAAAATAAACACATGAACATGTGTTTCCTCTTTCACTTAATCCCAGCTGTGAACTCAGTCTTTTTCTTTTTTTTCTTATTTCTGTCAATTCCTAAAAAATGTTTCACTTTCAGATAACGGAAGGAAAAAAGGGAAAATTACCCCAGTGCCTCTCATTCTACAAATTTCAGTTAGATACATATTTGAGGAAATAAGTTCTATATTTGAAAAAATAATAAGAAAATAGTGAGAAAAAGTAATCATTACTTGTTTCTGAATTTTGAGGAAAAACTTACTGTGGGTTACTAGATAACTGTAACAAAATTAAGGAACTTAGTTTTGCCTTTGAAATATTACTTCTCCCCAGTGCAGCTCAAACACCTGGGTATAGGAACAGCTTGTGCATCCTCACCGAAATCAATTTTTGTGACTGTTTCCATTATAATCTTTGGAGTTTTTTTGATTGTTTGGTTGCTTTGTTCTTATTTGAGAAGAGAGTTGGGGATTCTTTTCATCTCAGCCCAATTCTGAGCTTTCACAAGCAATGGATGACTTTCCCTGTTGGGAGGGAAAAAGGAGGAAAAAAGAGCCAAATGATCCTTGTGCGTGCATTTAGGGCAACATGTTCTTGCCTGACTCTGGAGATGCTGCTCCATAGAGACAGATCAAGGACAGCTTGAATGTCAGTTTGTAATCCTCTATGTGATCCTTTGAGATAAAAGTTGTTACTTCCATGCAAACCTTATTTCAATATCAATCCATACAATTCTTTTAGGTATCCTCCTGTTGTTTTGTCCTCTCAGCTGGGACGTTTTATCTGTTGGTGAGCCAGCCCAGCTCGTCACCTGTACAGAGCAATCGGACCTGCAAGGAACGCTGGATGCTCCTCCGCAGAGCACAAAGCAGCCGTGCAGAGCGGAGCATCCTCTGTGCTAAGTAGGCTGTTTCCCACCGTATTGTAACAGTTTCACACTATGTTGTATTGTAAGTCTTAAATGATTGAATGTCCCCTTTGAACATTCAAAGGTTTCCTACTATGCTAGCTCACTGTTATTTCTTTTTACATTGCCTTGTGGCAAATTAGCAGAATATACTGTAAGAAAAGGAAGATCATCAGCATCTTATTTGCATACAAACATCATATTATTTTCAAATTATCCTCTTTATGCTTCTCATTCTCCTAGGATGTTTTCTGCAGCCTGTATGATGTCTGCCCATTCTATCTGTATTCTCCTATTAATGTTTTGTTGCATAACATAACAGATTTTTTTTTTTACTTTTATTCCTTCCCTGAATATAAGAGCTAAATTACACAACAGTAAGAACATCAGCAATATCTCACAATTAATTTTTACCAATTTATACCAACCTAGTCAGAAAAGTTAAGACAAAAATGATACAAACTTTCAACAGAAATGCAACTCTTCACTTTCTCACTGCATAGAAAATGTTTGAGGATGGCTTCAATATTCCTATTGTCGTCATTTTGCCTCAAATTTATAGCAAATTTCTCAGGCTCATAATGCTTTTGGCAACAGCCCCTGTGCTTTCCTCTCCACTAGAGAAGAACAAGAAAATGCAGTCATGAGGAAGGCCAGTTTCCCTAGCAGCCAGCTTCCTCACTCTAGTATGTTCATGGGTCTCTCTGGCTCATGCCCGTTACTGTATTGTGCTTGAGTTGTATGAAATCATTTGTACTTTGAGGGACATGTGAATGATAAGGGAATGGGAGGTGATTTTTCTAAGAGGAACATAATGAAAGAAAGCTAAACTATGTACAGTTACAAGTGCCTTCATTAATGACAATGTCTGAACTGCAGACATGCTGAGACATAATGGGGAATCGCAGCTTCAGGGAGCCATCTGTAGATCTCAATGCAAAATCATTCAACCCAGCAAAGTTAAAGCAGAAGGAGGTCTATTTTAACTTTTTTTCAGCTGCAAAAAGACTTTCTAAGGAAGTTTACAGCAGAATAAATAGATTTCCATTCTACCTCAGTTCTGCCTTATCTTGACCACCCTTCTTCAGTCAATGACCCAGTTTTAATGCAGTATGTAGTATTAACATTATACCTCTGATAGAGAAAATGTTAATGTATTTCCTGAAGGACACTTTGATTGCAGCTTTTGCAAATAGCGAAATATGTAATTATGACATTTATTAACATATACTCTTGAGTTTACTACATGAAAAATATCTCACATAGCCTGTGTTATCAGTATTTATAATGGGAAGTGTCAGAACCTTCCTGCATTAGCAGTGAGAAAAAGTTAAAACTATCTTTGAAGCGGACTCTTTTGTCCACTCATTCATACCTATACATGTCAGATTAGCAAGGACCTAAAACATGGACCGAAACAAAATAAAATAGTATTAAATGAAATTGCTAATTGCCTCATATATTATACATAAGGTAACTACTCTAACGTGAGTCATTAAAGAAATTAATGTAAAAATCAGCTTTAGTTACCATTTGCTCGGACATTTCAATAGGGAGGAAACAGAGAACAAAACAATTAATTAAATAAAAGATGCTGTGGTGAGTCTTTAAAACACAGTATCTCATAAAGATTACTGTATTTACCACACTGTGTCTGCAGTTCCTTGCACTGCCAAATACTGAAACAAACAGCGCTATAATTCTGCATTGCACTAAATATGAATCCAAACTTCATTGGGTGCATTGTAGACTTCCCAGGGCTTCAGGTCTATAGCAGTAGCACAGAATAGATTTCACAGATATGAGTAGTAAAACAGGCAAATCCAGCACTAATTGTTTAGAACTATAAACCACAGAAATATTTCCTTTTTATTGCCAGAAAGAAATTACAATGTATGATGCTGCAATCATGGTTTGACATTCAAAATAAGCCACAAACGTTCCTATGATTGAACTGGATGATAGTGGAAAGGGACATAGGTGTATAGGGGAGAAGGTGACACCCAGGCAGATGATCTGCCCAGTGATTTGGTTTATTTTTATTCTAAAATACAATTCTCAGTTCTCTCTGCCACTGATCCGCAGCAGCATGTTTAAAATCTGCACTTCATGCAGTGTCAGCTAGTAAATATTGACACTGTTTCGAGGGAGAACTGTGTTTGTAAAGAAACAGAATCTTTCACAGAGTACTAGTTTTCTAATAGTCTCTGGCACAGCTGACTTTTTCTTAAAGGATTTTCATAATGCGCCTTAGGCATAAAAAATATGATAGTCCTTTCTAGTTAGTGGATGTTGGAGTATGTTTAAAAAGCTTTCATGCTGACTATGAGGATTTTAATTGTTCTTTTCAGTCTTTGTCAATATGTTAACTCTCACGTATCTGTAGACTATTAGTGGGATGTAAAATGTTTTGTAGTAATTAAGATGCAGTTCCGGTTTTCTCAGTGGTTTCTCTTCATCATATTCTCTGTTTCAATGTGATTTATTAGAAACTGGGATTATTTGTTAGATTCACTCTCCCAATAACAGCTGCCTTACCTTAGCCATTTCTAAGTGAATTGTTTTACTCACATGCCAAATGTGGTTTGCTTTATTTTGGGATAACAGCCATATTTTCAAATACAGACAATCCAATACGGAAATAAAGAAGCTGTTGTAGGAATTACTGGTCCAAAAGTCCACTAAGAGAATATGAAGTGATAGTAAAATACAAACGTAGTATATGTGGAGCAGAACTGGTAGGAACAAAAACAAAGAGGAAAAATGTTCCCAGAACAAATTCTAGAGGCAGCTGATCCAGAACAGATTGATCAGACATATTATGTGATGTTGTGATTCTGTGTATTTATGATTTTTTAACTCTGTCATGCACTGCACTTTGGATTATCTTATATCACACAATTTATTAACAGTTGTTATTTCATCAGTATATTAAATCATTAGCAGTACCACACATTAAATTCACACGTCTTTCAATGCCACCTATAGACACCTTTCAGTCTGCTGGCCCTAGGTGTTTTGAGTAGACTTGGCTGATTTTTGCTTACATGGTGGACATTCTGCTTATCAAGCTGTAACCTTTCATTTATCAGTATCATACTTAAGATCACACACAGAATCTCAGTATCACAGAATGGTTCGAGTTGGAAGGGACCTTAGAGGTCATCTAGTTGCAACACCCCTGCCATGGGCAGGGACACCTCCCACTAGACCAGGTTGCTCAAAGCCCCATCCAGCCTGGCCTTGAACACTTCCAGGGATGGGGCATTAACAGCTTCCCTGGGCAACCCGTTCCAGTGCCTCACTACCCTTACAGTAAAGAATTTTTTCCTGATATCCAATCTAAATCTACCCTCTTTCAATTTGAGGCTGTTACCCCTTGTCCTATCATTACACTCCCTGATAAAAAGTCCCTCCCCATCCCTCCTGTAGCCCCCTTTAGGTACTGGAAGGCTGCTATAAGGTCTCCTTGGAGCCTTCTCTTCTCCAGGCTGAACAACCCCAACTCTGTCAGCCTGTCAAGATACTTTATAACTTTTACAAACAGGTATAATATATTTTTTACTATTTTTCAAACATTTGAAGTGTTGCTTTGATCTGTTCAGTTGCTAGTGGGAAAAGGGAATAGCCAATTCAGGACAAACCAAAAAAAAAGCAGTGACAAAGTTATGCCTTGAAATTGAACACATACAGATACTGACTTTTTAATATAAAATACCTTTGTTACTTAAAAATATCTGTCAGATAAATAATGCATCAGAAAGAAAGGAGAAAAGGAAAATATTTAGAGATAAAACGTTAATCTAATGTGTGAATGCATGTAAATTGTTAAAAAGTACAGGGGATCTACTGCAGTGAGCAGACCAGATAATTTAACATAAGATCTTGCCAACAAGTTTGGTTTCTTTTTGGTTTTGCAGTCTTTGGAATTCTTTCAAGTCTTTTCAACCTCTGTTCAAACCTTTTTTTCAATGCACTTAATCCTTTTTGTCGCAGTCTTTAAACCACTTTAATTCTGCAGTGTCATCTCTGGTACAGACTGGGCACTACTGAATGCAGTTTTATAGATAAGACTGCACCACTAATGTTATGTAATGGCATTTCTTAATGATCTATCTTACATATTGATATACAACCCCATGCTTTAGTATCTAGCAGTGCTATAATCTTTAATGCCTGTTTCCTTATACAAATGTCATGAGGCAATACTATTACCTATTAGCTTGCTGGCAGATAGAAAGTCTTTCTGCAAGTCAGTTATGGGCCAGACTTTTTAAGGGTGCTTAGGTACCTAATGACCCAGGCAAGTTCCTAGCGGAACTAACAGAAGCCTAAATGTCTAAAACCCATTATTTCAATAGGTGTTAGGTACTACATTTTTCAAAATCATGCTGTGGCCTATCTAGATTTCCAGAACCTAAATAACTTTTAAAAATCCTAAAGAATTTTTAGAAAGTCCCAAGTGACTTCTCAAAGTTACAGAAATCTCTGGACTTTGCTGTAGCCATGTCTCCTGATTCCAGGATGCCTCTGTTAACTCTGGATGCATGATAAATCATAGAATCATAGAATGGTCTGGGTTGGAAGGGACCTTAAAGATCATCTTGGCAGGGACATCTTCCAGTAGACCAGGCTGCTCAAAGCCCCATCCAGCCTGGCCTTGAACACTTCCAGGGATGGGGCATCCACAACTTCCCTGGGCAACCTGTTCTAGTGCCTCACCACCCTCAAAGTAAAGAAGTTCTTCTAAATACCTAATCTAAATCTACCCTCTTGAAGCTTAAAACTATTATCCCTCGTCCTGTCACTCCACTCCATGATAAAGAGTCCCTCTCCATCTTTCCTGTAGGCCCCCTTTAGGTACTGGAAGGCTGCTATAAGGTCTCCCCAGAGCCTTCTCTTCTCCAGGCTGAAAAACCCCAACTCTCTCAGCTTGTCCGCATAGCAGAGGTGCTCCAGCCCTTTAATCACCTTCATGGCCCTCCTCTGGACTCACTGCAACAAGTCCATGTCCTTCTTATGTTGAGGACTCCAGAGCTGGACACAGTACTCCAGGTGGGGTCTCACAAGAGCAGAGCAGAGGGGCAGAATCACCTCCCTCGACCTGCTGGCCATGCGTCTTCTGATGCAACCCAGGATGCGGTTGGCTTTCCGGGCTGTGAGTGCACGTTGCCATCTCATGTTGAGCTTCTCCTCAACCAACACCCCCAAGTCCTTCTCGGCAGGGCTGCTCTCAATCCACTCTTTGCCCAGCCTATATTTGTGCTTAGGATTGCCCCGACCCACATGCAGGACCTTGCACTTGGCCTTGTTGAACTTCATGAAGTTTGCATGGGCTCACGTCTCCAGCCTGCAAAGATCCCTCTGGATGGCATCCCTTCCCTCCAGCATGCCTACTGCTCCACACAGCTTGGTGTTGTCAGCAACCTTGCTGAGGGTGCACTCAATCCCACTGTCCATGTTGCCAACAAAGATGTAAAACAGCACTAGTCTCAATACTGACCCCTGAGGAACTCCACTTGTCAGCAATTGCCAGTTGGACATTGAGTCATTGACCAAAACACTTTGAGTGTGGCCATCCAGCCAATTGTTTATCCACCAAGTGGTCCATCTGTCAAATTCATGTCTCTCCAATTTAGAGACAAGGATGTCATGTGGGACAAGGTCAAATGCTTTGCAAAAGTCCAGGTAGATGATGTTAGTTATCACCAATGTTGTGACCCCATCTTAGAAGGCCACCAAATTTGTCAGATACTATTTCCCCTTAGTGAAGCCATGTTGGCTGTCAACTATCACATCCTTATTTTCCATGTGCCTTAGTATAGCTTCCAGGAAGATCTGCTTCATGATCTTGCTGGTCACAGTGGTGAGACTGACTGGCCTGTAGTTCCCCTGTTCTTCCTTTTTTCCCGTTTTGAAAATGGGGGTTATGTTTCCCCTTTTCCAGTCAGTGGGAACTTCACCAGACTGCCACGACTTCTCAAATATGATGGATAGTGGCTTAGCAATTTCATACATCAGTTACCTCAGGACCCACAGATGCATCTCATCAGGTCCCATTGATTTGTGCACCTTCAGGTTCCGTAGATGGTCTTGAAACTGATCATCTCCAGTAGATGGTTCTTCATTCTCCTGGTCCCTGCCTTTGCCTTCTGCGACTTGGGCATGGTGGCTAGAGCACTTGCCAGTGAAGACTGGGGGAAAAAAGTCATTGGGTACCTCAGCCTTCTCCATATCCCAGGCAACCAGATCTCCTGTTTCCTTCCAGAGAGGGCCCACATTTTCCCTAGTTTTCCTTTTATCACTGGTGTACATGTAGAAGCTTTTCTTGTTGCCCTTGACATCCCTCAACAGATTTCATTCTGTCAGGGCTTTAGCTTTCCTAACCTGATCCCTGGCTGCTCGGACAATTTCTCTGTATTCCTCCCAGGCTACCTGTCCTTGCTTCCACCCTCTGTAGGCTTCCTTTTTGTGTTTGAGTTTGTTCAAGAGGTACTTGTTCATCCATGCCAGCCTCCTGTCTTTTTTGCCCGACTTCCTCTTAGTTGGGATGCATCGCTTCTGAGCTTGGAGGAGGTGATCCTTGAATATTAACCAGCCTTATTGTGCCCTTATTGTGCCTTGCTTCCCTGCAGGGCATTATCCCATGGTACTCTGCCAAGCAAGTCCCTCAAGAGGCCAAAGTCTGCTCTCCTGAAGTCCAGGGTAGTGAGATTGCTGTGTGCTCTCCTCGCTGGAGGATCAAGGGTCTTGGGCTCCACCGTTTCATCATCACTGCAGCCAATGCTGCCCTCAAGCTTCACATTCCCCACCAGCCCCTCCTTATTGGTGAGAACAAGGTCTAGCATAGCACCACCCCTTGTTGGCTTCTCAATCACTTGGAGAAGGAGCTTCTCCTTTTATATGAAATCCTCTCCTTTTATATAAGTAAATGTAAAATACTAGCCATGTTATCTTACATGTCTTACTATGTATAAGGGAATAATCTCCGAGATGTTTTTAATATTATTATAAATTACTATTTATTATAATAATTATATTTTTACACTGTCTCCCATAACATCCTCATTAGGAAGCTGAGGAAGTATGGGCTAGACGAGGTGACAGTGAGGTGGATCGAGAGCTGGCTGAGTGACAGAACCCAGAGGGTTGTGATCAGCGGCACAGAGTCCAGTTGGAGGCCTGTAACGAGTGGTGTCCCTCAGGGGTCAATACTTGGACCAATTTTGTTCAATATATTCATTAATGACCTAGATGAGGGGACAGAGTGTATCCTCAGCAAGTTTGCTGATGATACCAAGCTGGGAGGGGTGGCCGACACTCCGGAGGGCCATGCTGCCATCCAGCGTGACCTGGACAGGCTGGAGAGCTGGGCAGAGAAGAACCTAATGAGATTCAACAAAAGCAAGTGTAAGGTCCTGCACCTGGGAAGGAAGAATGCCAAACACCAGTATAGGTTAGGGGCGGACATGCTGGGAAGCAGCTCTGAGGAGAAGGACCTGGGGGTCCTGGTAGACAGCAAATTATCCATGAGCCAGCAGTGTGCCCTTGTCGCCAAGAAGGCCAATGGCATCCTGGGCTGCATAGGGAAGACTGTGGCCAGTAGGTCGAGGGAGGTCATTCACCCCCTCTACTCTGCACTGGTGAGGCCACAACTGGAGTACTGCGTCCAGTTTTGGGCTCCCCAGTTCAAGAGGGACAGGGAACTACTGGAGCGAGTCCAGCGTAGGGCAACCAAGCTGATTATGGGACTGGAGCACCTCCCTTATGAGGAAAGGCTGAAAGAGCTGGGACTCTTTAGCCTGGAGAAGAGAAGGTTGAGGGGGGACCTGATTAATGTTTACAAGTACCTAAAGGGTGGGTTTAAGGAGGATGGAGCCAGGCTCTTTTCAATGGTTCCCAGTGACAGGACAAGGGGCAATGGGCACAAGCTAGAACATAGGAAGTTCCGTTCAAATACACGGAAAAACTTCTTTACAGTGAGGGTGACAGAGCACTGGAACAGGCTGCCCAGGGAGGTTGTGGAGTCCCCTTCTCTGGAGATTTTCAAGACCCGCCTGGATGCAGCCCTGAGGGATGTGCTTTAGGCAATCCTGCTCTAGCAGGGGAGTTGGACTAGATGATCTCTAGAGGTCCCTTCCAACTCTGAAGATTCCATGATTCCATGATTCCATGATAATAAGATATTATGTTGTATACCACTTTTCAGTACTGATCTGCCATCCATCTAAAATAATCAGACTAGTGCAATAATTCATAAAATGGAAGTGACGCACATCTCTAATTTTTAGGTGTTACTTTTTCTGAAAGTTTTTAAAATCATCCCCTTTACTATGTTAAAAGATAAATGAAGCGAGTTACCAGTGACATACACGTACATACAGTCAAAACCATTGGAAAAGGACACATATACAATGAGTGTATATGAGAATCATTAGTATTGACTAAAATATAGAAATAAATGTACTTCCATAACATATGTGCAAGATCTGGTAAATGAGTCTAGTAAAAAAGGAATTAATATTGCTTTTTTTAACGTGTTCTATGAATTATCCCTTTTTAAAGGGCTGGTTTACTACAATTTCTCCAAACACGGTACCTGTCAGGCAGCTGGTGAGCTGAGACCACCACACATTACGGTGATTAGCGCCATCTCATTAATTCCTTGTGCTCCCTAGTCTGCACATACTTGTGCTATCTTATTTTTTGTTTAGACTGCAGTCTTTTCAAATGAAAAATCTGTGTCTTTCCTATCTCTATGCAGTGTGTAGCGCAACATACACCTTGTATATGTCAATATTTCAGGACTATTGTCACATAATAATGGTGGAAGCTATGCATGTAGTCAATTCAGTGGGTCTAATTATCGACTGCTTGGTGCTTTTGAAAAGCACAGTTGCTATAAATGATACGAAATGATAATTTTGCATTTCGAATGCCAATAGCAATTTATGTCCATTTTTCAAAGGCATTCATGACAAAAGGAGATTCACAGAGATGAAGAACAAAACCTCATCTCTGTGGAGTTCTTGGCCTGGAAACAAACTGGACTTCAAAAGTTTTTAATCTCTTAAGCATGTTTCAATAGACTGGCTAATGATTAATCAAAATGCATGCAACAATAATCTACCTAATTAACTTCAAAGTTGGTTTGGTTTTTGTTGGTTTGGGGTTTTTTTTACACTACAGTCCAAAAGGTAAAATATTTCTCTTGAATGTCACAAACAACTTCATACTTTAACTGGAACTTCCTCATATTTTAATCAATTATCAATTGGCAATGAGGAAAAATTTAGTGGTTTCTTGAAGAATTTTTTTGTAGCATTAACTAATGAACAATGAATTATCACATTATAGATAGGATAGCCTGTAAAAACATCCCTACCAATCTGTAAACATACTGATCTTTTCTCAACTATGCATTGCGAAGGTCTGTATTTCTGCCCACATTGCATTTAATACAAGCGGAACATATATCTTTGCCAGACGTTAATGGTAATTTTGACATCTGCATCCTAAACTCCGTTCCCTCGGCTGCAGAAAAATACAACTAGCAACACAATACACTGAAACATGCAGAAATCTCAGAAAAAAAATGGGCCAAGCTTCCCCTCCCCCTCCCCCCTTCTTGGAATCTGTTCAAATCTGTGTGTAAAGAGATCAGCCAAACGGCCAGTATGGAATGATCACTGTTGTATTAAAGAACATACTAAAGTATTTATTGTTAATCTGTTTCTCCACTACATTGTTATTGTTTAGTCATGAATAAGTGTGTAATATATTAATTATTTTTTAGCTCCATCATTTAGTTGCTCTAATAATCATTTTGCAGTGATAAATGGGGCTGCAAGGTTGTAGAAAATTGGACTAGATGCAGAGTAATGGAGACATAGGCTCCAATATTTGTCTTGCACTTTCAAATTTCAGTGTCGCAGGTGTATGTAAATATTCTTTCCTGATCTGTAGTTGCTATATCCATTACAAGTTCAAAGAAATATAAACTTTAAATTAACTCTTCTCTGAAGTTAGGAGGCTTTTGTCCATGTTTGCTATAGTCCAACAGCTATCATAATAGTCAAGGCAGGGAATTCTACTTACGACTTTACAGCCATCCTTTGTTTTAATGTATAACTCAAGAGACACAGAAAGAAAAATTATTTAAGTAATTGTTAGTGCCCAAATCAAGAACATTTAATAGCTTGCATTTTTGATCTTCCCTTCTGTCCAAATGAATATTTCTTTCTATTTTTTTCTCTTCTCTTTGCTAGACAGCAATAGAATGACTACAAATGGAGAACTGGAGAATGCCCAAGAACCATAGTCTGGTGTTTAGGGAAATCTAGAAGACAACTGAATTCCCTCAGGCAGAACAGAGAATTTCTGAACCAGGAAGAATACTATAAATTATAAGCTTCCTTGTAGTGTTTCTGCTTGGGTTTTTTGTTCTCTGGGAGGTTTTTAAGGACAGAAAGAGGAAGAGTCTTACATTCACTTGGTGTATTTAGGTTAATTTTGTGACCCTCATAGCATTTTATAAGAGACCTAGTCTATTAGATGTATTTTGAGAATGCCCATTAGTTGTTCTGAAGACGTGAGCAAAGGGATGGCCTTGATCTTGTCTGGGTCAAGTCCAGGCTAAGTACCAGATAGCTGCTCAGCATCTCAGTCCCATCCATATTGAAACACAGCAAGGCATGTTCAGAGTGGATTTTAGGCCCTAAGGAATTTTACATAAAATAGTGAGAAACTTTGTATTTTATTCCCCAAATAAGACATCAGTGGAAAAGGACATTTCTGGATCATAATTTTCATAGAAATAAAATTTAGGTAGCCAAATCCCACTTTATCCAGCAGTGAGAAACACGCTGGAAGATATGGCAGTATCTTACAACATAAATCCACACAATTTAGTGTGGATGGGTAGCTGAGATGCCCAATCCATTTCTTCCTAACATTGTCCTATCTTGCATAGTGTTATTTATATGACTTCTTCTGATTTACATAAATAATTTCACTTGGTAACTTCAAAAGTATTAAGCAGGAAGAACAAAACCAAACCCAGAGCAGTGTCATGACTGATGCTGATTCAGACCAAATGTTAATCTGTCTGTTTTGGAGCTCCATACAAATCTTTTCCTGAATATGTAGTCTTTATTCTTATTGGCTAAAGGAGTCCAAGCTTTTAAGGTTATTTCAGACAATGATCTTTTTTATGGTGAACAAGCAGGCTTAGAAGGTTTCATATTTAAGATGCTCAAATCTTCAGAGGTACTTTGACTCCAATTCCAGTGGCTTCAGTGACTTTACAAGTAATTTATTTAATCTCCAATTTAGTGTAACACTTCTTTATTACTGAATACTTTCTAAAAATAATTGTAGATGAAAGAAATATCTGGATAATGTCAACACTTATCCAGTAGACAGAGCATATCATGGACATGTGATTATGCTACATATCTTTATGACCCATCACTGTGTGTTTGGGGGATCTATAGGTTGGAGAACTGAAAAAAGTTTTATTCAGGTTTTTTACTACGTCAAAGAGCGTGTAGTAAAGATACATCTTAATAATTAAGAAAAATGTTTGAATTAAAATACCTGGGCTTAAATTTCTTACATTGGGAAGTGTTTGAATAACCAGGATTAAACAACTATTGCTGAATAATATATGGTTTGTTCAGGAATTACATTTGCTTTTGACTTCTCTCAGTTTGCTGGATAGGTATTTAAAGAAGCATGTGGATCTTATTTTCATGTGGGTGTCTAGCCCTTCCTTCCCCCTGGTTTTGTAAATTGTAAATTCCCAAAGTATGAATGCAACAGAAGTAATTCACTGGCCATGCATGAAATAGCTACGTGCGAAAAAACAGTAACTGCTCTGTTTCTCATAGCTGAGTTCAAGCCAATGCAACTCTTTGTGCTATTAGGGATTAAACCTTCTCTATTTTGTGCTACAACGTCTGCAGAAAAACTTGGCATGCACATGGACTTTCTTTATCATCTATATTGCTGTGAGAGAGAGCTGCTTTCATTTACTGTACACGACTGCTGAAACTAAACCAGCTGGGCCTTGTATTTGGTGTGGGTTTGGGTTTGTTTGTTTGTTTGTCTTAGAAAAGAAATGTTCACAACAATAATACTAAAATAATATTTCAGTGTACAAGAAGTAGCGGATACAGTTACTTCGCTTTATTGTTACTGCATTTTGATAATGGAAAGTCAGTCTCTCACCTCTTTAGTCTGCTGCTCTTGGCAGGCTTCTGACATTATTTATCTTGCATTTGCTAATTCATTCTCATAAAGCTGACAACTCTAAAAATCTTTGTTTGTGGGCCTAAACTGTGTGAGATGAACACAGCATGCGAATTTTGAATTGCGTCAATTTCATCATACATAAAATATTCTTTTTACAAGTTACATGCAGCTTTTCTGCTGGTATAATATTTCTAATGCATAGTATATTTTAAAATAAATGCTCAAACCATTATGAAAGATTCAATAATTTATTGCTATGGCTTCACCTTTACTGAAAAAAATATTTTGTAAGCTGAGAAAATTCCTTTTCATTCCCTAAAGGCATATCATAGGAATCAATTAATATTTGTGAAGGATTCTATGATCCCGAGATGAAATACTAGGGAAAATTATGAAATATCTATACTTTATGCTGCATAATACCCCTCTGTATGTTCTTGCTTCTGTGTCCAATCCTGTACACACAAGTTTAATTTCATTTACAGTGAAATAATCCTATTAACTCTTTCCTGATCTTTTCCTGTTGAACTGAATCGCAAAACTCTCACAGGACTTGAAGAACAAGACAAATTTCTCAATATGTAAAGTTAATTGTGTGGCTAGATTCAATTACATGGCTATCACAGAACAAACAGCATTTACTTGCTCCCTTAGTACTGTTGTCTTCCCCCCCCTTCTTTCCAGAGGCCATCTAAAAAAAGCATGTTGTAAGCTAGAGCAGAGCTGTTCGACTCTTGTCTGTGTGTGCCTTCTGCTTAACTTAAGTAAAAGCTTAGATTGCCTTCAGCACATTTATTTTTTCAACAATTCTGAAGTAATTTCAACCAGATTTTATAGATGTCATAGAGATCAACCAGCAGCCTGCACATCCACTTTTACAAAGCACTTCTTATAAAAAGCGGGAAAAACGTGCATGCAATGAATGCATATGTACAGAAGAATTGTTTTTCCTTTCAGAAATTAACCAACATGATAGGCAAAAGTGCTGATGAAATAAGCATTAAGTTAGAATACCTTTCATATATCCATCGAATAAATAATTGTACATTTGAATTGATGTTTTAATTATTATAGCATAGAACACTTCACTGTTAGGTGCTATAGTGTATTTCCTGGAGACTATTTCCAGAATATTTTAGAGCAGAAGCAATTCCAACCGAAAAACAAAACCCTCAATTTCTGTTCTTGTTATTTTTTAGAAGGTGATTTTCAAAGTTTATTAGGTAAAGTGGAGATATAAAAAACTCTTCAAAGCACAAAGAAATTAACAGAGAGGAGAAAAACAAAGGAAAGCAGAGAAATTCAGAACAAATAAATGTTAACCCTTTATATGAATACCTTGCTGCTATTTGGCAGCAGAAAATAGCCTTATGCATAAAGCTGAAGTTACATTAAAATAAATCATTGTTCAGCACATACATACTTAAAATTAGGCAATTAAGTATCACTACTCAGAACTGACCCTTCCAAATTCTCTTGAGAACCAGAATGCATTTTCAAGCACAGTGTATTGGATTTTTTCTCTCTTTCACTCATGACCTGCTTCTGTGTGACTCATACTTTATTTAAATATGCCTTTGGTTTTCATAGCATCTCAGTGTCTTCCATTGCTGGAAATCAAACTGAGTCATTAGAGCAAAATCTAACCATTCATTTCACTGAAAACTGAGCCAAAAAGGGAGATTGCAAAATGCAGGCTGCTTGCTTATGGGAACAAGGTAGTTTACAGACTACAGAGTTGGTTGTTCTGTTTTGTTTTTTTTCTTAAAAAAAAAAATCCCTAATTATGGATGCAAAATTAGTATGTACATAGTGTGCTGCCTTTTTAAGGTGTATATATTTTCACCTGGCAAAACATAGGGGGTGAGATTTTGAAAGCCCTTAGTATTGACCTAATCTCGTTCTCATTTCAGACACTTGTAGTGACTGCAAAAGAAGGGATTTCTGTCAGGGCTGAGCGCTTTTGAAAATCCTATCCATCCTGTTTAGTAGTACTTATCACTTTGTTCTATTTTTATGAATACAAAGTCTCATATAAACAATTTAAGGGAAAAAGCCATGATTTTGGAGTAACAATGTTAAGCCCTTCATTAGTGCTGACAGTAAGTGACATAAGAAACTGCAGCTTCAGACAAACCCTTATATTCCTGAAAATGCTGCATATCCATTTAAGTTCAAATTGCCTACACTGAATGAAGACAAATAAGTTAACATGGCTTTGAGAGGGATAAGGAGAAAAGATGCTTGGTTGTCACAAATATAGATTTATTCTGATCACTGTTTTTATAATCAGTAACCTCTGCAGGTAAAATAAACCTTTTATGCTGTAATTTCAATGTATTAAATAAAAGGTATAAAACTTTTAAATCACTTAATCAGAGCAAGGGCACTACATTTCCCTGCTGTGTTCTTGTGTTGTCCTAAAATCTGCATTTTGAATGAGTTCATAAAAAAGTACGTTAGGAAATTTGGATTTGAAAACCCTTTAACTAGATAAAAATAGAACCACCATGCTAATTAGATATTGTCTTGATTTATCTCTCTAACTTAAATTTCATACCACTCTCCACTGGCCTGTCAATCGATCAGATTTACTTCCTTCTTCCTCCTCTCAGTGAATGTACTTGAACAACATGTACAACAGGTAACTTGGTCTTTCATAAAATATCATTCAGAATATTAAAGAAATTTGGGCTGGGGGGAAGGGGGGTAGCTCTAGCTTAGTTTTCTCTATCCTTTTCAACATTTTGAAACATTGTAAAATCATGGACTCCAAACAGAGAGCCTGAAAGTAAGTCTTGGGAGTTCAAGTATTCAGGGAATACTGAGCATGACAGCGAGCACAGGGCAGGAGTAACAATGGTGAATTGCCTGTGTATGGTTCTGCTTCATTTTCACTGTTCCTGAAAATTGCAAGCTGGATTCTTTATGGAAAAGGTCCTTTTGGAATTAATTCCATCTTACCTCTTGTTCTTATGTCTCTTTTTAGTAAATACCTATCTTGTTTAAGCATTTTTCCCATTTGTGTCTTGTTTTGGATACTCTCATCAAACTTTGAGACTATCCACTGCACTACATGCATTAACACAGACGATATTGCTGTTGCTGACAGGTCCAGCATAAGGATGGGCTTGGGAAGTGGCTGCTTCAGGTCACACTAATGTGGATAGGATGAAGAAGTTTGAATTGCTGCTTTTGTGTAGAAAAACAGAAGCATGTATCTTCCGGAAAAATCAAACTCTTTAAAACTGTAGGATTCACTTTTAAAATGTTCTGCTTTTCTTTAATTCTCTCTTTTTCTGTGCTGCTTTCTCTTTGTGCTTCTCCTTATATCCTTTTCCCAAAAGGCAGCAAGTGTTTTTCTCACCTTTCTTAGGCAAGTTCCCTCCACAGCAGGCTGATTTATTTCAGAGTGTTTATACAGTTTTTCAAAGGTGAAGATACTTAGCTTTGGCTTAAATCTGTGTTGTAAAAGTGACCCTGCCAAAGACTGCTGCGGAGCAACTGCAAGCAGAGTTGCTTGTGTGTGTGCCAGGGCAAACTGTCAAGGGAAGAAAGGGAAAGCTGCAGGAAATGGGGTGAGAAGTCTTAACATTGCCTAAAATGGAGCTTTCAGATTTGCTCTACGTGACAAATCCTTACCTCTTCTAATTTAGCTCAGTTATTTATTTATTTGTTCTTACTTGGAAGTAAAATAAATAAAAAGAGAATGCACTCATAAATGTCATTTGGATAGAACAATATATAAAAAAATATTTTGGTTAACAAGTTTGAAGCCTAGGTAATAAGAATGAAAAGCTAGATAATTCTATTCCTCATCTTTTTCTGACGTTTTCGAAATAATTTCTAAATCTTTATTAGACAGAAATCAAAATCAAAACTGTGTGCAAAATCCGGGCCAGTTATGGTGTGAGAACAAGGAAAGAAGAACCAAGAAGAAGGAAATTAATGCAGGGCCTTGCATTAAATTCATGCTTTCCCCTTATGGAATCGGTTATTAATCTTTCTGTCTTGGAAATAAAAAGGTTCTTCACATTCCACTAATCCCCCAGTTCTGCTTTATGAGCCAGATATTTGTCCTACTAGTTTGTCATGTATGCAACGGTGCTGCAAGCAGCACACAAATCACTTGCTGAGGTCAATGACGTTGCTAATTTCTTCTTACTTAGGGAACCCATCAGTGACCAGCTTAATTAAGTGCAAGTTGGATTCTACTCCTATGCAAATACTGCTCATAGATTACACCAACTATAGCAAGTGAAAGAAGACAAATAGTCCGCCAAAAGCTATATAGGCTATTTTGCTCTCTTTGCCACTGGTAACAAAGTTGGGTGAGACATTTTATTAAGTAAAGCTAGGACTAGTCCCAAGGCTATTCAATACTCATGAAGCACAACTTCAGTGGCCTATTTCTTTATTTTAAATGTAGATTTTATTTTTGGTTTGCTTTATTATTATTTTTTTTTTTTTCAGACAAAGGTAGCTAAGACTGAAGCTTAAACCAATGGGATTATCCCTGAACAAAATTGTTCCATTCAATACACTTGCCTCAGTCTAAACTTCCAGGGTGTATTCAAGTGCGCTATAGGAAGTTGAAATCCATTTGCTATAAATTCCATTATTCAAGTTTATGTATTAGGGCTTCTCCATAGCTGAGTGGCCTCTGTACCAGCTTTTTTTAGGCAGGTTTTGCTACCGACTCATAAATACTCATAAATCCATATATATTCTCAATAAATGGGACCTGTGAAAGAGCTGTAAAGGAGGATGGTCTACCATACCTACAGTAGTGGTCACATTCTGTAGTAAGACTTGAGATGGAGGGTAGTCTATGTCTCAATTTGCCTGTGAGCTGTATGAAGGCACCAGCAGGGAGGTGTGCCAGGTTCCCTGCACTCTGTTATTCAGACAGCAGGGTCTCACATTTGAAGATAGCTTTCTAGGAAAACAAACTCTGAACAGTTGTATTGCTTACCTTGGTCCCACTGTAATTGGTTTTGCACTTCTTGTACCATTTTAACCCACTTCAACATAAGGCTGGAGATTAAAGAGGTTTCCATTTCTATGGGCTTTGTGAAAATAAGTAAGGAAAAAAAACCACTAAATACTGCTTTTCAATCCTATGCCAGTAGAAGCTTTTAAGATGAATCAGCTAGACTACCAGACAATAGAAAACCTGCCCAGATGAGTGAAAAAATTGGTTTTGGAGGAAAATTAATTACAATCAGGACATAGAACTCACCAAATAATATAACTAGTCAAATAATATAAGAAAACAGTCTTCACAAACCAGATTTCATAAATCTGCTGCTCATGGAATTATTAGACCTAATTTAATTTTTCACTATTTAATTTTTTTCTAGTTTTGAAATATTCTTGTTGTCAGTAAAGAATTGTATTATTATTTCCAGCACCCAACTCATTTACATGTAAAAATTAATAACAGTCTAAGTATTTCTGAAAATTGGCCATTGATTTAAGCACTTCTTAGCTGTCCCATTTGAAAATATTGCTCATGTGGCTGCTTTTAAGTGCAAAGTTTCAGTAGCTTAGCTGAGTAAATATTGAAATACTAAAATGCAGTTTGTAAAACGGATGACAAATGATTACATCTATAAAATTTGCTTGTACTTATAATAATTTTAAGTAATATTTACTTGACAATAAGGTTTTAAATGTAAACTAAAAATAACCAGTTGTGTATAATCTTTGTGGTCTTTTCTGTTACCGATTCACGATGATTTATTTCCCTGAAACTTTATATTATTTTGAAGTCATAAAAGGAAATAAAGTTTCCTTTCAATATTCGAATGGCTTCATATTCATGCAGGTAGTGTTTATGTTTCTGATTGCCAATGTATAATGTGTCATCATTAATGTGACTAGGATATATATTTCGGAAGATTGTTACTGTTGCTGCTGCAACTCATTTCACCTGCAACTTATTAATGCCACTAAGAGGACTTTGTTCTGGGTTCACTTAATTCTCAGTCTGGATGAAATGTTACAGCTTTACACATAGCAGTATCCTTGACACAGCTGCAGAGCTGGTATAAGTTAATGTAATTGTTTGTGTGCAAGACCCTTGGTACTCACCTCAGAGACATCAAATTCTTCCCTTAGTAATGTTTGTATAAATCAGCAGTAGGTCCATTGATTTCAATTGCTCAGTATTTACAGTGAGATGAAACCAAGAATACAATTTGCCCTATACATCTAAATTTAACCTTGACACAAACAGGCACATTCCCTATTTACATGAATGAGGAGGTTAGGGAATTTGATTTGTAAGTGGAGAACAGTGATATTCTGAAAGGGTAAAAGTCAGAATAAGTATCTGAACGGCCAGTTTAAATTAGAGTAATCAAAATTTCATCTCCCCCCTCTACTCTCCCCCTGGAAATCTTCTGCTTTTAACTTTTCTCATCACTTACCAGAAGTAGCTATATGCAGAGTCACCCTTTTGGATCACTGTGGTGCAGTATGGATTACTCTCAGTTTTGTGTCAGTGAAGAACTATTCTAAATGAGGTACTTAGGAGTGCAGTTTCTGCTACTTGACCCTGTGCAAACAGAAGAGTTAGGACTGTAGCCTCTTAGGACTCTTAGGTTCATCCAAACCAGAGAGCAATTATTCTTTACATGGGGTTTTGGTATTTGTAGTGAACAATGGTAATCTAAGCCTGAAATAATATCTAGAAAAATAGGAAACACAACTGATGCTATCAGTTATGTGGACTGAAAATATATCTTTATCAGGTTTTAATATCTAACGAGACTATAATAACTAGTCTTATAAAATGTTAAACTTTTTCCAGGTAAAGGATCCACATCTTTGCTTATGCCTGCAAAGAACCATGTAGTTCATGATGCTCTATAAATAATGATATTGGATGTTCCTTGAGCCTCAACCTTGACTGTTTCAGCTGACTAAAACTGAAAGTTTATTTTAAAGTCTACAGAATTCTCTATAGAAATGATTCTTATGCCCCTCACTTTCAAAATTCATTTTATTCTCTGTTCCATAAATAACAATTCCTGGTGATTTGATCTAATGATGTTTGCTAAAATTTCCTATGGGTGGCAAATATTTTCCCATTTTCTGTAGCTGTCATTAAGCTGTATTCCCTGTCCAGAAAATAACAAAGGATGATAGCACAAAGTACCTATCTGGGTCATCACAATTAAATTGTATAGAAATAGATAAAAGAAAACTTAAAAGAAAATTGGTTCCTTTCCTCTACAGAGACTTGTTCCTCCAGGTTTTCCTATGGATGGGCATCTTTAATCTTTAAAACCAGACACAGTCCTGAAACTATGTCCGAGAATAAAAATATTTTTGTACAGTAAATACATTTTGCAAAACTGAGCATTGCAGCTGTCATATTCATCATTAAAACCTCAGCATGGAAAGTAATTTCCTTCTCTGACACTGAGACCACACTTGCGTGCACACACATCCTTCACATTGGGAGATATGAACTTGTGTTGGACAAGTTAGGCTATGGTTTTTTTGCTTCTCTCTCGTGCACAGAGGAATAACCTCTCCTAATATAAGCCTATCACTGATTTGTTATTTCATAATCACTAACGTATTTAGCTTCATAATAGTCCTTTTTAAAGTAAAAACAGCATAAATTTTTAAAGATAGAGAGATGTCAAAAGATACAGGTGTGCATCTAGTAATAATTTCAACAGTGCATAAACAATTCAGCTGCAGCTCTATTTGCATCAGCAGATGCCTGGCCCTCAATTCAAAGGTCTACTAAATTTTATGTAGAACATAAGAAACAAAGTGGTAGAAAACTCACATTTAATTCTTAGTTTCAGGTCGAATGACCTGTTTTTTATTCAGGCATCATGATATCAAAATCATTGAGCTCTCTGATTTTCATGTGCTTCTGATAAGCATTTTCACTGGTATTAATGTTGCAGTCCCTGTTATATGGATAGAGAAGTGCTTCCAGTTTTACAGCCAGGTATTTAATCTTGAGGAAACACATTCTGTATAGCCTAATGCTGTGAAGTTTGACCTTATAAAAGCATGTCAAATTCAGATTAATTAAATTTGTGCTTTTATATTTATCCAGTCCCTTAGAAGTTTAAGATAATCCTTTCTGTCTCTCTCAGATTTTACCATCTCTGTACGCCTGTTGTAAGCAAGTGTCTGGTCTGATGCCCAAACCACGACAGCAAGATACAGTGAACAGAATTCCTAACATTTTGCATGGCTTCTTGAATCAGGAGGGGCTGAAAACTCAGAATAAAAAATTGGTACAGGACATCAGAGGACATTAGATTGCTTTCTTATATGCATAACCTGGTCTAGTGAGTGGTGTCCTTACCCAGGGCAGGGGGGTTAGAACTAGATGATCTTTAAGCTCCCTTCTAACCTGAACCTTTCTATGATTCTATGATAACCCTACTTCTGGGCTGTTGTTTTCAGGGCTGAATGAAGATAACGGGCAAGACTTAGTTACTCTTCTACTTCTGGTTTATAGGTGATATGTTGATAACAAGTAGCTGGACCATATACATATATGTACTAACTTCATCATAATTTACTTTGTAAGTTTCACCAGCTAAACTTGGGGATGAGATATGGGACTGTCTTATAATGTGTTAGGTAACGCAATATCAGAACTCTAATGTCAGCCATCTGTCCCAATGCAAATCACCAAGAAAATGAATTCTGGCTGTGCTCACTAGTCCTCAAAACTAACTGAATTTTAATGGGACATGAAAATGAGCGTATTAGAACAGAGTAGACTTCTGGCCCAGCACTGAACCTGGGAAGTAACAAAACCGTGAGAGGAAACCTCAGAAATAATACTGGAGGCACGTATGGATACGGTGGAAAAATTTGTCTTCAGAGTTGTGCGGCAAGGTTATAAACTAAGCAACATTTTCATTATTCATCCACAAGGCCAATGATTAGAAATAAGTAGCCTTCACACTCTTGCTCAATCTGCAGATACCATTACAAAGAATTTTCCCATGAGTATCTACTAAATATATGAGGGATAGGTCTATCGCACAGAAAGTCTTGAAGCGATCTACAACTTAGGTATTTAATTACCGAAGAGTTAAAATAGAAGGATATCCATGGAGAAGGAATACCTTGTTCAAAAAAACTACATTGCGAGATACCTTTTCTTCTCTTTCATAACCATAGAATTTTAAGTTTTTCAGCTGCTAGGCAATCTATGGCTCAGTGTAAGAACTCAGAACAACACTCCGCTGCTCAGATATTCCCCCCATGGATTTTAATGCCCATCCTCATCAAGCACTTGCTGTAATTACATGGAAGGAATAACTAGTTTATAATCTATGGAAAACAGTGTGTATCTAATGTATGTAGTCAGGGACTGTGGGACACAGATGTTCCACTGCTTACACTATAGTGTCCTGACAGTGTATGTTGGGTATAGGCAAGGAAAATTAATCTTAATTAGACAAAGAATTTAAAAAAACCCAACTGTTTACTTACTGCCACCAGCTTTAATTGGAAATTATATGAGCCTTTTCAAAGTAAAATTAGGTAAGCAAAATGCAATATTATGTCATCATTTATTAATGAAAATAAATTTCTTTTATGATAAAAATTCAAAAAATAAATTATGATGAAAATTCTTTATCTGATGTGCTATTTCAATGACATTTCTTCTTTGACCCGGACTCCATTATGTTTTTTTATATTTCTTCTTGATTGGTTTCAATGAAATAGATGTTTTCGACATGAAGCAATCTCTCGCTCCAAATAATTTGGACTATTAGAGACAGAAAATCAGAATGAAGATAGCAAAGTAGGAGAAAATTTGCACTTTTAAATAATTTCAGCTTATAGGAGGTATATTTAAACAGAAGTGCTTATTAGGGACATGAAAATAACTGAAACGTTTTGTAAAACAAATAGTTTACACGTACAGTGAATACATAATGAATTTTGTTTCTATACTTCAAGAGGTTGTTGTTATTTTTTTCCAACCAACACAGGTTCTTTCTGTTGAGAGATTTTTAAAACTAGCTTTTCATAATATTAAAGGCAGGAAGTTCATATATATTGCATCTCTACTGACTGTCTGTCTTATGTTTAAATTGGGTCTTCCCCCCAGTACAAAATAATGGGAAATAAAATCCATGGAGAACTGTTAAACACAAAGGGATGTATCTTAACTTAATACGTTTCCAAGGAACTTGACTGCAGAATATACCAAGGAATTTTTACTGCATGATTACCTTGTTTCATATTCTTCTCTAATAATTTAATTTATTGACTAACACAGCATGCAGTAGGTAGGCCAGTCTAACTTTTACTATGCTTCATTATTAGGGCTGTAATAGAAATGTGAGAAAAATAACACATTTTAACAAAAGTGTATGATTTCCAAACAGCAAAAAACATAGGTATAAGGTGATTCATGCCCCAGCCCATGTTTATGGTGATAAGAAAACTTGCACTATTTTCCCATGATTAAAAAAAAAAAAAGGGTGAGATGAGAACCTAAATTACCACTTCCTAAGAAAATAATTACTGTAAAAACATATATTGTAAAGGAATCCATGCAAGGCTCATTAAAGGAATTAACTCATGCTTTCCCAATGTACACGTGAGGATGAATAGAATCATAGAATCATAGAATCTTCATGGTTGGAAAGGACGCTTAAGATCATTGAGTCCAACCAAACAACCTACAGTCTCTGTCAATAGAGCATGCCCTGAAGTGCCACATCTAGACGTTTCTTAAATATCTCTAGGGATGGTGACTCAACCACCTCCCTGGGCAGGCTGTTCCAGTGCCTGACCACTCTTTCAGTAAAGTCATTTTCCTAATATCTAATCTAAACCTCCCCTGCCGCAGCTTCAGACCATTTCCTCTGGTCCTGTCATTATTCACCTGGGAGAAGGGGCCAACACCCACCTCTCTATAACCTCCTTTCAGGTAGTTGTAGAGGGCAATGAGGTCTCCCCTCAGCCTCCTCTTCTCCAAGCTAAACACGCCCAGCTCCCTCAGCCTCTCCTCATATGACCTGGTCTCCAGACCCCTCACCAGCCTGCTAGCTCTCCTCTGGACACGCTCCAGCACTTCAATGTCCCTCTTGTACAGAGGGGCCCAGAACTGAACACAGTACTCGAGATGAGGCCTCACCAGTGCCGAGTACAGAGGCACAATCACTTCCCTGCTCCTGCTGGCCACACTATTCCTGATACAAGCCAGAAGGCTGTTGGCCTTCTTGGCCACCTGGGCACACTGCTGGCTCGTGTCAAGCTGTCCGTCCACCAGTACCCCCAGGTCCTTTTCTGCTGGGCAGCTTTCCAGCCACTCTTCCCCAAGCCTGTAGTGTTGCTTGGGGTTGTTGTGACCAAAATGCAGGACCCGTCACTTAGCCTTATTAAACCTCATACAGTTGGCCTTGGCCCATTGATCCAGCCTGTCCAGGGCCCTCTGTAGAGCCTTCCTACCCTCAAGCAGATCAACACTCCCACCTAGCTTGGTGTCATCTGCAAACTTACTGAGGGTGCACTCAATCCCCTCATCCAGATCATTGATAAAGATATTAAACAAAACCGGCCCCAAAACTGAGCCCTGACGGACACCACTGGTGACCGGCCGCCAACAGGATTTCAGCCCATTAATCACAACTCTCTGGGCACGGCCATCCAGCCAGTTTTTAACCTAGTGAATAGTATACTTGTCTATGCCATGATTCGCCAGCTTCTCCAGGAGAATGCTGTGGGGGACGGTGTCAAAGGCCTTACCAAAGTCCAGATAGATAATGTCCACAGCCTTCCCCACATCCAAAAGGCAGGTCACAAGGTCATGGAAAGAGATCAGGTTGGTTAAGCAGGACCTCCTTTTCCTAAACCCATGCTGGCTGGCGCTGATCCCTTGGCTGCCCTGCACTTGCCGTGAGAGGTGACTCAAGATGACCATCTCCATGATCTTTCCTGGTACCGAGGTCAGGCTGACAGGCCTGTAGTTCCCTGGATCCTCCTTCCGGCCCTTCTTGTAGATGGGCGTCACATTAGCCACCCTCCAGTCATCTGGTACCTCCCCTGTTGACCAAGACTGTTGATAAATGATGGAGAGAGGCTTGGTGAGCTCTCCCGCCAGCTCCCTGAGTACTCTTGGGTGAATCCCAATACGTTTATGTTAATTTGTTATGTAAAATGTTTGCTTTTGAACAATGTATTGTTACTAAATCACTAGGTCCAGAGAATTCATAAATCTAGGAAGGATAGTTCGTAGCCATTTTGTCTTCTGTGCTGAAATTGGTGAAAAGCTGATATTACAGCTTTTACTCCTTCTTAGGTGATTTCCTTTGTTCTTCAGCAAAGATTCTGATGTACAAACATCCTGATAAAATAAAACTGTGTTTTCTTATGTTTCTTTGTGAGAAGAGGTGAATGTATGTGAACTGATGTGCAGACACATCTTTTGTGTTCTTTGGTACTATAACCTGACAGAGGTAATGAAGACAAATAGTTTCATTCAGCAGCTCTGCATGTGCTGGGGATTTTTTAACTCATTTGCAGCAATTCGTGGTCCTGTTTTGCATTACGATGCCTGTGTAAATACTACGTGCATAGTGCAATTTCCTTCATATCCTTTGTTCTATTAGCAAGGTTTCCATTTCTTCTTAAGCTTTCCTTTTCACAGTTTTGGTGGGTTATAGAGGAAGGAAGATAATGAGTAACACTGCTACTAGCACGAATAATAATAAAAAAAAATCATCTTTGATATCTGATGAGCTATACACATTGCTCTCTCATTCTCTAATTTCATGTTGAGTTTGGTTTGGTGTCACATAGTGATACCCAGTTTTCAAAGGGTTTTTTGCTTTGTTTTATGTCTTTGTGTTTCGTGAGATGGTGTAATGGTAGGAATTAAAGCATAAGTCAGAAATACGTGAAAGTGGATTTTCTGTCTTTTAAAACATTGAGATACAATAATGATTTCAAGCAACCATCACATAGATACATAGCTTTTTTCCTAATGTAAACTGTTAATAAAACCAACTAGTTTTTATAATCCTAAAAGGTTCAAGAAAATGTATGAAGTTCTGTGGAATGTTTAGGCTATGTTTTGTTTTATGTATATTTATCTTAAGATAAAGATTGGACATCAATTCTATGTGAGCAGAAGAATGTTGGAGATTAATTACCATTTACAAAACAGTTCCCAAATGGAAGTGTAATAAAATTGTCATTTATGTGAAAAACAATGGTAAGAGTCATTAGATCTAATTTAGATGCTTAACAGTTGTGGCTAAACCTTAACCAGTCAGCCAAAGGTCTTTTTATACTCAACATATGGAAAGAAAAAGTAGTAGACGGCAGTTCACATAGTCCTCCTGAGGTGTTAATTTGAAGACAAGATGAAGAAGTATGTAGAGGTACCCTTTTGTCTCCTTTGTGTATAAAGGAAACATAGAATGACTAGCTCAGGTTTAGAAGCAAAACTTTTAGATGCCTAAATCAGGTCAGAAAAATCCCACCCACCATAATCAGTGGAAAACACATACTACTTCTTAGTTTAACTTTTCACAGTAGAATTTTCTGATCGCTTATGAGGTGGTGGTGTTTTTTTTTTTCTTTTTTAAAATATAAGCAACTATGAAAAGTATCTCCTTGTAAGAAAACAGGTCTTACTGAGCACTGAATTTTAAAATATCAACTAGGTTGAAATTAGTGATAAAAGAACTTCAACGTTTAGGACATAGACTTAAGTTTGAGATCATTATTTGGCTATTCAATGGCCTATGAGTCAAATAAGATTAGCTGTTAGGCCACTTTGTAAAATGCATTTGATGGAATGCATCTGAACATCAATGTAATTTATATGACTATCATACACAATTGCTATGACCTGTCATGTAAGTCTCAGCAGGGAGATGGAGGAATTAGCATGGAAGCCGTTGTGTTGCTAGGAATTATTCTTCCTTCCTCCCACCCCCCAAAACATTAACATTTATGTTTGCTTTTGTTTAAATTCCACAGATCTCAAAATCTCTTTGGATTTTGTAGTATTGAGAAAACTAGTTTTAAAAATATCATCACACTGCACAGTGGAAACTGTAGTTCAGCAGTTTCGTTTGCTTTTTCTCCTCCAGCAGTGAAGCTTCCTTGCTGGCCTGAGGTTTCTGTGCTTATCCTCCTTAAATTTCCTTCATCTGTTACAGTTCACTACCACTGTCTGACTACTATTTGGTTGTTCCCTAGAGCTTCTGTGGTGGTTTAATTTTGAAGAAAATCCACTACCTTCATGGTATACAAAAAACTTTTATGTAGAAGAAAAAAGCAATGCATTAGAAATTTCTATTTTAATTACTTTTGTAAGAAAAAGTTTTGTCCAATCATGGAAGCTTTCAGTCCATTCCACAATTGTGGCAAACTCATTGAAATGAACTATAGGGACCTGATACATGAATAAGAATGTTCCTTGCGCAAGATGTCAAAATGAAAAGTTTCCAAAACATTGTGGATAAAATGTTGGTCTATGTTGTGTTAGTTAGCAGTGAGATTCTGAGTAATGTATTAATTTAAAACAGCTCCTGTCTGAACTTAGAAGTATATTTTTTATCATGGTTAACGGGCAACAGCACAGATATAAGAGCTTTCATACAAAGAGCAGATATGATACGTTTCCTTTTTTAAAAAAAAAGGAACGCTGCTTATATAATTCAATTACATCTTTTTTTGCAGTACAGCTGTATATCAGCTCTTAATTAAGTGCTTTAATACACTACTGAGTCATCACTATGGACACCTTGGTACAAGATCAGGGACATTACTACAATAATTGTAACTGGAAGAATATATGGTGTTGGCTTTTCTCAAAGTTGCTTGAAATTTTCACTGAAATCAATAGAATTAAATCAGATGCACACTCAAAGAAGCCAGCTAGATCTTTCCTTATCTATGTCAAATCATGGACAAAGGCTAAGAAAACTAGCTGGTTTATGTTAGATGATAAGCTACTAAACTTTTCCTAGAATGTTCTGACTTCATGTAGCTTTGGGAAATGTTACATTTAGGAAAAACATAACAAAACAATGAAAAAACATTTCTGGAATATTGAAAATCAGTATTTATAAATAATAATTTTAGACAATGTATCATTAAAGAAAAAAGAAGTGACGTTGTAGATCACAAGCTGATCACACTTCCATTTCTTCTAGAATAGGTTTTGTCCTTCCTATATCTTTATAGAAACAAGGTGGTATAAAATTTAAATTTTTGTCTCACAAATAGTTAGTTGGATGGAGAAGCAAACAAATATGTTTTCCATGACAAGAAAAGGGCCCTAGGTAATAAACATACTTTCATTTTAAAATATCTTCTGGGCCTGTATATTTGAATTAGATTCTTACATGCCTAGCGAAACAGTACCAAAACAATTTTATGTCTTAAAGCTAGTCATTCAAACATAGACACTCTGTTTTAGAAGAATCTTACAGCTTTGTAAGATTTTCTAGAATGTCTCTACACTGCTTAAAAAATAAAGCTTACAGAGACCTAGACATAGAAAAGCTTTTGTCAGTATTTGATAAAGCAATTGTATTTCCTAAACCCTAAATTCATCAAGAGGATTAATAATTATTCAACAGAAAAAAAAAATTGTCTAGTCCCAGTGCGGTATTTCAGGATAAGGGAATGTTCTCGATTATTTCTTCTCCCGGAATGGATTGAAAATGGCTTTTGGAGGCTAATTCTCAACCGTCTGTTATAAAGACAAAAAAAAGGAATACAGTTCCCTCTCTTCCCCGCAGCTGACAATTCATTAGTTATTGGGCTCAAATAGGTGGTCAGTATTGCCCTGTCTGAAATGCAGGACAGCAAGGGTACATTGAGATAGATTCTTGAACTTAATTAGCATTTGGATTATTAAAAAACAACCCAAAAGTAAATTAAAGCAAAACAAAACAAAACAAAAAAACAACCACAAAGCCACAGTTTTTAAAAGCTTCAGTAGTGTCAGCAAAACATGATCTCAAATGAAGTGATAGAAAATACAGTGTATTATATGTATTCTGTGATCTGCCAGAATGATTACTGTCTAGTTTTAAATTTAACTGTAGCTTGTAATAACTTTTCCATTGAGTAGAGGTATGGTCGTCTTAGTGCAGGACGAAAGAGCCTGATTCAGACCTCCTTGAGAGTCAAGACCCTATGATCTCAGGCACCATTTTAATTTATGGTGCAGAAGCTGAGCCAATCCGATGATATTAATACTTGCTTCTGGAACCATTAGGGCAAGCGTCTGGTTCAATGGAGTTTTCATTGGGTGAAAGGACTTTTGTCTGGATACCCGTCTTCAGTGGTATGCAACCATAAATGGTGTTGATGACAGCAGTTGATTCCAATATGCAAGCTTCAAGTTTATAGCCCAAAACAATGCGGCCAGCTGGGAAAATAAGTTGTGGTGATCAGCTCTTCACATGAAGTTGATTTTATAAATGTACATCTGCCACTGCCACAAAAACATGACTACTTCCCACAAGCCTCTTCTTCATGCAATCACATCATGATTTCAATTACATAAAAACTCCCTTTTCTAAAAAGGTTGTCATGATTAAACTGAGAATTCCTTTGATTGCATGAGACTTCAATTATCTGAATGTTTTCTTTCCTTTGGGACTTCAAAATACTCAAGAGTGTATTGTATTATTATGTTGCGGTTGCTTGCATAAGGGAAATGATAGATATTATCTCCATCTCCAACGTGTGACTCTCTGTAGAGGCCATCTGGTTCTTAAGATTCTGGATGTCAGTCTGATGCTAGTACATTGTGTATTTATATTTGCACATATGTCCCAGTAAAGTCAGGATGGCAGCACTCTAAAGCCATGTGAGATAGTGTTCACATTTGACCAGCCCATAGGGCTATCATATGCTACTGTTGATTTATATTTTAGAGAATTAATAAAAAGATGCAAAAGATAAGTAAAACATTTTCTGATATGCAGCTAATGCTTTCCTCATTTCTGAGAAGGGGACAAGGACACTTGTGTCACCTGGACAAAAAAGGACATTTTTATAGTTTCTAATTGACAGTAGCTCAAAAATGGGTTACATGTGTTTGAATATGTAAATCTCATCCTTTAGTTAATCATGATACTGCAACATTGCAGGAAGGATTGCCATATTAATGTTGTTATCTATTATATTCTGGAAAAAAAAAAGGTAAATGCAGTGTTGGGTGCACATCTATCGCACTAAATGAAAGACAACACTGGATTAATCCAGCTCCATTTACAAATACAGTGGGAAAAACTTCCCGAGTGCATTTAAGTACAAATTACTACTTGCATTCATAGTTAGTATTAAGAAAAAAAAAGAAAAAGAGAAAGAAAAAGGAAAAACTTGTTCAATTCTTTCACAGATCTCTTTTCTAAGATATACCATCAATACGCTTTTTTGATTTCTAGAAGCCATTTCAGTGTTTTCCTTGAAATTTCTAATTTGATACTTTGCTAATTATATGGGTAAAAATGCCTTGATGATATTCTAAAATCTTTTTGCACTTCTGTTTCAGTGCTGTAATTCACACTTTAATAATACATTATTTCTGTTTGGCATGCCTTTTCAACCACTGCCAATCTTAACGCTTGCCAAGTCAGCCATGAAATGTAATATGTGATTACAAATCTATAATCACACAGTAGTTCATGTTACAAAAAAAAAGATGTTTAGAAATAAAGTTCTATTTCTGTCACCCCAGTCCATAAAAAAATTCAGCAAAGTAGGTAACTTTGGTGACATATTAGTTGGCAGAATTGGTATGGTTCATACCGTATCATATTTTACAGAAGCACCAAATTACAGAATGGTTGAAGTTGGAGGGGACCTCTGGAAGTCATCTACTCCAACTCCCTTGCTCAAGCAGGGCCACCTAGAGCAGATCGCCCAGGACTATGTCCAGACAGCTTTTGAATGTTTCCAAGGTTGGAGACTCCACGACCTCTCTGGGCAACCTGTCACATTGCTTGATCACCCCTACATTAAAAAAAGTGTTTCTTGATGCTCAGACAGAACCTGCTGCATTTCAGTTTTTGTCCGTTGTCTCTTGTCCTATCAGTGGACACCACTGAAAAGAGCCTGGCTCCATCCTCTTTGCACCCTCCTTTCAGGTATTTATATACATTGATAAGTTCCCTAATGAGCCTTCTCTTCTCCAGGCTAAACAGCCCCAGCTCTGTCAGCTTTTCCTCATAGGAGAGATGCTCGAGTCCCTCGATCATCTTTGTGGCCCTTCGTTGGACCTTCTATGCATCAATGTCTCTCTTGTACTTGGGAGCCCTGAACTGGACACAGTACTTCAGGTGTGGCCTCACCAGTGCTGAGTAGAGGAAAAGGATCACCTCGTTCAATCTGCTGACTACACTTCTCCCAACGCTGCCCAGGATACCATTTGCCTTTGCAGCAAGGGCACATAGTTGGCTCATGTTCAACTTTGCGTTCACCAGGACCTCAGGGCCTTTTCTGCCAAGTTGCTTTCCATCTGGGTGGCCCCTTACATGTACTGGTGGCTGGCTTTCTTTTCCCAGGGGCTGGGCTTGGCTGCTCCTCCCACCATCACAGGCCTCCAACTGGACTTCATGCCACTGATCACCAAAGCGGCTGGGCCCAGCCATTTAGCCAGTTTTCAATTCACCTCACTGTCTGTTTATCTAGCCCAGACTTCACCATCTTCTCTATGAAGATGATATGGGAAAAAGAAGTATTTCAGGCATGCCCTACAATGGGAAGACTGCACCATAGGAAATGCAGTTACTATGTTGTAATTCTTTCCATATTGCATAAAGAAGAAAATAAATAGCTATGGTTGCTACCACACATCAACTATATAATAGAACAAAATTGAAACTTCCCTTTATCTCTGTTGGAGGCCTGTTTAAGAACCATAATGGTAACTTTCCCCATGCCATTTATTTCCAGATGCACTCTTTCTTTTACTAATTTCTTCTTGAAAATTCTTGATAACTGTAGTCAAAATTATCTGATTTCCACAGTCTTTCAGGAAAGCATTTAGGAAATCAATATTTACTTTGCAATGTACTGAAATCACAAAAAATAATCTATTGCCAAAAGATAAAAAAAATTAATGGTTATTTAGTGGTCTAAAACTAGCAAGCTAGTCAGTTAATAGCATCTTGGTTTTTAAACCAAATATTTTCAAGATTGCTTGTACTTTCTTCATCATTTGTATTTCCTGATGATGTTCCTGGAAGTTGTCAACAAATAGAAAGATAATAGATGATAGAGGAATTTTAGGGTTCAACAGAAAGATAGTAAACACCTTGTAGTAAATATTAACATCTTCAATAGAGTTGTGGATAAGTATCTTTTTGCACTCTATCACAATCCAGAAGTAAGAGCATGTTACATATATTTTAGACTCCCTCAGTTTTATACCAAGGAGCTAAATACGACAGATGCAAAACAGAGAAAAGATATCCAAGTCTGTATGAATGCAGTTAAAAATACCCAGACATCTTTAATTTATGGAATCCCAAGCAGATGGTAGAATATGTTTACTGAAGTCTTGTGTCTTTTTCTCTGAAGAACCAGAAGCTTTAAATATCACAGCATGTTTCAGAATTTGGCAGTGAGGACATGAGTTTTCTGTTGTTGTTTTTTTAATTCCTAATAAGATGTTCTTAAATTTGGAACATTCCTAAGATTTCTGATAGCTACAAATCTGATTCAAATTACTGATTTGAGATCTCTATGTGAAAAATTTATTTTAAAAAATGATATGAAAGAGAAAATGTTGACTTACTGTTTTCAGTGTCTGCACTACTATTTGATTTAAGAATTATAATTTGCCACTGTCAGAATTAGGCTGCTTTGAAGGCCAAAGTTACAATTAAGTAATGTAGTTTGTTTTCTTGTGTAATGGAATCATAAGAAGATGATTTCATTATCTTTGCACATAAGGACAATGTAGTGTTTGTCTTAAGCATATCTTCCAGACAGACATTCTTTCCTATTTTGAGATAGCAAAAGATTGGAGCATGCCCCGCAGACACTGATTGTTTGTTTCAGTCACTTATTGAGGATTGTCTTAAAACTTTCCTCTTCTTTTTCTTCAGTTCAGTCAAGATGGCTTTAATTTTCCATTATTTTTTGTTGTTATTATTTTTCTACTCATGTAAATTCTTGATCATAATTCAGTTTCAGAAATCAAATAACTGAATTTAACTGATTTAGGAAGAGTAGTAGAAAAAAATCAGAACTAGTTACCACAAATCAGTTAAGTGATATCACATATCAGATACCACATATCAGATGCAGTTTGTACCTGTGTTCTATGTTCAGGTGTTTATTTTAGTAATATCTTTGGTAATATTCCAGTTTGAGGACTATAAAATATCAGTGCTCTACATACCTAGATAACTATTAATAATGATGCTTTGTTTTCGTGCCCTCCCATGTAGTCATGCACTTGTTTTGAATTATTCTGAGAATATATTTGATGTTCTGAAAATCCAAATTATCCAAAATTTTTTATTCTCTCAAGATTCCAGATAATGGAGAATACACTGTTGGCCTTCTGAATAACGTTGTAAATTTTTGCAAAGTGCTTAGATGCAATGTGTTAAACTGTGTGTGTACAACCTGTGTGACTCTATCTGAAAAGATCAAATAATAGAACCATAGAATCATAGAATGGTTCAGGTCAGAAAGGATGTTAAAGATCTCCTAGTTCCAACCCCCCTGCCATGGGCAGGGACACCTCCCACTAGACCGGGTTCCTCCAAGACCCATCCAGCCTCACCTTGAACACTTCCAGGGATGGGGCAGCCACAGCTTCTTTGGACAATCTGTTCCAGTGCATCACCACCCTCATAGTAAAGAAGTTCTTCCTAATATCTAATCTAAATCTCCCCTCTTTCAGTTTAAAACCATTACCCCTCGTCCTATCACTCCACTCCCTGATAAAGAGTCCCTCCCCATCTTTCCTGTAGGCCCCCTTTAGGTACTGGAAGGCTGCTATAAGGTCTTCCCAGAGCCTTCTCTCCTCCAGGCTGAACAACCCCAAGTCTCTCAGCCTGTCCGCATAGAAGAGGTGCTCCAGCCCTCTTATCATCTTCGTGGACCTAATGTTCTTCTGAATACTTTTTTACAAAAGTGTTTGTGAGTTTCCTCAGAAGCCTGACTAAACCAGAGCAGGGCAGAGAACAGTGGCTTGGGCAGTGTGCAGGGAGGAAGAAACAGGCAGATCCTCAGGTGTCCATTCTTCAGGATTATTTCTCTGAAGAAATTCCTGATGTTCACTCCCTAGATGAAAAAAAGGAAAATAGATCTTTGGTCACTAAATTTTTATGGGCTTTTTAATGGATTTTGAAGGAACAGGAAAACTACATGTAAAACTGCTGTTGTTACCTACATATCCAAGACTCAAAGAGAAACTCAAAGTGAAACTCGTGTCCATCTTATGACTCATGTTTCAAAAATTGTGTGGGTATCACTGACTTCAGATTTTTTTCTTCCTTCTCTGAAGACAGAAAGTGTCATGAAAATGAATGAAAAGAGAAAGGATTCTCATGCAAGCAACTCTATATTCTGTGTGTTCTGAATGATAGCTATAGTAGTGATTCAGGGATAGCCAAGCCCCAAAGTTTCAGTAAGGAATGTATGTGTATGTTCATGTGCATATGTCTGTGTATATAATCCATTTTATGTATTAAAAAACTGTGTGAAAGTTTAATTTGATCCACCTAAATCTGCTGGTTCAGCAAAATCTCAGTATAATCCTAATAAAGAGGAAGAGTAGGGTTAAGTATGTAACACTTGACAGTCCAATGTGACAGCAGAGAAGAAAAATTAGTGGTTTGGGGAAGCAGGTTACAAGAATATGTACAAGTGCGAACCTGCATGTTTAGGATGGGGATATGTATATTTGAATATATGCTTTCATCTTCGGTGGTGAGACACTGGAACAGGTTGCCCAGAGAGGTGGTGGAAGCCCCATCCCTGGAAGTTTTTAAGGCCAGGCTGGACGGGGCTCTGAGCGACCTGATCTAGTGGGAGATGTCCCTGCCCAGGGCAGGGGGGTTCGAACTAGATGATCTTTAAGGTCCCTTCCAACCCTAACGATTCTATGATCTATACATTATTGCAATCTTTTTAAAGACTTCATTTTTTTCTTGTACATTCTTAAAATTGGCATTTATTTGCTTTCATTAATATTTTTATAATAACTTATTTAGTTATTAATCATATGATATTGATTCTTTAGAAAGTTTTCAGACCTTCTAACTGCCTAAAGTAACATCAAATATGTATAAACATAAACAGGGTTATAAATAATACTTGACAGTCTTGACATGTATCATCTAGTTTATTCTGTTGAGCAATAATCTCTCAAACGCTGACATTCTAAGCTTGTGAAACATTAGTGCTGCCCTGTGGAAAGTTCTAAATAATGGTTTTGAAGAAATTGAAGGTGTGAAATATATATATATATTTAAAAGGAAATTCTAAAATGGTTCTCTTGAAAAATCTGTTGTGAACGTGGTGTTAACTGTCCCCTTGAATGTTCCATTATGCTTAAGGATGAGAATTCACATCTTTTATTTGCATTAAGCACTTCTGCTATTCTTTTGAGACTTTTAGTTATAAGCATTTGAACTACATACACAATTAAATCTTTATTTTGTAAATTAAGTGTTCCAGAACTCTAGTCTTGATTCTCAAAAATGTCTGAATAAAATGTTAATAATTAGACTAAAAATAAAGGTAGGGAAATGAGAATCGTGGTTAAGAAAAGTATGTTTTCAGCTGAGTCCACTTGTGACAAAGGCATTTGAAATCTAACTCTTCATTCTCCATTCGTCTATTTCATCCAGTGACTTACTAAGAGAAGTATAGCTTTTTGTTAGTACAGCAGCTATACAAAGGAAAACAAATACTTTACAGACTAGAAGGTATCACCCACTTGGTGATTTTAGGATATGAAACTGTTTTGGTTAAACCACCTGTATCTTACTCTTTCTGGAGGAACCAAAACATTTTCCTGTGGTTATAAATTACTTCATAGCAAGGCTTTGTTTTAGTAGAATCAAAGAGGGGAAGTAAGCTGGTCAGGGACATTTAATGTCTTGTCCCTGGCTTGCATATTTCTTGTACTAGGGTTTTGACAAGAATTGTTGGAATTACTTTCAAATAAGGTAAAATGAGAATAATTTTGTTTAAGAACAGTTTACCTGTACAGTTGGATAAGTTATGGATTCTCTTACTTGCTTTTAAATAAATCAGTCTGTAATTCTGACATACATGTTATGTGCACATTGTCTGTCTGGTCCTGAGAGCATAGGAGCTGGAGCTGTAATAGCTATCAGAATACATTTTCTAAAGCTTTTTTTGTTCTTTAATATTGTTCCTTAATGCACAAATCTTCACCAAGACAAGAAAATGGATCTAGTCAACTACTTCTCTTCCTTACTTAAGAGTACCAGGTCCCTTAAAATAGTCATACAAGGGAAAAGGAAAGAAGCACCCTCTGCAACCTGATCATCTGGCTGATTACAAAATTTCACATAAGCCTTTTCAGATTTCCCTGAGAAAAAAAGCACTTTCAAAATGGGAAATAATGTTAAAGCACTTGAAGAAAAACAAAGTGTAATGCTAAAATTAGAACTCCAACTTTCTTGTGAATAGTATGTCTGTGTATATGTGTGGACAATGATTTAAACTTGTACACTTGTAAACTTGTACACAACACTTCAAAATCAATCCAGCAGATATTCTAAATCTCATCTCTGTAGGACAAAGCTCCTCCCACATGCAGACTTTGTCTTTGAAACTCTATTTCTTTATTTGTTGTCATATTAGTTCCTAAATAATGAAGCTAATTAAACATGCTCTTTTATTTCTCTGAAGAAACAAAAACAAACCCACATTGTAAATCTACCTTATAATTAAGTGATTTGATCATTGCTATACACAGATAAAGTTTTGACATCAAGGAATTTAACATCAAATAAAAAATATTTTTTATAAGATTAAAGTAAATTCAGCAACTATATACCAAATTTTGGATTTCAATGATCTAGGAAACATTTTAGAGGAAGGGGGACAAAGGAGGTGGTCAGCACTGCTAGAAGTCAACTGAAGGTAATTTCAAAGAGGCAAAAACCGATGTGCAGCTCAGAAGAGAGTCTGAGCTGTAATTACAAGGGGTAAATCACACCTGACCAACCTGATTGTCTTGTGTGGCAAAATGATGGGTGTGCAGATGAGGAGAGAGCAGTGGATGTCATTTACTTCGACTTTAGTAAGACTTGTGACACTATTACCCACAGTTAAACATCATGATCTGGATTGGTGGAAAACCAGATGGGTGAAAACTATTTGTATGACTGGACTCAGAGAACAGTGGTTAATGGGTTAGACTGTGTGTGGACTCTGGTAGCAAGTGGACGGTCGAGGGTCTCCCTTATTTAACATCGTTACCAATGACTGGGAGAAAGCTGTGGAGTGCACTCTCACCAAGTTACTAGATGACACCAAACTGGGAGGAAAATAAATGTAAAAATTAATACTTACTAAAACCTCCTTTAAAATGCTTTATCTCACCACACAAACTAAACGACTTAGGAAAGATATATGAGGAAGAATAGAATAAATTAACCTGAATGTCAGGTTAATTCACTAATCTATTATAAAATGCAGCAAAATGAGCATTCAGAAAGATACAAAATCTGCAAAAAGATTAGCACAATACAGCTATATCTCATAGGTCATTCTTTGTTTTATTTCATTTAATGGGCATGTAGGAGAAATATCTTTCTAGAACTCAATTTCAAATGATCAGGTTTTGGAACTGTTAATAAGATTTAAATAAAAGTGTTTTCCAAATACCTAGTTAACCATCTGAATATATGACTCAATTTTCCAAGTTGGGAACACTCAGAATTTCAGACTGAATTTGCAGATAAACTCACAGATAAGCTTCAAAAAGTGCCTAATTTTTTTTCTATGCATGTTTAAAAATTCAGTAGAAGGTGCCCAATATTTCTTATTCTGTATATTAGCTGCATACAGAGGAAATCAGACCAGTAACTTGGGAATGAATACCATATGAAGACAATACCTTAATTCCATTCAGGGATAATTGCCTTTCCGTCAACTTCCATTTCATTTGTTATTTACCACATGAAATCCACGTCTGTTTTACTCCTCTATCAGCACATCTGTTGTTTATACAATACTTGTTTTAAGAACCTTATGAACTTTTATGAACCAAGACCTGCTTCTGACCAGACTCAGTGCACAGTCTTTCAGTGGAGCATTTCAATACCAAAACTTTTTTAACGGAGGAGAAAACCAAAGCAAGGTGTGTTGGCATTTATCACAAAGTTAGTGATTTTACAGGCTGCTAGGTTTGAGGTTCAATCTACTATGCTTTCATAAGTGGGGCAACACAGAGTATATATTTTTTTTTTATTATTTTTCGGATACAGATGTAATGCATCTGAAGCTAATTTTGGTTTTTTTTTGTGAGTTTTATGCATTTAATTAGGACATAATAAAACCAGATTTCTCCACTATCATCTGAGTTATGATGCCATAAAGCACTCAGGTTTAACTACACATGGAGTTACTAATTTGGGTGCCAGTTCTGATAAAATTAGATGGTATCATATAATTTCCTATAAAACAGTTTGTTGCCAAGTAGGTTATATTACACTCAAGCACTTATTTCATCATTATGAATGCAGGTGAACTGAAGGAACTTGGAAACTGCATACATTACTATAATGTTAAGCTGCTTGTAAAATTGTCTGTAAAAACACCAAAAGAAGCAGGAGCAAAGGTTAGCACTGCAAGTAGAACAGCCCAGGCATAATTAAAAGAAAAAACTTTCAGTTCATAGTTCAGCATTTTTTTAATAGAAAAGTATATTTCATTTCTACTTTAATTAGGAATGTAAAAGTCAATAAAATGGAGATCAGGGTGCAGGAGATCCTTGTAAAAGTTCCTGTTTTCCTTATCTGATTCTTGCTCTTATTTACCTATCTCCAACTCAGCCTTGTTCTCTTCTGAATGGGAATATTGTTGGGAATGTAGATTTTACAGGATGTTCAGAAAAAATATCCTTGCCCAGGTCTTGTTACACGTCAAGAAAAAAAAAACAGCACTCGGGATTCAGGAGTACTTTGAACAAAGAATTTTTTAGCTATTCATATAAGCTATTGATATAGATGGTTTTCTAAGATCAAGTTGCCCATTCTTAAATTTTCTTTCGATCTTTATTTTCCGTTATTCTAGATCTTTTTAGACAACTTCTCTTGACTAAATACTAAGCTGGCAGAACCCCCCAAGCTGACAGCTCTTCTCCCCATTTTGTGCATGAAGTATAGGACAGAGACATTTGAGCTCGTGGGATGCCACAGAGGTTGCATAGCAACGGATGCGAGAAGCATCTCATCTCTGCTGACTGTCAGACTCCCAGGACAGCAGAGGAAGTATTTCAGGGATTGCAACTCCAGATCTTTTAGACTCTTTAACCTTTTCCGTTTAAAAGAAAAAATTATTTTTAAACAGTACTGGATAAGCATACATAGCTTTTCAGGTTCCACTGAGATAAGGAGAGTTGGAGTATTAATACAACTTTTTATTAAAAGGTTTTTCTTCTTCCTTGCATTATCAGAAAATAAGGCTAAGTATGGGAGAAAAATATGAAAGGAAAATATCATATTATACTGTCCATTGACAATATTGTGCTACAATTAATTTTTGTCAATGATAGGCAAACACCATTTGTTGTATTTTTCTGCATCAGTGGATCCTTTGTTGTGCAGTGAGGACAGTAAGAGATGCACGATACACAGTGAATAAAGAAAGGGTTGGAAGTCAGGAGGACTGGCAGTTAAAGGTGAGCAAAAAAAATTGCATTTAGGCCAGGTAACACTGGTCACTAAGTGGGCATCACTTCCCATTGTTAAAATTTCTAATTTTTTAATTTCAGGATTTTCATACTTTAAAAAGTAGAAGTGGGACTTTACAAAGGATTTTCATTTCTTTGCAAAGAAAACATGTGAATCCCAATAACATTTCACACTTCTATAACTGTTCCTTTAGAAGATTATAGAGCTCTTTAACAACACTAAGCAACAAAGCTTTGTGACAAATTACTCCCAGATATAAACAAAAAACAAGTATGGCTCCACAGAGAAGTAATTAGGACAAACTGGCACACTATTTAGAATGGAAATCATCATAGAATAAGATTGCCTTTTTAAGCCTCTAAAGAGCTTGAAGAGATAAATTAATTTGTCCATGAAATGTAGACACCTCCTGCATTAAGCTGAACAAGGATTTTCAGGATCAGAAGTCTGGATTTAGGTGCCTAAAATCCACATACATTCTCTGTGATCCAGAGTCCTTAATGATGCTACATAAGTGGCTTAAAAGAAACTTAAAAGTTAGTTTTATGTTTGTCAGTAACCAATCCAAGGTCCCAGAGGCTGAATTTTCAGGAGTACTAAGACTTACAGTTCCAATGGAGGCCAGCAGTAACGTGCTTTCGAACCTGTTTGAACTTACAAAAAGTTACATAGTGCTAAGTAGTGTGAAAAATTAGTTGACTCTAAATGCAAGCTTTGTAATAACTTTTTAATTTGAAGACTGTGTGCTTCAATTCCTCTCCTGTAACCTGTATTACCTAATCTAGCATGGATATTTTTTGGTGAAGCCATGTTTACATTTTTGGTAACTGGATACTTGGAGGGGAGTTAGTCTATCTGAGGCACATATCCTTTATTTCAGTGGTGAAATCACCTCTGCTATTTTGCATGCAGGCTTTGTTTTTGTTACTTTCATATTGTTTTACCAGAGTATAAAATAAAATACTAATTCTGAACGTTTGTTTCTGATCTTTACTTAAGAAGAATGACATGTAATTCGAGAGGTGGCCAATTTGTTACGATCCATGTAAAACAAAGGCTGACCCAACTGGGAATGGTATCACAGTGGTTGAAAATGACTGGTTTTGAACTGCTGCTGAGCAGACACAATTAGGATCCTCATATCCCAAGATGAGAAAATTCATTTCCATGCCTGTAAGCAAAAATAGTGCCAAGTGCTAGAAGTACCCCAAGGCGCAAAGACTCCAAGGCATGCTTACACAGATAAACAAAGCCTGGGATGTATTACATTAACTGCATGAAAGTAGTCTGCTAAATAGATGGAATGCAATACATTAGTAACATTCTGGCCCACATAATGTTGTTATATATTTTTAAAGAACTATATTAAATATCATACCAAAAAAAGCTAATTAAAAGAGGGGCATTCTGCCAAATACATTAGCATTGCCATTCAGAAATTGTTTTGGAGTAAATACTATGATTTCAGAACCTGCTTCCATTTTGGAAAGGAACATAAATTTGGAACCTCCAGTTTTCATAAAATCCATTGAATAAACTAAAATAACATAATTAAGTAATTTCACTTGTTTAAACATTTTAAAGCACAGTTCATATTCACTTATGGCATTGAATGTAAAACTAGCTGTACTATTTTAAATATAAAAATGTTTGGTAAAGCTGACCAATTGATCTTTGTTGAAACATTTTTATTGACAACTTATTTTACCGCATCACAGAAAATATAAAAGGAGAATAAAATTGAGTTCTATAGCAAGGAACTTCCCATATGTGATAATAGATTGTCACAAAAGACCTGCTCTATATTAGCTTTACTAATGTCTAATGACAGGAATTTCTTCAAGCTGAAAAAAAAATCACACAATATGTATCTCATTGTAAATAAATTCATGCCTTCATTCCCATTAAATAAAGGTTAAGATTTCTTAATATTTTAATGTCAGTTTTGCAGCCTATTGAATTTTCAACATGAAAGTTGAGCCCACAAAAATTTATCTATAAAAATTAATTTACATACATGTTTATGGACTTTGATTCTTAAAAGTTTCCAGCATTACCTTTCCTAGCATCAGATAATCTACCATCAGTGACCTTTAATACTTGGCAGTGGTATCTTTTTTCCCAATAGTAGCAGAAAATGAAAGACAAGAAAAAATATACTTAGCCTGTGCTTTGTGGAACTAACAATTTAAATATGTAAGCCTGAAAGAAAGAAAAAAAAATATTATTCTATTTCTGTAGATGAGATACTTAGTCACAAAAATTTAATTAAGATCATAATGTTGCATAAAAAGTGATGGAATAAGAACTGAAAATAAAGCTTAAAGAATTCTCTGTGATTTCCATATTACTAAATTCTTCCATTCATAAATATTTTCTCCTATGCATCGTGCTCTACCTAAGTGACTTCTTGTCATAGCACTTACTTTATTCTTGGCTTTCTTAATGTGTTTTCATATTTATTGTTCTTTGTCTCCACTTCTGTAATTGCTGACAATTCTATAATTGCACATACACACAGAGAAGTATGTACTTGGCGTGTAATAAGTATACATACAGTATGTAGTGTATGACTACTTACATTTTCTAGCATTTAATGACTAGAATAATTGTGAAAATAGTATGGTATTTTTGTGCCAGCCATCATTAATGTTTTAGGTAAAATGCAGGAGTAAAATACACTTTTTCTTTTGATTTTTTGTCTTCATTTAGATTTCAAATATATGTAAGAAAAATAATTGTTCTTAAAAAGCCTTGAAATCTTTACAGTCTGTCCATGTAAAGTCAAATCTGCAATGATTTCAGTGGAACTACTCAATTTGATTAGGAATAGAAGAATCTGAGGCCCATACTGAAACCCCTTTTCATACAATCCTAGCACTTGTTGTATATAAATAAATAAGTATGACAGCTTAGTTTATATTATTACAATATATCTACTTTCGCAAGTTAAAGAAGCTATAATATCAGAACAATTTCTAAATGTCTATATTCATTTCCAGATCGATTTTAGTTTTCAGTTTAAGAAATATAGAGAAAATAATATGCAGCAAAGGATAGTATATGCACACAATTTTCATATACTGCTTTTTAATAAACATTGGAATTAAGTTCACGATGCCTTGTCTTCAAAGGAAAATCAGGAGAAAAACACTTATTTTTTTTGCTATTATGAACTAGTGAAATTCAAACTCATTATAGGATTCTAGTTGAAATTACACAGGCATCTTCTTCATAATCTTTCTTTTAAATTAAAGAGTGTGGTATAGATAGATAATGATACTTGCAAGTGTGCAGCAGCAGCATCCTTCTCTGTTACTTAACTGCTTCTTATCTCTGAAGTGCTCTTTCCCTTTTGTCCCTTGCTATGTGACATGAGAGTTTGTCCTCTGCACTTGTCTAGACCTCAAATGTAGAATCTACCCATAGAAAATTATGTCTGGAGATATACTGACCTTTGATGTCATGAGGCAGATTATTACTTGGCTGACCAATGCATCTCCTTATTGCTACCAAACTGATTTTTCCCAGAGCTGGGTACGAGGTCATTCAATAACATTTATTTTTCTTAGCAGATATAACAGAGAAGCAATGAGATGAGGGCCCCCATCGGTAGAAGGCTCCAAGGAACAGATCCGTTCTCAAACACTGTGTATTACATAGTATTTAATACTGTGTAATACACAGTATTAAAACACATGTAGTTTTAAAGCCATAAGAATTTATTAAGCGCTAATCAGGAAAGATACTGTGATTGCAGCGGGACACAAGGGGCACTAAAAATAATTCTGGCATTTTGGACCCTGCTAACTTTTTCACATGACTGAGTAACCCATAATCCAGAAGTCCATAATATTTTAACTTCCAGAATGCTTACAGATTAGCCAATTATGAATGGCTAATTACAAATTATTTGGCTAATATGTGATCATGTGGATGATAAAAGTTATTGATGTCATCTCAGACAGTGTGCCTGTGAGCTGTGAAAAATATTACTGATGCTACTGCTCAGTTTATGCTGGCTGAGGGAAATGTGAGAACACTTCCCTAAGAATTAATACGGCACTGCATTTTTGCAATGCATGTGAAAGCCAGCAGATGGAGTGTTTCAGTTACGCTGATGAATACAGTTATTCCAAATTTAATTAGAACAGCTGATACCTAACCCTTGCATCGCAGCAGTTACACTTTGCCTTTTAAGCAACCAAATGCTCAAAAGCTTTGAGATGCAAAGCATCTGTGATGCAGACTATCTTACATTTACAAATACTATTTCTGTATTATTAACAGAATGTAGTTCGGTAGTAAGTATACTTTCTACACATTCACAAGGTCTAAGCTGGTTTATGTATATATGATGCAGACAATCTTGTTCCTTGCAAAAATGTTTCTTTTCAAGACTACTTCATCCTTTCTGAAATGGACTACCTTGTTTGTTTGCCATATGTTTTTTTTTTTCAATTTGCATAATTCTCAGTGTGCACTATTCATAGCCTTTTGTACTCTTGATTATTTTAAGAAAGATCTTCCATGTGTCATCCAATAGAAATTATGATTTATTTAATTTCTAGAGACTAAAATGTGCTTTATCTTAAAGTACAGCACATCATAAAATATAGAAATACAGTAAAACAGTACAATGGGCAAAATTTAATCTTTGTCACACTTGCAATTTAAAAAATATTTTTTACATAAAACATGAATCACACTGTTGGTCCCTCCAGTACCTGGTCTTTGACACTCAGACATCCCCAGCAGCTGGCCCTGAAAGCCCAGCATCCCTTTTCCACTTGCGTCCCCCACTGCCCCTAAATACGTAAAAGAGATCTCTCAGCGCGCAGGAGCTAATTGGGACCTGACATCCTGGCCCCTTCAGTAGCCAACCTACAGACCCTCTGGTCTGCCGTGGATCCAGCTTCAGCATCTGAATCCCAAGCTCTTACCCTACTCACCAGTTAGTCCTAGTTGATATTCACTGCCCACCATACACTGATGTATGTTCCCCCACACTATGCATGCACGCCGGTCTGTCCAGTCGCTGTCACCATGGACACATGGATGTCTTACACCTGGTCCCACCCCAGTTGCTGCACTCAGACCCCAAACACGCAGGTGTGGGTTATAGAGAGCATGTCAAGTAGGAATGAGTTAGAGGTGGACTTTAATGAGAAGACAGGACAGACTGCACTGTCCAGGCAGAGGGCATGGCCGGACCAGCACACTGACCAGCAACCTGCTGACAGGTGACTTTATCTTCTTATCTCTCCAGTTTTACACATTTTTTCCTCCCAAACCACCTTGATCCTCCCTTTCCACACCTTTGATTCCTCTTCTAAACACCCAATAACAAGTCTTGCATGATCCCAGAATGCTTTCCTAGGGGGATGCAGGGCAGGAACTCAAGATCCTGACTGGGGTACTGGGGTTTCTGTTCCTTGGTATGTGTGGCGTCAGGGCAGTTATCGTATAAGCTAACACTGTGCTTAGAAAATCAGCTCAGAGTTAAGTAAATCTGGCCACAAAACACTTTTTTTTTTTTTCAAGAAAATGTAAAATTTTGAAATGACATTTTGTTCTGAAGTGGAACATTGTGAAGATTTCAGTTCCAAAACAAAAAAGTCTAGAAAAACTGATAAATAACCAATGAGATGACTTCCCTATTAGGAGTGGGGCACATTTTAAAGACAAATTCAGTGTTTTCTGGAGGGTGTTCAAAATAAGAATGAAGTTGGATAGGAAGAGAAATAATCAAAATTATAGGACTAACATTGCTGCTAGATTTTTTTGGTAACATTTAGAATAACAGCAAAAGCGCTTTATAAAGGTCAGAATGGCTAAACAATAGCTAAATGCTAAACAAAAACAAATGCTAAATAGCAGAGAAGCTTCATGGGAAACCAACAGAGCCACATGAGGTAGCTTCCAAAGCAGACATTTGATTTAATGAATTTTTATAAAGTGGAAAGAAACATGGAATTATATTTTTAAAGAAAGATAATATGAGTGGAAATTTTATTTATGCATATAGCATGATCGTTAAAAAGACTGAAGTCATTCCAGGAAATTTGTGTATGTTACATTTTTAGAACTATTGAAGAAAGAAGAATGTTTCTCAGAACTAACAGAAATTGTTCAAGACTTTGTATATTATAACATGCAAATTATTCTTAAATTTTGAAAATGTGGTATTATTTCTATTAGCTACTTAATATAGCTCTTCCATGAACAATTAAAATGGAAATCTATGTTATTTCCATAATCCTTTTGGCTTATAATTAATGAGGCCCTATCATCATAAGCAAAACATTTTGGGGATGAGATCAAGGAATGCTAAATGTTCAAAGGTGACCCTTCCATTCTTTTTGAGGAACATCAACATCATTGTAATGTTTTAAATAATTTACCTATTTAGGGGGGAAAAAAAAAAGTCTATCAGCATCAAGGAATTAATAACTGAACTAAAAGTCCTTTTATATTATTTAGAGGAAACTGCTAATGCCAAGCTAAATGGTGTAGAATGGGAAGAAAGCTTGGCTTTAGTAAGTGGTTAATACTTGGTTAATATTAAAAATCCTCATTTTTCTGTTCATTGTGCTTCTTACAAAATAAAACTTCCAGTGTGGGAGATTTACATCTCTAACTTGCAGGTCATAAACTCATATAAAAATAAATTTCTGATGTTACTTTATCTTGACATGTGCCTGAATTTTTATGAAGAAAAACCAATAATAGATATTGTAGGTAAAAAATCCTTCAAAAATGCAAAGGCTACCTTCTACCATAAAACTGAAAATGAGCTTGCAAACTTATCCTAAAGGAGTATTTTGTTGCTGTTGTTTGTGGGAAAATGTACCTGTGCAAGTGCTTGGTGGCATTAACCCCTCACTGCCTCCCAAAAAAACAACTTCCAAACAAATAAAGAATGGATCTTTTTAGAGGAGTCAGTCTACAAAGCCAAAAAGTCCCTTCCAATCCTAAAGTTTATAATCATAGAAAGAATTACGCTAATGTATAATTTTCCTTATCTGAGTAACAGTAATTTTATCTGGAGGAACGCTTCTGTGAATAAATCTTGTATGCAATGCTGAGCAGAAATATTTTTGCAATACAATTTCTAACATGTCAGATTTTTTTTTTCTCTAGCAAATAATTTTCTACTGACATTTTTTGCATAATTTACTGTATTTACTGCATTCACAATTTTAATTCATAAAAACACTGCTGTTGCATCTCAATAAATATTTTGAAAATTAACAGTGATGACAAAATAATGTAAGCAACATGTCAAGCTTAACACCATTGAGCGCTCTGAAAAGATTTTCACATTCAGTTTTGAATTAAAATGCTGCATCTCTTATTGAGTAAAAATAAATCAAAACAGTAATAGCATAAGAAAAAATATGATGACTGTCAATGTTGATGTCTATTGGTTTTGTGTAGGAAGATCTGAGCCGGATGTCTTTGTCATTGTTCATTGATGAAACTATTACTTGGAGAAAAAGCAAAACAAAAATATTCCTGTTCTACAGAAGCTTCAAGCCAATTGTTTTTCCCCTCTCTCTTTCAAACTGGAGAAGCAATTGTAAAAAGATAATACTAACAGCAGGTTCACAATCCAGTTCAAAGTTATTCATACTGAAAAGGTCAAATCTTACCCATTTTTGAAAATAAGTGCTTTTGAAAAAAGCATATTAGACCTCATCAAGATTCTATAGGAAGGGAAAATGTTGTTATAGCATAACATTTTATTTTCTCACATGTTTGTGAGAATCTGGATTCAGTCAGAGGTACAAGTTTTCATATTATTTCAGGTAATACCAGAAGTTCTTTCCCCGATTCATTATTTCTTTCCTTGCATGAGAGGCCATCGGTGAGAACCTGTATCCTTTGGTTGGGAGACATTGTATGCAATAGTAGGGAAAAGAGAAGGCACCTCTGTGTGTATACAGGAAAGTCATCTAGAAAAATATAGATCAATGTATTTGGTTAACAGAAAAGAAATCACAACCCAAAAAAACCAACACAATAAGAGAAATTAAATCTGAAAGGAATAAATGCTGCGGATCTTAAAATGACAGTGAAAGCTATCAAAGTGAGTCTGGAATCTGGTATAGTGTTGTGGTATCACTTTAATATAGAGAAGAAATACAGGAGAAACATATATAAACTGGAGTTTCCATCACTTTTCTCTAAGTAGATTAACAGCAAAATATACAGAGATTCAGAGACTTTGATGTAGTCACAATAGGTATCCTCCGTTTATTGTTTGGACTGTATAATTTCATACTTATTATCATTGTATAGTTGGGAAAGGAAAGAATATAACATGGAAAGATTGTCTCTAGAGCACTTTCTGATGGAGCTCAGTTCTGCCTGTTCAACGGCAGCTTCAGTTAGTAGTTCATCCAAAATATTTTTTTGGGATGCTGCAGGTTTAAGAAAGGAAGAGATTTCTGAAGAAAGGGGTTTGGTATCTTTTTTAATCTTAGAAATGATAGAACAAGAGAAATTATACCAGGAGAGAAAATTCAGTGGCTGTGATTTCATAATCACATAATGTAGTTATAGGTAGTAACATCTAGAACATGACTGTTTGTGTGACTGTGTAATATAATTGTGGTAATTCTTTTCTTTCCATTGAGATAGATTGTCTTGCTTTTTTAGTAAATTCACGTGCTAAGTATATTCTTGTGTGAACAGCTTCTATGGAACACATTGGTCAAATTGAATGTGTTTTTGGAACTTTATAATGTAAAATTCTATTCTTTTAATATTCAAGAGTTAGGCAAAATAGTTTCTGCATATTTTTTTCTGGTAGTTCCTATATTCTTTCTGTTTATGAATGCAGTTGAACAGTTATCCGCTGTCTTATACCTCAGTAACTTGCTTGGCTTCATTGGATTTATGAATTCCATTTATTCCAATGCATGACAGAGGAGAATGTGATTTAGTACTTCAGGGGAAGAACTTTCAGGTACATTGATTCAAACTAACAGCATTATATTAATTTTGTGGGATCGGCTTGATTTATTTATTTATTTTAATTTTAGATCATTACTTCAGTATAGTTGAGATTTTATTCAGATAAACAAAAACAATATCTGGGTTGCCTTCTGGGTTTTTACCATTAATTTTAAACCAGTTACTTTTAATTTAGAAGTGTGTTAAATCAAACCGAGCTGTCTTCCTTTTCATCCACTGCTGTTTTCTCAAATGCTTTTTTATGGTCCTTACGAACACCCTCCTGGCCTTTCCCATCTTTTCATCTTTCAAATGATTTAATCATTGTAAAATTCTGATAGCTCTTCCTTTACCCTTTTCCAAAATCATTAGCCATTAAAAAAGAGAAAAAAAGAAAAAAAAAGTTGCGTACAGAGTGTTCTTTCTCTCCACTCTTAACACTCCACACAACTTAGAGTCTAACACAGGTAGGTAAACTTTCTAAGGTATTCTGTGTTCAGAGGGAGATGGAATAATGAAATTCAATTTTTGCCTTGTTCATAGATGCTACGGTAACAAACAGGATTAAGAATGAACTTCCACTCACTTCCTTACTACTGTCTATACCAACATGCTATCTTTCACCCTGATTTCCTGCTCAATATAGTGTGTTTAAAATACTTTCGTGAAGGCATTCAGATAAGTTATACCTACTGTTTCTTCTCTGTGACGCTATTTTATGACTCTGTAGTCTTCAGACACAATTTTTCTTTGTTTTTCTAATAGTTATCTTGCTCTATCAACACTGTCTGGATTGAGCTCAGATGAATGCCAGGACTTTCATGATGGTTTTCATCAGTTTTCAAAAAACTGAAGCATGAGTAACCCTTTAGTTACCAGTTTTCCTCAGCAGTCTTGCCGAAATGATAATATCTAATTCACTGCATCTTAACTGTCAACTTACTTTGAAAATTAAAATTAACAGAGAATTTTATACCAAGGTGAGGGCCATGGAAGTTACCCAGTGAGCCTGTTTTGAACAGAGGTCTTCCAAATCTAATGTAAACATTTTAATTCCTCCTAAAGTCCTTACATCCAGACCCTGTGACACCTGCAACACATGGTCCCCTCCTTGTCCCGTCTCATTCTAAATATATTTTAATTGCAATAACACAACAAATATTTTACAGTGCAATTGTACTGTAATAAAGGAGAAAAAAAAATACTAGTGGCGGAAAAGGAAAGCACATTTCATTCAGAAGTGTTCTGCAGACTTTGCAGGTAGGACTTTCCTGTCCTTTATCTTAAAGAATTAATACTTTTTTTCAGTGAGACATTTACAGATGTTTGAAGGGCAATGAACTTTATAAATACCGTTACGTAGAGCTGTAGTGGGCTTTCCTTCTCTTTTTTTTCCTAACTCTAGATCTTCAGGTAGTAAGGTTATCTTACCTCAAAATCAATGTAGCTATGTCATTGTGTAATTATTTAGGTCTGATCCTCATGAATTAATGATACAATGTATGAACTCCTTTCTCTAACTTTTTATATAAATATTTTGCCATAACAAATCCCACAAAACATTAAGTTAGAGAAAATTAAAGAGAAAAGTGGCCAGGAATGTCATAATTTCTGAACCCAGTAACAGCTCAGTGTAAATCTGTAAGTGTTCTTTCATCTTTCTTGAGCTCATTAGCTGTAATAATCTTCCTGATTCTGGGTCACTCATTGAAGTGTAAAACTCACAGGGATATGATTATATTTACCTGTTGTTAAGACTTAATTTTTTTTGACATCTAGGGACTGATGAGAAGGGTAACTGTACCTAATGTTTCTGCATTATTCCGTAGGCATTTTGCAAATCTTGTAACTCAGCCAGAAGGAATATTCCAGCATGTTTTTCTACAATATCTCAATGTCATCGTCCCCTGTAGCAGGTGATGCAAGCCACAGAAAGGTTACTAGCTTAAGCAAGCAATAAATTCCCATAACATGAAGTTTAAAAGACAGATCAAGAGACGTTTTCTTCGGTGATATGTTTTAAAAGCAACTACTGTTGAAAATTGATGTTTTCTTTTATCTTATTCCTAAAACTACTTATCTCCACTTTTTTTTTCATTTTGCACAGTAATATGAAGACAGATTAGTGAAATAGTCTTTAAACTGTAAAGTATTTAAATTTAAAAAAAAATATGCAGAAAAACCTTGAAGCAGAAAAAAAGCAGTATACAATTTATTGCAATGAAGACTTGAGTAAGGAAAGAATGCATGCAGAAGCTAGAAGCAAATTCTGAAAAAAGAAAAAATGGAGTAACTGAATGAAGCAAATATTTAATGAAACAAAAATAGTAGCAAAAGTGAAAACATATAAGCTTACCAAAATATTAAAATATTATCCATCAGGCAATGACAGAAACAGTAATGTTTACAATTTTCCCCTTATATGGGAATTTTAGTGTTTGCTATAGTAAGTAAAATTAGTTATCAAAGGTAAGGATATATAGAAGCTTTCAGTAAGTATTATAAATTTATTTTAATTTTTCTTGTTACTTAGTACATTAAGACAACTCAAATAGAATATTTGTGCAAAAATACTTGTGAAAGGAATGCACAAAATGATGGCACAAATTGGGTGCTGTAGTCTTTCAAAAACTGGGATGTATTTAGTTTTCAGTACAGTACTTAACACTCAGAAGGAAATCTGTTAAGAAGGCTGGAGTTACCTGATAGTTTTTCCAAAGTAGGGCTTTAATATAATACTGAGGCTTCAATGTTTATGGATTTTAAATTAAAATAAAAATCTATATCTTATATCTTTGTAAAAACAGAAGCTTTAATTGCTTGTGAATTGCAAGAAACAAGTTGCTTTCATTTATTCCTATTTACAGGAAAAAAATCAATTCATAATTTCATAGAGGCATGAACAGCTCTTTAAATAGATTATTTCAATTATTCTTGCTGTTTATTACTCTGCATGGGGTCATTAACCCTATGAACATTTAGGATTACAGATTTACACAAGCAAAATATTAATCAAATCTACATACAAAGCAGGACAGAATATCTCATGTTGAAAATGTTCTTAATTGTTTTGCTGAAGAGGACCATCTAGGAAGATGTTACCCACAATTAACGATTGGTCGTCTTTGACAAAATGTTGTAAAGAAGAAAAAATACAGATTTTAGTGAAGTGTTGATAAGGGAATGAAGTACAAACAAAGGAAGAAAGTTAAGTCTTCTGATTTTCTCCATTCTGAATATAGTTTTGAAATGTACCTTAAAGTTTTTAAATTATACGATATGTTTGGAGGTTTTTTTCAGTATTTTATTATTTCTGCTGGGCTTTTTTTTCATAGGGGTTTGTTGGTTTTTTTTGTTAGCAAGTGAAAAATTTCTGTGACCTTTTTTTGTGAATAGAATCCTAAAATGAAAAAAAGAAAATATGATCTTGAAAAAGCATCACACATTTTCTAAATGAAATCTGAAAATATATTTATTCATGTCAATTAACAGTCTGATTCTTATTGCGAGCTTCTTTATTTCAGCATTTCTGATTAGAATACATCCTTGGGTATCTAATCTCCTATTTCAAAGTATAGCTAATGGATGGGTTTCGTTTGGTGTTGAGTACACTAAGTCCAGTGTCAGTTAAAAAAAATTAAATCACTATTAAAATTAATTCATATTTACTCTTTAAATTCTTATAAGTATTTTTCAGACAAGTACACATGCAGTGTACACATGATTCTTTTTGAAGGTCCCAATGATTTGTTTTGTTTTTGAAATACTGAGAAGTCCTCTATGAATTTTCTTATTGCACATATGCTGAACTTTCAGAGAGTTTAATGCACTTTTAAGCTTTGAAAACAGTTGCAGAATCGGGGCATAGAGATATTCAGCTTCTTTATATGGAGATCTGCTATCTTTCGGATGAGTTCTAAGACTTACTCTATTAATCAACCCCAATCATGATAACACTGTTTAGCCTTGATATACCACTTCATATTACGTATTCAAAGAGCCTTTCCAATATTAACAATTACACTGTCTTAGTGGCACACAATTATAGCCTGGCAATCTGGATTTTTGAATGCATTGAGCAGCAGTTATATTCCCTCCCCTCCACATAAATCATATTCAGATTGCTGCAGTAATTCAACAAAGTCAACACAACCTTTATATCCAAGAAGTGCTATTTCTTAAAAGTTGTTTAGGTTCACTGTGCATTGATTTCAGCTTATTACACTGCATTAATAACTTAGTCACATCCCTCAAATTACAACAAAGTAATTAAGAGAGACAGAAAAATATAATTACTTTTTGTTTGAAAATTCCGTAATTTCCGTGCAGACTGGGTAAATTATTCATACTGGGTGTGGATTCCATTTTCGTTTCACTGCACTGATAGCATAATCACATAGTCCTAATTATAGAGATAGTAAATAAGAGAGAAAAGAATATAGCACTCCTTTAGAAATTTCTATTGGCACACTAAACACTAATTAAAATTCATTATTGCATCACATTTTGCACAGATACAGAAGTTTTGCAACAAAAAGAAGAGAAGATATTTTGTGTGGGCAGGAGGAAGACAGAGGGTTACTGTTAAGATGTTTTTCAGCAAGTACTATTCTTGCTCTCTCGCCCTTCTTCAAATGCTTACGGTTGTTCCCTTAAAGCTGTTGCTGTTGCTCACTGAGGCAATGTGAGCCGGGGCACTCTAAAAAGAAATCCAGTGCGAGCATTCATTTGCACCAGCTGCAGAGCTGATACAATTTTCATCGTGTTTCTCTTGAAGAGCTGGTTAAGCAGCATTGCTATTACACGCTGTTCTCTCCCCCTTCACTGCCCTCTCTCCTCAACTCCACCCTGTGCTTATAGAAGTCTGATTTTAGCATTTGAGACTCTGTCCTGGGACTACCTGCATCTCCCTCTCCTACAGAGGGAGAGAACAGATGAGCAGCCTACTTACCTTCTGCCCCTCTTGGATCTGAGGGGAACCTGTTACAGGGAGAAAGAGATGAAGAAACAAGCTTGATGTTCCTGCCATTACCAACAAGTTGTAATGGCTTCAGTTAATACTGATGGATAATGCTGACAGATTTCTCCTTGGAATGCTGACCATCTTGCACTCCTCTGTGCCTACTACAGTGATGGCAGCGATGATGGCACCTCTGTGTTGTAATGTGCAAGTAGGAAATGGAGACCAGGTGTTAAGTGAGTATGCACTGCTCAGTTACCTGGCCCTTATCTCCTTCAGGAAAGGCAGAGGAAAAGAGTGCACTGTGAACCTTACACTTACAATCACAAGTAAATACTGTGGAGTCTAAGAAATTACCCACTTTTGCCTGTTTTCACTCCTCTCCTTGTCTTGCTTGGGAAGAAAAAAGGCATTAATATAATCATTGGAAAGGACTGAATGGCAGATGTGTCTCAGGGAGCATTCCTTCACTTGACATTAGGCACCTGCAGAGCAGGTGTTTAAGTTGATCTAGGTATTTAAATCTGTGTTGTAGCTAACAGAGACTATATAGAGTCAGTTTACTTGATTACAGGCTGATGTACATGATTAAGCACTGCTGAATCTATTGTCCAGCACTCCACTGATAATAACAGGAGCCTTGCTGTTAGGACATTGTAAACACCCACATTTAATCAAATTCTACTCTTTGTATCTCATTTGTAAGCAGATGAAAGAAGAATAAATGTCAGTACTGGAACATCAAGATGACTTAAAACCCTGGACTGCATTCAGCAGTCAGAGGATTCTGGATACTCTGGCAGAGTTGTCACTGGACATAAAATTAAAGCTGGGAAAAAACCCTGCTTTTACAGAAACAAAAATAGAGGTTTGCAAATTTGGCTTTGATCCTAAGTAACAATTTAAATGAGAGCCAAGACACCGTAGAAGATATGAGCATGAAGCTGACTTGGAAGTAGCCTATGTCCAGTACTCTGCAGGAGACATAACGTGGAAGAACACAGAGAACGAGGACTTCAAATAGAGCTTTGTATATCCCAGTAATTACTGTGATCAGCTAGATATTACATGGGATGTCACTTTTAGTTAGACCAGAAGTTCATGTTGGCACTAAGAAACCTTAATAAAAATGTATTTGGATATACATTCACAGAAAATCTGATTTAACAAGTTTTTGTTATGTGGCAAAAAAAAAATAATAGTTATATCCAAACATTCCAATCAATTCTGCTTCCAACTGCACCAACCATCACTGAATAGACAGTGCCACACAAGGTGGTCATATCTCCTCTGAGACAGGCTCTTTGCCATGCCCCACTTATCTGATTTTTTTTTTACCAAAATTCAATCCAAATTCCATGTTCTTGCCTCAGATTGATCATGATGAAACAATATACTACGCATTTGTAGTATGATTGTGCTTGTCAGCTAGAGGGATCAAGCAATGCTGTTTCTCTTGTAATCTAGGGACTAAATGCAGATTTTAAGATATAATCCCCTGGTAGCAAACAAAGTTGCCATGTGTGGATTTCTGGTTTCTATTGGTACTGTGGTTGGTGTATTTTAAGTACACCCACATCCTTCTCAAAACCGCTGTGAGAAAATATTCACAACCTTTGAAGGAAGTCTCTCAAGGTTCTTCTGGAAGGATTTGTATTGCAGTCCTTTTTTAGATTCCGCAAATCCCACTTTCTGCAAGGAGTAAATATTTTAATCTTGATATGCAAAAATGCAAAGCTACTCCTGACTTCCTCAACTACTAGAAAAGTCTTCTTTCTTAGGAACAACAACTCCTACAGCTTATGTGGAATGAGACTGAGCATTTCCTTATTACACTGAACAGTGTGGAGTGTTAGAAAGAACATTTTAGTTTCCTAGACAAGTATTATATGTATGTACCTGCCTTAGTATCTATCTACCAGTCTATCTGTCTTCATGCATGTACACGCATGCTTATTCACTGAAATCAAACATTTTCATAACGCTTGCCATGAAAAAAGCTGTCTCTGTTATAAGAAGACATTTTCAACTACTCCAAAGAAGCAGCAAATCAGTAACCGACAACATAATAACCTGTCTTTGGTTTAGGTGAATAAAAATAATAAAAAAACAGTGAGCTCCTTAATATTTATACTAAGGTGACAAGAGGGTCAAATGCTTATTTTTTTAATGCTAAAATAAAAAGCAAAGTCACAGTGTTTAAGGACTTACAAAAAAGCGCCTCCTGCCTGAAAATTTTGTTAGGCAAGACACTGTTATTATCTAATATGTAATAAAGAAACTACAACTGATTAAACCTGAGAAAGACACAAAGGGCTCTCTTCGCCTTGTTCGGAACTGAACAAGCTTTAATAGTCTATTGAGATACTTTACTACTGAGAATGTTTCAATGCAGTAGAATTTGTTTCAAAGTAATAGCTTTCCTGTTAGAGATAGTTTGTCATGTCAGAGGGGATGATTATTCATGATAAGCCAGTGGCGCTATTAACAGCAATTTTTTTAGAAATGGGGGTACTGATTAATTTCAGAAATATTAGCTACTGAAAGCAGATATCAGTACTGCAGAATGGATGAGACACTTAGAGTAACAGTTGCCAAAAGGTGAAATAAGCTAAAACCAGGGAGCACATCAATTAAAGATGTAAAGTCACAAAATTTAATAGAAAATTATGTTTTGCTTACTTGATAAGAAGCGACACAGGTCCCTGCTGAGTATTAATGGCTAGGAGAGAGGAACTGAATGTCCAAGACTGTGCCATGGGCTATTATATAACAAATCATCATTAAGACTCAATAAATAATTAGCACCTTTTTTTTTTTTTTGGTGCTGATGAAGCCCAAGAAGAAAGAGTCAGATAAGACATCTACATTTTTCGCATGCATAAAATGTTTGCATGGGAATAATAATAGTGTAATAGTATGTAAGAGGCATTTGTGAATGCTTAATACCCAGCACATTAGCTAAAGTCTGTCCAAATTCCAATCACTAGATACTGCAAAAAGTAAGCAATATGCCAAATCTCTTTATCTCATACAAATGAACATGAAGACATCTAACCAACAATAAAATCTCAGTATTTACAATAATAATTTATTAAAACAGAATGGTATAACTGTTCTCTCAAACAATTTTACACGTCAAGTTAAACTACGCCATCCAAGTCAGAACTGTTTACTGAACTAGTCAGTAACTGACTAGTAACTAGTCAGTTCTGGAGAACAGGTGCATTTTTCTTTGATGCTGGGATGGAGTGGTTGTGGTTTTGTTTGTTTCCCTGTTTCTTATTTTCAAGGGAGGAGAGAGAAGAACACACCAGTGATACCATTGAATATTTATTCGTCTTTCCCCTTTCTGCAAATGGTCACAGCGTAGCTCCAGGTTTTAACTAGCCAGGCAGAGTGAAAACTCGTCTTTTCTTGATGATGATGACTCTACATGGTGTTTTTTATCTCACATGGTAGACTGGCAAAATCAGCTGGGGTGTATGAATCTGTTAATGTGCTCTCCCTTGCTCCTCTCTCTTCTGTAATTCACTGTCATAGTAAGGACAGCTGCCCAGGGAAACTGCTCATTAGGTGAAGTTTAAAACCTAGTTATTCACATAAGCTCCCAAAACTTTACCATAATATGCTGGGCTCCTCCTTGACAGCTCTGAGCGTGCAGTTCATCTGTCTGCCTTTACAATGAAGCAGGTTGTCTCTGGAAAGGACCAGAATAAATATGTAGAATAAAAAGCAACAGCTTCAGTGGTCCTGGGACCATTTGGAACAAAATAAAACCTGAAATAGCAGTTGATTATATTGCTTGGCACTATAACCAAGGCAAAATATAAAGCTTATGATAAAAAAAAATATTTATGAAAGAAGTACGTGATAAAGATGTTAATAATTTGACCTACTGCAAATTCAGAAATGTACAATGGCAATACGTTCAAAATTAAAAAACAGCCAGAACTGACAATACTTGAAAAATTACCTTTGCATTCAGACACATGAATGCATTGAAAAAATCATAGAAGTCTGTAGACTTACAGATGAAAAGCAGGATTTTTTTTTTTATACTAAAATGCTGCTTCAATCAAAAATTACCTTTTATTAAGAGTTTATGAGTAAAAGAAGACAAAATTCCTTTATCTTTTTAGAATTTTTTTTAAATGTTTTTCTTGAGGAAATCCTATTACAACATACACTATTTTAAGAAGTAGACATAAAATATTGTTCTTCAAAAGATTTTTACTGACTAAACTTTCTGATAGGTCTAGTGTTCTTTATGTCTGGAGCTTTTGGTGTCTTTAATTTTAGAAAAACCCTGGATACCTCAGTACAAGCATTTGAATTTAATAATGCATCATCAAAATCACAAACAGGTATTACCACAAACACTGTGGTAATACCTGTTAAAAGTTCAAAAACCAAAGACAGTGATATAAAATAAAATTTGTTTAAATTCTGTAGCTTGATATGAGATTCCTAACTCATAAAATTGTACTTCAAACAGAAAAATCTGTAGAAATATAATACTTGAATACCTACCATTGACAATCCTTAGTTTCCAAGATTATTAAATTGTTCTCCCTTCATTTTTAAAAACTGTGTCAGAAACTGTCCCATAGTGTCAGATCCTTCATGAGAAGTTCTCCTGACCTCCCTGCATTCACTTGACCCTTATATACTCTGTGGCTCTCTGCTTTTTGAAGTGGTGGTATTTTTTCAGTATTATCTGATCTAGAAAATGAAAAACAAGAAACCCACCCCAGTATGCCATATTGTCACAACTGTGTGTTTGTCTGTGTGTCTACTTATGGAAGGACATTTTTTTCTTTACTTTCCAGTGCTCTTCACTGTATTTTCTCTTTTTCACTTCTGTTTTACTTGCCCACCTTCAGAAAAGCTGTATTTGCTAATATGTTCACTAAAGGGGTCAAGATCCTGCCTATTTAATTCAAATCCGCCTCCTATTTAACTCAAAATATTTTTTCACTGTTCGGAATAGATCAAAGATTATAGTTGTTTTTTCCAACTGCTGCTTGCTTTAATTCTGAACACATCTTTAATTTTGATGCCCTCTGGTAGTTTAGGCTGTTATAGAGTGCACAGAGTGCATTTGGTACAATGGTCCGAACCCCATAGTAAAGGCATCACAGGGTAGCTATCATCATCAGGTTTTTATAGATGTTTCACTGAGAAAGCCTCTGTTTCACTGAGAATGGTAATGTTCCAAAAGCATGAAACATTTGTTAGATCTTTTTTTTTCTTCCCAGGTTTAGAGCAGAGTTTCAAATGTCTGAATTACCACGTGGTCTAAAGCAATAAGGTTTTTGTTTCTTTTTTAAAACTTACATCTCTTCTGAAGGTAATCCCTGTGAGTGAATTAAAAGACTTTCTAGGTTGTTTACATCTGAAGCAATCTAAGCTGCCATAGAAAGTTGTCTGTTATTTTTTGAAAGAACTAAATAGAATACAGGAAAACCGTCTGCGGTAGTATACAGTAAATACTGAGCCATTGCTATGTTCAATTTCTATTGGCAGAAACCTAAAACAGAGCCTTAATTTTGTCCTGATTTTCCAAGCACTGAGTCTTCAAAGTCTTTTCTAATCTTGTTGAAGTCACTTCAAACCAGCATCATATTTATTTGATAATGTTTATTTCCTATCTGAATGCTTACTGGAACTTTTTTCATCATTCTGGGTTTTCTTCCCCCTTCCTTTTTGATTTTGACTAAATCTGTGATGTTTTAGGAGGATTACGGAAAGTTTTGGGTTTTTTTTTTTCTTTAAAGCTATATACTAATTTACACAGGTTGCTTAGATTTGCAATAATGTGTTTTCTGTCACTTATCTGAAACTGCTGCATTATTTCAAACTACCAGATGTAATATACCATAATTGTGTTTTTCTTTACTTTTTTTTTCTTCACTAGATTAAGTGTTTGTGTAAATCCCATTTGACATTCATCCCAGATCCTAGATTTTAATGAACCAGCTATATAGTGACAGAGGTTTACTGTGTATACCAATAGGCTTTAAATTTAAGGATTTCAAGTCAGCATTATATTGACTATTCTCCTCTTACAATTAGTGTGAAAACTGTAATTAAGGGGTTTGGACATTTGAAATTTAATTTAAAAGTGTAATACTAACCGTATCTTAATTTCTACAGAAGTTACTTTTGTTTTAACCTTTTTTTTAAAGAGTTAATTTGCTTATATTCTACTAGTGCCAAGAGCAAATACTGTTGAAACATCTTATTGTGTGGCTGTTTCTCTTATTTAAGAATTATGATATTTATAAATTTCACAGTATTGTTAATTAATTATTCTGCTGTGGACAACTTAATTTACTCTATTTTTTTTCCAAATATAAATTTTTCAAGCCTTGTTATCTGCTTATATCCTAGACACCCAAAGATCTGAAATTTGCAGCAAAATCTTTTCTCTATCAATCAACTTATATATAGTACAAGTTGATATATATCAATCAACAAAATATAGTAAGAAATCAATACAACAGTAATGTAGCTATAGAAGCAATATATTGCATGGATGATGCAATGATAAACTACTTCAGAAGTTTTAGTTTAACCTGCTACTGTAGTGGCTGTATCTTGCTGCTGTCTTCCACGAAGTTTGTGTGGAAAGGGCTGACAATTTACCAGCACATTTTAATGAAAAGAGAATTTTGCTCTGAGGTATGTTATTTGAAAATCAATTAGGAAGTTTATGCAGATTAATACTTGTTATTTCTAAAAAAAGAGAAATGCTTCAAAATGCTATTGGCAGTTCATAGTGTTCTGGGAGTGGTCTTCCTTATCATTTTGACTTGTTAAGTGATGGTTCTAAGCTAACTTTAAAAAAATTCTGATTGATTATGAAATTAACAGTTTCTCAGATCACACATTTGTAAAAAATAAGACAATAAATGAAGCACAGTACAAAACCTTTGGACATGTCATTAGCTTTGCAGAAACGGGAACAGTGAAAAGGAAATGTAAAATAAATATAATTCTTTCAGCAACTGATCTTTACAGAGGAATCTCTGTTCATATCTTTTCCACAGAGAAAATTTCCCATGCAATCAAACACAAAATCTGCATTAATTAATTTTCAGCCATGCCTTTAATATGGTGCTCTCTTTAGGGCTTCTGGGAAGATTCCTGGATCAATTTCTGCTTTTATGCTGGCTACTTTCCACTTTTTAAGTGGAATAATTGCAGGAAGAGTAGGTAGAAGAAGAAAAAAGAGTTAGAGTTACTAATGAAGTCACTTTTCATAATTAATTCTCCTAAAATGAGGAGGTCATAGCTCAAAATGTTTATTCTTAAACACAGGAGAGAGAAGCAGGGTGGCCAAATGCCACTGAGACCAGAAATTATATTATTTGAAAACAAAATGATCTTAAAAAAACCCAAACACCTTTAATTTCTATGTACAATCTCTCCAAACATAAGAAATCTGATTCCCCTGCATGTTTGGCAGTGCTAGCATGTGTGATGGGTATTAAATATGGCAGGCTTTCAATCCCAGAGAAGATTTTTAATTCATTCTGTGATGAGATTCCAAATGTCCTCTCTTGTTTTTATGTCTAGTTCAATTGCCCAGATGTTTATCACATCTGAGAGATTACCCTTCTCTGGCTGCATGAGCAAGGAGGCAGTTATTTTGGAACAGATGATCCCTTCTCTATAAGACATTTGAGATATTACATGAGGAATAGAAGTATTGAAATATCCTTAGAAGAAAAGTTAATTATATACTGGGGATAAAAACTTGAGCATATTTCGGCTGACTTTGTTGAAACCAGACTTTCATTTGTGGTGATTGTAGCAATGCTCTTAATATAAAAGCAGAAGGCTATTCCCTGTCAAAGACTTATGTACAAACCAAAGTAATTAAGTACCTAAGGGCTGGGGAAAAACCCCTGTATTTTCCTGTGAAAGTGATAATCTTCTTCTGTTGCATGACTTACAGGGTTGTAGATTTATATTACGTCTTCTTTAAAGTTCCTCAAAGACTGGTGAATCTATTGAAGTTAAAGCCTTTTCGTTTTCAGTTAGAGGAAATGATTTAACAGTTTTCTGTTGTAGAACAAGAAATAGACACAATGACAATATTTATTTCAATATATGCAACAAAAATATCATGGATGCTTCTGTTAAATGAGATCCAGTTTATTTTGCCGCCTTGCCATTTTAAGCCTTCCTCTCCTCAGGATGGATTCTATGTGAATGTGAGCAGTCCTGCTCTTCTTTAGGCCTTATGTTTCTTAAATGAAGAAACATGCTCAACGTTGACATGAGCAGGCAGAATCTTTTGTCCCTTTTCCAGTTTTCACAGCTGAGACAAGTGGAAGACAACATTTCTGAGCCTCTTTCAGAAAAGGTGGCTGAAACAGAGATAAGAAATTACTCTTTGGAGGAAAAATGGTACTTCCATAAAGTTCTTCAAATGCAGTAATAATTACTTTACAGTGATAGCTTCTTTTTCAGTGGTATTCTGTACCAGTTCCACTGAGCTTGTTGTAGGGTTTCCAGCCAACTCTACACAGTCAACTCTACTCTATCAAGCACAACAGAGAGAATTAGGAGAACAATCCTTCATGATTTATGGTCATCATGAAAATTAACTGCTCTGTGCTGCCAGAGACAATCAGGTGGTCAAAGATCACAACTAGAAAAAGGATGTTGCAGAAACATGCAAAGAGCAGGAGATACAAGTGAGTAAAGTTAATGGATTCTGAATGAAAGAGGACCACCATCTGAGGGAAAAGAACAATTTTTCAAATAGGTAGATTGCACAAAAAAGGGAGATGAACAGAGATGCCATGGCTAAGGAATACTTTGAGATACAATTGATTGTGCTTTAAGATGGGTGTAAGTGAAAAAGATGAAAGAATATGGGGATATCAGAAAATATACAGAAGAAAAAAAAACATGTGAACAATTCACCTTCCATTTTCTGTTTGCTTTTAAAGAAATGCTAGCAAGTACTGAATACCTCTTTAAAAGGAAATACACAAGCAACTTAAAAATGTATGAGTGTGTTAATCAATGCAGACACAGTGTAATTATCTTATGGTGATGACTGTTATTAAAGAATACATTAAACAACGGTGATTAAATAAAAGTTGTGGAGTACTTGGAACGTAAGAGGTGTGGAAATACATTGTTAAAAAGTATAATTGAATGGTCAGGAGGTAAAGAAAAGGTGAAAGAAAATCTTGTAGTGTACTGAGTGGGTATAGTTATGGGACATCCAAGGGTAAGGGGTATGGATATGGTGTTAACTATTACTTGCTTTGTTAGAAGCCAATGAAAGTTGAATGAATAGATTAAGTAGGAAGTGATGTTACTGATGTTTACTGTAATTCCACAATGAATCAAAGGATGACTGAAATCAGGAAGAGCGGCAGTGTTTTATGATTTCAAGAAATATTTATCCATGTAAAATTGATGAGAATTAAACATCTGAATTTTAAAATCTGGTAGAAAACAATACCATGGAAACTTTGAATCATACTATTTAAAGAATATCTGCAGTGGTGGTGTTCATTTTCACATTTACTTCAAAAAGTATTTTTATTTTCCAGTCTAACTTCAAGCTTTTCAAAATTCTTTATCTCATGCTTTGAATCAAACCTTCTCTTTAATGAAAAACAGTTTGCAAGTAAATTCTGGTTTGAATGCTGGTTCTGAAACCCAGATGAAAAAGATCACAGTATATGTTACCAGTAATTTCAGCATGAATTTTGCTTTGTGAAAATAAATGTCATGTCTTCAACATTTGATCAGACCAGTCAGTTAATGCATGTTGTCTATTTTCGTTTCGTTCGTTTGCCAAGGTGAAGAGCATTACAGAATGGATTAACATATGAAAGCAGAGATTAAAGTGCATGTTGTATGGATTCTGTTGGCAGGGTTTTCTATTTTACAGACTAAAAGGGTAGACCTATCAAACGTCATTGTTTGTTTTTCCCATTCTTGGAATTAAAAATGTATCTACTGACACGTGCATAGCTGTGTTACATTCTGCTAGTTATCATTGAAAAATATCCAAATTATATTATCTTGCAGCGTATGAATAATTCTTTTTTGTTAGAATTTGGATATGGAATAAAAGGAGTAAGTGAAACTTTTATGTCATGGAAGTTTATATTTTTTATATATGTATGGATAGTAACAATTATTGGATCCAATATGAAGCATTACATACTTTAGTAAGTAGTGTATCGTCTCACAAGGCATTTCCTGGTTGTTTTGGCTCTGTTCTTTTTTTTGAAAAATACAATTTTATTTTGGTCATAGAAGATCTACTATTTGAGTTGTTCTTTATAGCTTGCATTGAATTAACAGAATAGTACATATGCAATTGATAGCTATCCTGAGTTAGACACAGCAACAGTGACACAGGTCCTGAATTATGGAGCTGTATTATCACGTTAAGCCAAAATTCACATGGTGCTTTTCACACTTCGTCTGGGGAGATGCGTAGAAATTCACAGTGCACGTTATTTAATTTTCAAGTCTCTCTCTCTAAGTTTTGTCTCTAATACAACTGAAGTAGGCCTCAGCAAGACATTTCTAGGAAAAAATTAATTTGATAAATATATGCACACTTTACAATTATAAAAGTCTTATTGCAATGACTATATTTGGTGGGAGGTGATAGATTTCTAGGATGAAGATCTTATGATGAGTAAATAGTGTAGTTTTGTAAAGTGACTTGCACACAAACTGTATTCCAAAAGATTTTTAAAGTGCTAAATAAAACAGCTGAGCTTAAATAATAAATAATAACACATAAAGGAGATTTTAAAATAGTTGTAATATATGAGAGAGATGCAGAAAGACATAAATAAAACAGACTCCTGGCAATGAAGGTTGATAACAAATGAAAGTGCATAGGCACTGATATGAAAATGAATTCTCTAAGCTAATTTGCAGTAGAAGGTCAATTTGCTATACATGTCAGATGAGGCAAATAAAGCCCTAATTACTTTCTAAGATGATCTCCATTCCCTCTATGTCCTATATATCTATGATATATTTGTAGTAAAAGAGTAATCACACTTCATAAGAGGCATGTTTTCTCATTGGAGCTAAATATGAAAAAGCCAAGATAAAAATATTGGATGTGTCTCTCTCCTGTTGTCAAGAAAAGTTACTTTACAGTGTAGCAATACAAAGTGTAAAATGTTAAGAGATTTCTGCTTAGTACTTCAGAGAAAGGGGTCTCTGCACATTTAAATGCTCAACACGAAGACAAGCTTGTGAGTGTGCCATAAAGAAGATGATTTAATGAGCTCAAATATATACATGTGTGTGTAATTAAAGAGATGGCATCTGGTTTGTTTGTTTGTAGTTTGTTATGAAATGTATATCATGTTTCTCTGAGAGAGCATGCTGAGCAGCTGAGCGCTTTGTGCTTTCTCTCAGTCGATGAAATCCCCTTGCTAGCAGAGGGGGCTTGCTCTGAGCACGCTTAGGGAAGAGAAGCTTCAGGGGTGCAAAAGGCAAAGAAGGAAAACTGATCTAATAAGAGAGCAGAAAACCTGGAGAGGGAATGTAAACCTACAGTCAGACTGCAAAACTGATGGAAAAAAAATAAATATCCTAAGGACCTAGAGGAGTTAGGAACTGTTCTAACTGAGCGTTAGAACTGAGAGCAAAAGTATAGGAAAGGACCTGCCCTGGCAAGACACAGTGAGTCAGGGGAGATCCTTTAATAATTATTCTTGTTTTCAATTTTTTCCTCAGAAAATTGATTTTCTATATAAAAAGAAAATTGCTTATAGTCCAAGAAAATTTGGCTTTTGAATGTAGGGGCCATTTCAGACATTTGGAAATATTCATATTAAAAAGGATCTATGGGCAGGTCCACCTTTCATCTTTGACCCATTGTACTGATTTTGGCTAGGATAGAGTTAAATTTTCTTCATAGTAGATCCTACGGTGTTATGTTTTGTAGTTGTGATCAAAACAGTGTTGATAACACGAGGATGTTTTTGTTATTGCTGAACTGTGCTTGTACAGCTTCAAGGCCACCTCTGTTTCTCATGCTGAGCCTCCCAGTAAATAGGGTGGGGATGAACAAGAAGTTAGGCGTGGACATAGCTGGAACAGCTGGCCCCAGCTGACCTCAGGGATATTCCACAACATACCCCATCATGCTCAATGATAAAAGCTGAGGGAAAGAAAGAGGAAGGGGGAGCATTCAGGGTTATGGTGTTTGTCTTCCCATGTAACCGTTAGGTGTGATGGAGCCCTGCTTTCCTGGAAATGGCTAAACACCTGCCTGCCAAAGTAGAATCATAGAATCATAAAATCATAGAATGGTTCAGGTTAAAAGGGACCTTAAAGACCATCTAGCTCCAACCCCCGTGCCATGGGCAGGGACACCTCCCACTAGACCAGGTTACTCAAAGACCCATCCAGCCTGGTCTTGAACACTTCCAGGGATGGGACATCCACAACTTCTCTGTGTAACCTGTTCCACTCTCACCACTCTCCCAGTAAAGAATTTCTTCCTAATATCTAATCTAAATCTCCTCTCTTGCAGCTTAAAACCATTACCCCTTGTCCTATCACTACACTCCCTGATAAAGACACCCTCCCCATCTTTCCTGTAGGCCCCCTTTAGGTACTGGCTACAAGTAGCCAATTAATTCCTTATTCTGTTTTGCTGATTTGCGCCGCTTTTGATCTACCTATTACACTGTCTTTAATTCAACATCCAAATTTTCTCACTTTTAACCTTTCTGATTCTCTCCCCCATCCCACTAGCGGGGAGTGAGCTATATGTGGCTTAGCTGGCTACTGGGGTTAAACCACAACACCCACTTGGGGTCAGTCAAAAGATGTAAGCTGTTCATTTTAATAGTTTATTTAAATATAGAAAAGCTTACTAAGTCCTTTCTGGTTACAAATGCACAATGCAGTTATTTACATGAGATAATATGCAACAAATGGCTATTAACACTGAGTCTTTAAGTCCACAGTTTTCATAAACTAGAATTATTGATTGAAAAAACCTTGATCATAATAAACAGCCTTTCAGCCTCTTCCAGTCCCAAAATCTGGGGAAGAGCAGCAGAGTGTTAATAGATCTAATCCATATCAGACCTGCACCAAAAGAAGACTCATTTACTTTGCTCTGGATGCTCCTCTTCCTGTTTACAAAAAAACCAGGGAATCGATGCAAATACTCTGCTTCATAAGCAACCAAATTTAGTCATAGATGTTGTTTATATATATTTATTTGCAAAGATGCTACCATATGTCTTTACATAAACAGTATGGAAAACACATTTGTTAGGTGGGTGGGGTTGTTTTGCATTAAGTGGTCAGGATTTGTATTAAAACATGGGCTTTACCTTTCAGAATGCAGTACTTGCAAAGAAGTATTTTGATAATTTTTTAGAAATCATGAATTCCAATGACATATTTTATTGAAGGTTGATATAAAAATGGACTGCTAACTTCTGTATCCTTGTTTGGTTTTTTTTTTAGGATTTATTTATACCTGTGGTGGAACTTTAAAAGGACTTAACGGCACTATAGAAAGCCCTGGCTTCCCATATGGATATCCAAATGGTGCAAACTGTACATGGGTTATAATAGCAGAAGAAAGAAACAGAATACAGATTGTCTTTCAGTCTTTTGCTCTAGAAGAAGAATATGATTATTTGTCATTATATGATGGGCATCCTCATCCTGCAAACTTTAGGACAAGGTAAAGAATGAATATTATTAAAATATAACTCTTATTTGTATCTTAAAAATAACTGAGAAAATAGTTAAAGCTAATATTTTGAAATAATGGAATCTTTTTTATTTAGACTTTAAGGTGCACTTTCTTTCATTAATCATACATGTCTTAAAATCTATATGATGTGCTTTAATTCTATTTAAAGTAAGTGCTAAAATTAATCTAGCCTTCATATAAAATTTGTCTCAACAAAAAGTAATTAATTAAGAAGCATATGAGCATGGATAAATTAACGTAAATTGAATATAAGATTGTGGAGGTCTCAGTTTGCATGATCTAGTAGCAGTGGAACTTTTGTAATCTTTGCAACAGGAGTCTTTTGAGAGAGATCAGAAAAAGATAATGTACTGAAGACAGAAATAATAGGTATTTTTTTTTGCAACTGTGTATGAGCATCTTCTAACACAAAGGGATAACAAGAGTGAAAAGAAGTGTGAAAAATCAAGAGGGTGATGGGTCACTGCACATTATTTATCACTGTCGACTTCAGAATTCTGGAAGTCTGCAGCTTGAAGGATACATAATAATTATGCAATAGCAACAGATATATTATTCATACATATACTAGTTATCTTTATTATCACCTTTGTTGACTTCTATAAGTGAAGTTGTCATTTACCTAGACTTCTGTGAGGCCTTTGACAAGGTTCTACAAAACATCCTTGTTGCTAAATAGGAGAGGTAAGGATTTGATGGGTGCACTATTCAATGGATAAGGAATTGGCTGGACGGCCACATCCAGAGTGACAGTCAATGGCTTAATGTCCAAATGGAGATCAGTTACAAGTGGTGTCCCTCAGGTATTGGTACCAACACTATTCAATATCTTTGTTAATGACATGGACAGTGGTACTGAGTTCACTGTCAGAAAGTTTGCAGATGACACCAAGCTAAGTGGTGCAGTTGATTCACTTAAGGGAAGGGACGCCATCCAGAAGAACATTAACAAGCTTGAGGAGTGGGCCTGTGAGAACCTCATGAGGTTCAACAAGGTCAAGTGCAAGGACCTGCACCTGAGTCAGGGCAATCCCCAGTATCAATACAGACTGAGGAATGAATGGATTGAGAGCAGTCTTGCAGAGAAGGACTTGGGAATACTGGTAGATGAAAAATTCAACATGAGCCAGAAATGTGCACTTACAGCCCAGAAGGACAACCATATCCTGGGCTGCATCAAAAGAAACGTGGCCAGCAGGTTGAGGGAGGTGATTCCGCCCCTCTGCTCTGCTCTTGTGAGACCCCACCTGGAGTACTGCATCCAGGTCTGGGGCCCCCAGCACAGGAAAGACATGGACCTGTCAAAGCAGGTCTAGAGGAGGCCCATGTAAATCAATCAGAGGGCTGGAACACCTCTCCTGTGAGGAAAGACTGAGAGAGTTGGGGCTGTTCAGCCTGGAGAAGGCTCTGGGGAAAGCTTATTGTGGCCTTTCAATACTTAAAAGGATCTTATAAGAAAGATGGAGAGGGACTTTTTACCAGGGCCTGTAATGACAGGCAATAGTTTTAAAACAAAAGAGGGTAGACTTACATTAGATATAAGGAAGAAATTTTTTACAATGAGGTTGTTGAGACACTGGAACAGGTTCTCCAGAGAAGCCATGGATGCCCTGGAAGTGTTCAAGGTCAGGTGAGATGGAGCTTTGAGTAGCCTGATCTAGTGAAAGAGTCTCCGCATATGACAGGGCATTGGATCTAGATGATCTTTGAAGGTCCCTTCCAACCCAAACTATTTTATGCTTGTGTAGTTCTATGATACTGTGATGAAGAATGTAATATGTATTCCTAATCAGGGAACATCCAGAAGGAAATTAGGACAGTAAAATTCTTCATCTCAGATCTGCGCAGGAAGTGAATTCTTTTTGTCAAATGGGTAACATGGTGGGTTTACCCTGGCTGGATGCCAGGTGTCCACCAAAGACAGTCTATCACTCCACCTCTTCAGCTGGACAGGAGAGACAAAATATAACAAAAGGCTCGTAGGTCGAGATAAAGACAGGGAGAGATCACTCACCAGTCACCATCATGGGCAAACCAGACTTGACTTGGGGACATTAATTTAAGTTATTACCAACCAAATCAGAGTAGGGTAATGAGAAATAAAAAATAAATCTTAAAACACCTTTCCCCCACCCCTCCCTTCTTCCCAGGCTCAACTTCACTCCCAATTTTCTCTAACTCCAGCCCCCCAAGCAGCACAAGGGGAGGGGGAATGGGGGTTGTGGGCAGTTCATCACACATTGTCTCTACCATTCCTTCCTCAAGGGGGAGACTCCTCACACTCTTCCCCTGCTCCAGCATGGGGTCCCTCCCACGGGAGACAGTTCTCCGTGAATTTCTCCAACATGACCCCTTCACACAGGCTGCAGTTCTTCACTAAATGCTCCAGTGTGGGACACTTCCACAGGGCGCAGTCCTTCAGTAATGGACTGCTCTAGCATGGGTCCCTCCACAGGGTCACAAGTCCTGCCAGAAAACTTGCTCCAGCATGGGCTCCTCCCTCCATGAATTCACAGGTCTGTCAGGATCCTGCTCCAGTGTGGGCTTCCGATGGGGTCACAGCCTTCTTTGGGCTCATCCACCTGCTCTAGCGTGGGGTCCTACAGAGGCTGCAGGTAGATATCTGCTCCACTGTTAACCTTCATGGGCTTCAGGGGGACAGCCTGCCTCACCATGGTCTTCACCATGGGCTGCAGGGGAATCTCTGCTCCGGCACCTGAAGCACCTCCTCCTCCTCCTTCTTCACTGGCATTGTTGTCTGCAGGGTTGTTTCACATATTCCCACTCTCTTCACTACCATTGGTGTTGCCTAGCAGATAGGAGAAATGTACCTGTAATTAAATTGTTTTCTTTTTACTTCTGTGTTTCCATTTGTATTTCCTGTTTCATGAGTTTTTGTGTGCTATTCTGATACCAGCTGCAGGAAAGAGGGAACCCATGAGTAAAAGAATTGATAGTTGTCTTTCACAAGAAAAACCAAGAACATGCAGTTTTCCATCTTTTTGCCCACTCCTCAAAAGATAAAATTCACATGGAGAATTGATCACATGTAGGAGTCCAAAAAGGCCCTCACTGTCAATCAAGACTTCTACTGGTGAATCCACTCTGAATTGTAATCTCAAAGAATATGTGAACAATGTTCTGCACAAGTGCAAAAAAATAGAACAATTACTACTCTTAGGAATTTACGGTTCTTACTGAGTTACAGTTTTAATGAGCATCAGAGAAAACAGGTGAATGAAGCTAAGAGGATGGAAGGAAGAGGAAAATAATATCTTGCAAAGACAGAAACTTTTTTTTTGTATATCTTGTTCAAGCTACCGAGAAGGTTTATATGTATCTATATGCACATGTATGTTCATATCTACGTATCTCTATCTGTACACATAGATCTACAGCTACCCATCTACATGTGTAGATATATGAGTGCAGGATTCTTTCCAAGCCTTCAAAGCTATAGCTTTGGGATACATTTTTTTAAAAAATTCTGGTATCTCGAGAAGAAAGTAAAGGAAGCCTGGTATGCTCAAAAGTTTTGGTATTGTGAATTTAGGATGGTACTACATTCTTGCGAGGAAATGCATAAGGAGTCTTGTAGAAGAGAATAGAATAAGTCGGCACTTAAAAAGGAAAAGATGATTAAGCCTCCATATAGGTCTTGAAATAGACTACTTTTGCAAGACTTATGAGATCTTGCCAGCGTGTGGGTGCAGTAGAAAAATAGTACGCATTTGTGTGAGTGGAGAGTTGGGTTTTAAATTAAGAAAGTGTGATAGTGGAAGTAGGCAAGCTTTACTAAATCTTTCATGGTGACGTTTATTTTCTCAGATTGCTGTAGCAAGTAGTAAGGTGATGTTTCCTAGAGTTTTATTTTTCAAGAAGGTTTTTACTTAAACAACTAAAGTTTTACTGAGATACAGTTTTTTGTGGGAACTTTCTAGCATGACAGTGGATTTTATCATAATGATTTTGCAGTTCGGCTATTTGTGAACCTCATGGCCTCCGACTCCATTCTCATCCAGTTTTGTACTTCTTCGTTAATTGCTCTCCTCAGAATTGAATCTTGTTGAATTTTGCAGTCATTGACTGTCTTCAGTGAATGCTTAATAGCCTTAGCTGGTTTAGAGGGCACTTAAATGGCATGGAAGAGAAGCATGTCAGATATGGCCATTACAGAAAGTGTACAGTCAATATTACACTTTCATCTTTGTGTTACTGTATGTGCTTGATTTAGCATATTTGATATGCTAGATCTTTGTCTCAAACTATAAATAGAGAAAACATAGAATAGTTTAAAGCTGTGAACTAAATGCAATATAATTAATATATTTCCATAAATCATACTCGTAATCACCTACAAAAAAAAAATTTGCTTGCAGAAAGATAGTATTACTTACTGTATCTGAACCAAGCTTCCAGCTTTGGGTGTCTTTCTGGGTCATGTCATAGACACTGTCTATTTTTAGGACTTTCTTGTTGCCCTCCCTGTGCATCTTTGTGACTTTTGTGTACCCTTCCTTTCACACTTACACATCTAGCTCCCTCAAAAAAAAAAAAAAAAATCAGGCATTGGTTTTATATGATTACTTTTAAGTTGCAACTTTGTATACACCTTATTTTTGAAAGTAGCTAATACTTCTAACTGCTATTCTGAATGAAAGCATTGCATTTCCATATAGCACTCCTGTTCCATTTTTCACATAAATCAACTGCTTTGTGAAAGCCAATTGGAATCATTTGATGATACCTGTTGCATGTTATGCAAATATTTTTTAGCATGACTTGTCAATAATTCACTGTAGTAGGTACTGCCATATATTAGGGAGTGGCAGGAGAAGGGCTGCTCCATGAGGGGCATAAGCCAGGAGCTGAGGATGACCTGCTCAGGCTGTGCTCTCATTGACAGCACAATCCAGCAGGGGCTGAACATGGGGGGCTGAGGAGGGCACTGGTACAGGGTTCATTGACAGCATCCTACATGTCAAGTGATGAACCAGGTCCAGGATCCCTCCAGGGAGTCCAGCTGGGACTAAAAAGAAACAGGGGCAGCTAAGGTACTCACAGAGTAGGGCTGAGAGGCTCATACAGGAGGCAGGGACAGAGACAGTGCTGTAGCATGGTCTGAATGCAGGACTCATGGGCAGTGGTGTGTGGAAGTCCCAGCTAAGGCTGGTCAGGGCCAGGAAGGTCTATTGGTTTACTCAGGATCCTGACACTGCATAGAAAAGTCTGGGAGAAAATTATTTAATACTTACCTTTAAAGCAAGATTTAGGTATCGTACAAAACAAAATGTGGGACTAACTATAAGAATTTTTCATTCTTCACGTCACTCCTTGATTAGTGATATGGGGCCTACAGAAAGGATGGGGAGGGACTCTTTATCAGGAAGTGTTATGATAGGACAAGGCGTAACGGCCTCAAACTGAAAGAGGGTAGATTTAGATTGGATATCAGGAAAAAATTCTTTACCGCAAGGGTGGTGAGGCAGTGGAACAGGTTGCCCAGGGAAGTTGTGGATGCCCCATCCCTGGAAGTGTTCAAGACCAGGCTGGATGAGGCTTTGAGCAGCCTGGTCTAGTGGGAGGTGTCCCTGCCCATGGCAGGGGGGTTGGAACTAGATGATCTTTAAGGTCACTTCCAACCCGAACCATTCTGTGTGATTCTGTGTGAAAACCACGATTAATTTTAACAGGTGGTATTAGTGGCAGTGATATGGTGCATATGAAGGTGGATGAGAGAATGCCAACCTGAATTCTGATATTTCCTTGCAAGTATTTTACTTTACAACTTAGATAATATTTTGTTTTCTTCTTTTTTTAAATTAAATTTCTGAGCATGATGCGTAAAATACTATCAGTAAATACCAAAAAGTGTGTTTGTCCTTTTTTTTTGAAGGAGTAAGGTGCTTAGAATTGAACACTACTTTTAAAAGAGATGTCATACTCAGTAGTTTTCTAAAATATAGTATTCTGCTCTAATTAATTACCCCAACTTGCAGTATAGTTTTAAATAATCGAATAATAACTTGTGATTACATACTCAAGCTCTGTTCACAATTCCAAGGCAATGCATTTTCCAAAATTGCCCTTACCTAACCAGTTAATCAATTTGAAATTTAAATATTAATCACAAAATTAACATTGTATTGAAATCAATGAAACAAATTCTATTTTAAATAGAGAAAAAAATGCATACCTGCTGCTACTGTACTGTGATAAATTGAATAATTAAATGCAGTATATTTCTGTCTCATTCTGACTAAAAGAATCTTTCACATGTTTAAGTTCAGAAAGCAGTTTTGTTGTAGCCAAAATTATGTATTTTCTAAAGTTGAAAATAAAATTATTTAGAAAATGACAAGTCTACCATAATGTTCTGGTAAAAAACATCAGAAAATTTCACTGTGTGCGGTCTTCAAAAGAACAGACATGGTATGCAAGTTTGGAAAGCTCCACTGTTAGCAAAAAGGTGTAATCATTTTGTGACAACTATTCATTTGTTTGCATAAGTGAAAAGACGTATGGATACGTTTATCTAAAAATCATGAGAAGTGGAGGTGTGACAAACCAGCACAAACTAAAATTTTTGAACACTTAATAAATACAGATTCTGCTTGTGTTTGAGAGCCTGCAAGACCAGCATTATCTGAAGAGATATTTTAAAATGTTGAAATGGTCACTGTGACCAAATATTTAATAGGATGAATTAAAAACTTTTCTCTGCCTACTAACGGTTAATTTCCTCTTTAGAGATTTGAATGGAAGGAAGCTCTAATATTCTCAGTGTTTAAAAGGTGAGCTAATACTCATCTTTTCTAATCTCTTGTTTTCAAGCAAGATGAATCATCCTTTCATCTGCATTCCCTCCTGAGGCAAACAGGAATCAAATGCACAGGTTACCTGATCAGTGCTTCTGAGCTGCATAGGAGAAATTCACTGAAATTTCTAGGGACATCCACTGCCTTTTCACAGTCAATGAATTGCTTTCTCCTAAACAGCTGACTCCCTAAGTAGGCCTCCATTTTAACATTTACTCCCCAACCACTTGGATAGAAAAAGCAGTTTTCAGAAGATTAGTAAGAAGTTCTTTAAAATTTCAGGATGCTCAGGATGTTAAATCTAATTGGGTATGCTCTCTTCATCCTAATACTTCCAAAGGTTTGAATTCTGTACCAAATAAACAGACTCATACTTTGATAATGGTATTGCAAAATACTGAAAAAAATATTTGTCATCACATAACAGAGGAATAAGCTCAAAACTAAACTTAAATAAAACGAAAATATTTTTTTTTAATTACATAGCATATGGAATAATAGATATTGCTCCACTTACAATGTGTGGTACTGACTATGAAGTTAAAATTCATTTCTTTGGTCCAACTAATTAAAAGCAGAGGAAAAAAACCCTGGGAATAGAAACATGCAAAATTGCAATGAATCCTTAATTCATACTAAATATTGTTAGGATTGTAGGCAGGTGAGTTGGCTGCTTACTTGGCTCTGGGCTGAGGTTATGCTAACTGAAAAGGGCACAGAAAACTATTGGACATGCCAGGACAAAAAGCCAAACCAGCCGCTCTGACTATGCCATAGGAGTTGGACCTTCTTCATTGGTCTAGAGGACCACATTAGGAGCAGGATGAGTGCTTTCCCTGGCTGGTAAGGGAACACCCACATGGATGAGTTGAGTACCCTGCTGTTACCCCATCAGTGCCTGCTCCTGGCCTGATAGCATTGTCAGATACCCGTCTCTCCGTCATAAGTGTGCCAGGTATTACTGACAACATAATCAAACACTGGTTTTTTAGCTCAGAACCATTTACAAATATAAGATATAATTTATCTGAATAATTTAAATTATTTTGATTTTACAGTGTTGAAATGCTAGCAACACACATCCTTTTTTCTACTTCTGTTTTTGTTTTTTTTTAAAAAACATTCAGGGCATGGGATAAATTAAAACAAAACAAAAGAAAGAACAAAAAAAACCCCACAGTAAAATCAAGGATACTTTAGGAATTTTCTTAATTAAAAAATAAATAGCACTTATTAAAATACTAACAATTACAAATTTTAAAAGGGGAAAATATTTTTCTGGAATACTAGATTTTGCCTATTAAACTTTCTAGTTTTAAAGTGGAAGAATTATAATTTACAATTTGACAATGCTAAATTGTCAAAAATATCTTACAGAAATTTTACGAAGAAGGAAAGCTAGCAAAAGAATGAATGTTAGCAACAGCAGAAAATTCTAGTGCCCTCATTTAATAGCTCTGCTTGTTTTTCCATTTCTTATTCTAACTCTGCTGAATATGTGTTTCTCCTTTTAAACGATAGAAGTCTGGGTCAAACAGGCAGCAATTAGGCTATGCTGCTAACATCAGTGCAACCTCCAACCTGTTATATGTCACCTAAGGCCATCCTGGTAGCTACAGCAATCTTTTTTCTTCTCACTGAGACTCCTTCCTTCTTCTGGTCCTTAGAACTTTAACCTTAAATCTTTGTGAAGGTTTATATCTATGTAACATCCTTTAATATCTCCAGCCAAATTTATGCAATTATTGTTAGAAAGTGCTCCAATCATTCTCATATTCATTCTCATCAATACCAGAAGACAAAAAAAGCCCCACATTTCTTCCTTGCTTTTGCCTTCTTCTTCCTTTACGTCTGCTATGTCAGGGTTTCCACTTACAGAATTTCCATACTTTAAGCCTTGTTTTAGTTTGTCTTTCCTTTCCCACTTCCTTTGTCTTTAGGTGATCTACAGTACTACAAGATGTAGTACAGGGTGCCCAGAGCTAGTGCTTATTTTTGTCTGGGCAAAATGCCACGATGGTGTGTTGATTCTCCTTTCTGAATGCAAGCATTGTTGCACGTAACTCCATTTTGTAACTTCATGCATGTGTACCCTTTTGTTCTTTGTAAATTCTTTCTCATATGAACAATTCCTTGTTTACTTAAGCCATATAAAGACCCCGTCTGAGTATTGTTATTATCTGGCTTCTGTTACTGCCATTTCAAATCCTGTTATTAGGGTTATCCTCTAGGTTAGCAGACTCAGTAATAATAAAATAAAGAAAAAAAAAAAGGCAACTCTGTGAGGTTCTAGATAAATCCAACAGAGACAAAATCTCTTTGACTATTTTGTTATTAAGCCTTTAAGACATGTCAGAGTGGAATATTTGCAGAAATTCAGGTCTCATTCCCAACTAAATTTAACAACTGAAAAAGTACAAAGCTTCCTTTTTCACCCTCCTGTTTAAGTCTTTTTGGATATTGATGTAGTTGATAGGGAGACAATGGACCATTTCCTGAAACATTTTCCATTTTCATCAGAGGCAACTGTAGCTCTGAGTTTTTTCCACTCACACTGTTTATTATGCCCTAAGACATGCACTTTTCTTCTCTTGTCACTGTTCACTTTGTGTCCAAATTGACAACCAGAGCAGAAACTGTGATCTGATTAGGATCAAATTAAGGATTCAGCACTTTGGAAACACCTTCAAACCGCTGATCACGAAGTCATTGATTTTTCTTTCATCTGATACACAGTTCTCTAGCTTTCTCTACTATTTGCATGGAAAGAGAAGAAAAGAAGAAATTTCACTTGAGAACTTAGGGACCAGTGAACAAAATCAAATGGGATGACACTCTCCCCTTACAAAGAAAGAGAAACTAAAAAGGTATAAGTGCTAGACAAAGACCAATGAAAAGATACAGAAACAGAAGGAAAAAAGAACAAATACCAATGCAGACTGAAGGAGGGAACAATGGCAATTAAAAAAAAAAAAGAAAGCACAGTGAAACAGCAATCAAAGTGGAAAATGATGAGACAGATAACAGAACTGAATGAATCTAAACAAGAAAATTTTCACTGTATGAACAAAAAAATAAATACGGCTAAGGTGTGAACAGAAGACATGTAGAATGTTGCAAATGGACTGAACATGGAGAGGGACACACAGCATAAATACAGCAAAGCTTGTAGGTAAGAGAAACAAAGATAATTTAAAAAAATGTAGCAGAATGCAATGGTAAATAGATATTCAGCTCTGAGAGATGGGTTTTGAGCATGCAAGACATTTAAATGGAGATTTTTTCAATTGAAAATTTTGCTTTATGAAGAAAATATATTGAAGTAATAAAAAGTTTGGCATTGTGATTAAAAATACAAAGCTGAAAGAATAGTAGCTCACATCAATTGTGCTATACTCTTGGGAATATTTTGATGTAATGTTAAATTTCTAGATACCCATTGGGAGTGAAAGGTAGAAAATTAAAACTGATTAAAGAAAGTGCTTGTCCAGACGAGGTGCAACTGGTCTCTTGAACTTATGCTCACATTATTACGTAGAAGCCAGGATTTTAGCAGGTTAGGAAAAAATGGTTAGATGTTCATCTAGCTAGCAAGGAGGTCCAAAGTTAAATGGTAAGGATTTAAAACCAAAACCAAAACCAAACCAAATGAAAACCAACCAACTAACCAAAAATTTTTGGTAATTATTGGAAGGTGGAGGTAACTTTCTGCTAACTGACCTTAAGAAGAGACTTTTCCATTATCAGCCTACCTTGGGATATCTTTCTCTTAAGTAACTGGGATAGCCAGTTTGGCTGCTTTGAAGTAGCTGATGGATATTGGACCACCTTTTTTACTTGACTTCTCATGTAATGCAACAAAAACCTCTTTTACGGTCTCTGAGAATTATCTTCTTTGGACAAGCTCGTAACTAGCATTATACAGATGAAGAGTGCATATAGCGGTTTTACAGGGAGACGGCTGTGATCATCTCTGAGACCCAGCTCCGCTAAACATTAGTTATGTATTTTTCATTGCATAGGTAAATTGCTTTATGGGATTTGAAACAGTCTAGGAAGTAAAGCTGATTTTCGTTGTGGAGACCACTTATATACAACACGCATATATGACATTATACCACAGCATGCCAGCACAGACTGTCTGTGGCCATTAGACTTCCACCTATGCTTCAGCTATAAAAAGGGGAAGAATGATAGTTCAAAATAATAATCTTATCCCAGAAAGTTATAGTCTATGGGAAAGACTCATTCTGTTGCAGGGGTGTCGAACTGTTAGACTTGCTTACACGGCAGAAAGGTAACTCTTAAACCAGTTGTTAAATTCACCTCGTATAGTTGCAGTTGACAATATCGATAAACATACCTCATAAAGTTGATAATTGAATCAGAATGTATCTAGAACAACCGTATACTACACTCTGAATATTAGTTACTGCATGGAGAAGCTATTTCTGTTGTTTTTGAAGAAAGGCGTGATCATTCTATTTTAACTGGTATGTCTGCAGAAAGCCAGAAGAAACACATGACTGTTTGTGCAAATATATACATATGTGTGTGTGTGCATTTACATATACACTTACCAGAATGAAGTAATGTTTAGGCATGAGGCTTGAACTGGAGACCCTTTCTCTCTGTCTCTCTAATATTTGTCTTAAATTGTGAATGTGATAGCTTGTTACTGAAAAGCAGCTCCTGTAGTTTACATTAAGTTGCAGAGTTTGAAGTAAATGTTTTATCATCCAGATTATTTATGTAAGCATAAAATATGTTATATTTTGTTTTACCTAAGTACAAGTTAGTCAACAGTATACTAGAAATTTGTGGATCTGCTGACAAACAAGAGCATCTTTTCCTACAAAACAAAATGAACAAACAAACAAAAAAATTCCCAAACAAACAAACAAAAAAAACCCCAAAACCCAGAGGTTCTTTCTAAGTCCTAGTAGCATCAAAAATATTATCTCAAGATCTGCTGTCAGTTCTTCTGTAGTCAGTGCAGGTCTTCAGGACCTAAATGTAACAACATAGATAGCTATGCAAAAATGTCTTTTTTATTAGGATTTACAAATTACATGACTTCAATATGCTTTCATTTTTGCATCGTAAAACATATGTGCTACACATCTACTTTTCAAGCTGTATAGGAAACTCAGCTTGATAATATCCATATGAAGGACTGAAGTTATTTTGGCAAATACTGCTTCCTTATAATATGAAATGAACTGTGCATAGAGAGAAAAGTATATTTTATTCAGTTTTAAACAATATTAGAAGTTCCTTTAAGATAAAATATGTTTGCTTTTCTTGCTTACAGTTTAAAGTCACTTTTTGTACATCTGCCATACTAAAACTATTTACGTAGACTAAGTTTTAGCTGAGACTTGCAAGCAGAGAATCCTCATCTCCTTCAGGTCTTTTCTAATACTATACAAAAGGAAGATTTTCTTGGACAAATGCTGTTCATTCTTATCGATGGCCTGCAAGGAACCAATAAAGAGCTCTATTGCTAAAGCCTGCAGATAGACCTTTCTCTAATACTCTTTTACAAGGTGGTTAAAGTTGTTGATGAGAACACCTCTCTACAATAACAAGCATCTATTTACAAAGAATGGAGCTCGTATATTTGGGTGGAATATTGGGTGTTGGAAAAAGTGAAATGAAATGAACCCAATGTGATGATCTAAAAAATAAACAATAACTATGAAAATGAGGAATGTGGCAAAGAGATAGCATATAAATATGTATAGCTAGAATCTTTGATATATGTTTTATTACACCAATTTCTAAAAAAAATTGAGAAACTTCAGTAAGCAACGAGTAGGATATGACAGGGATGAGAAGAGATAGATGCTATAAAGAACATAGCAGATCCATGCAAACTCCCAAATGAAACACCGCATACACAAAAGGGACAAAGGGATGAGTGAAAACAGCTCTACTTGTTGGCTATTTCGGTACTGCAAATATTCATATACTGTAGTATTTCATCTGTCATTTAGAAAGTAGCTGTTGATAAATTGCAGAAAGGTTTGTACAGTTTGGAGGCAACAGTAAATATTAAAGGAGACGGTTCTCAAATCATAACCATTGACACAAATTTTCTCCCATGGAAAAATCTGGAATTAAGTCAAAGTATTTTTATTTTTTTTAAATTTGAAACTAAATCATTTCTTAGCTTACTGCCTTCATAGGAACTATGTAGTGTGGTACTTGATAATGCAGCTCTATAAATATAACCTGGATGAAAAAGTCACAGTGACATGCTAATCAAGGTAATTACCTCTCATAGCCATTTGATTATTAATAATTGCAAAAATATTCTTTGCCTAGTTCCAGTGCCATTGTAAACATGTTACAGCAGACCATGTGAAAGTGAATCATGGCTGTAATGTTCCTATTAATTATTTCTATTTCCTCTGTGATTTCAAGTGATTACAGGAAGTGAAAGTATATTTAAATATAGAATTGAAGGAATATTTAAAATGTAAAATCATAACAAAATCCTCCATGCCATGTAAAAAAAAAAATAAAAAAAATAAATTAAACTTCTTGATTGGCCAAAATATAGAACTCAGAGGTATGAAAGATAATACTGTTCACTGTGTAAACAAGTCAAAATAAGGTTTTTTTCCAAATGTAATACTGTAAAAGTATTATAAAAAGGTACTATGTTTCCACATATAAATACTATGTTCACTTCTTATTCTCAGGTTATGTATTATAAATTCTATAATTATGGTTACAGATAGGGCAAAAAATTAACATGGACGAATCTTTCTTTTTTAAAGTTAAAATTGGAAAACAATGGATTTGACTAGGCTTTCCCATGAAAAATAAGCTCTGAATGTATTTGTATCTTCCTCTTTTCACAATATTGCTTTAACTATCAAACTATTGTCTAGAATTTATCTCTCATTGTATTGCATTGCGTTGCATTCTATTCCACTCCATTCCGCTTCATTCCGTTCCACATTCCTAATTTACTAATAAAATTGTTTTATTGGTCTCTGTCCTACCTTTCTAAGCCAAGTCTAATTAATTATCCTCTGATAATTTTTTTTTTTAACTTTACCATTTCCTATTCATAGTTTCTATCTGTGAAACTACCATATTTGAAGACCACTTTTTCTAAGATCTCACAGTGTCCTTAACTAAAATTACAAAAAGCTTTCAACTAAAAAATCTAAACAAGTTTCTGTTTGTATCATTGTATTTGCACCTGTAATAAGCAAGATCCTGATAGGATTTCAGCTTTGGGTATGGTGAACCTTGGAGTTACGTTTGACATGATTGTTCAGTTTTATGTGGAGGATTGAAAAACAACTTCTCTGTCCCTGTGCTTTGGGTGAAGTATGTTTAATCTTTCTGTGACTAAGGTTTTCTCAATTGTTGTCTAGGGAAATTAAATCTGTTTTTTTTCTCAGAGTATTATTGGACATTGTTTTTTTGTTGTTTAGAACCACATTAGTTATGGATCAATATGCTGTAACGCCAGGTTCTGTTATTATGCTAATGTGATCCAGATTTATATGGCAGTGGTTCTTAACAGTGATTCATGTGGTGCAGCTGTAAGAATTTTTTCAAGTGATATTAAGCCATGAAGAAGCCATTTCAAAAACAGAGAACTTGCTGGTCTTTCAAAATAATTATAAACCTCAACACAAAAAATTATTTATTGTTATGCTTTTTATGCATTGTGATTTTGTTTTGTTTTAATGAAAAATATGTTTGCTTAAACAAGGTGCTTTTTTCAGATTAGTATTTAGAGAAGTGGTGAGTTATTGCTACTATTGAATTCAAAGGTAAAATTTCAAGAAAGATACAGAGCAGGACCAACCTTCAACATTCTAAAAAAATGTGTTCCCTGTGTACCCTATTAAATGGATTGTGTCCTGAGAATAATTTTGTGTTGATTTCACAGTTTGCATTATGTGGCTCATGGTTTGAAAAAGTTATATTTAGCATTTTTATAAAACATATATCCAAACAATGCAGGGGTAATGAAAATGTTTGAAAGTTCCTGCACAGGTTTTTTTGGTTTTACTCTAACTGTCTTTATCAGTTAGAGTAATAAAAAGTAACAACTGTAACTGCTTACATTGGTATGAAATGTGGGTAGCTCACTTATCCTCTTTTTTGTGAGATATCCTATTTGCAGTAATGATTTTTTCCCTTAAAAGTCTTGGTTACACCACTATCTGATTTTATTTATGAAGAATTGTTTTTTTAATGTCAGTTAAAATTACTCATATATGGAAATAAGATAACACAACCAAACCTATTATTTGATGATTGCAAAATAGATTAGCTAAGTAGACTCATATTTGTACTACACATTTATTTTTATTTAAACCTACCCCCATTTATTAAAAGATACATGCTAGATGCAGACCTGGCAGACCTGTAAATATTTACAGGTGTGTTTTATACATGTATAGCTATTACCCAATCCTAAATACAAAGACAAACAGTGGCTGCATTTTCTTAGCTGTTTTCAGCAAAAGTAATAGAACCTTTGGAAATTTCTTTCCTGAAATGATTGTGGTATTCCAAGCATGAAAATAAATTTATCTGTTTGATAAAATAGTGGGTTCTCAGCACATAATCAAAAAGACCTTGTGATATTGGACTTTTCTTAGTAATGTTTAGTAAAAAGTGTTACTTTTTAAGGAAAAGCAACACTATACTTTGAAATCAGTGGAACACTACATACACTCACACAGTAGTGTGTTCTTAAATGTAATTATTTGGTCCAGGCTGCAATAATGGTTCTAGTTATTCCTTAGTATTTAAAAATATTACAAAAACATTATCGCTTTTTTTTTTTTAACATTAGTGCATTGTATACTTTCATGCGCAGCAGATTGACATGCAGTAAACTACATTGTCAAGGCATATAGAAAAAAGAGAAGAATATTCTAGTTGTGCATTTATTGTTGTCATTGGTAAGCTGCATTTTGTCCTTACATTGATGACTTTTGGAATGCTTATTTATGTAGGGAAGTTGTGGATGCCCCATCCCTGGAAGTGTTCAAGGCCAGGCTGGATGGGGCTTTGAGGAACCTGGTCTAGTGGGAGGTGTCCCTGCCCATAGCAGGGGGGTTGGAACTAGATGATCTTTAAGGTTCCTTCCAACCCAAGCCATTCTATGATTCTATATTTCTATGAATATGGAAAAAAACACCCCAAAATCTAAAATTGAAGAGCTCTATACTTCTACATTCTAACTAGTCCGCTTCAGATAGGTGCTGTTTTTCAGCATTTTCAGGTCATTGTCTGAAAACCAAGGAAATGCTTGCTTTTAAATTACTGAACAGATGTAAATCATGTTTACTTTAATAGGAATGTTGAGAGCTAGACTGAGAGGAACTAAAGGTATGACTCAAAGCTGATGGAAATTTGTGGGAAGATGCTGATTGGTTACAATGGGTTTTGTATTAAACCCACTGCACAAGAAATCTTCTCTTTTTTGTTTTGCGGGGATGAAAAGGGAAAAAAAAACTCCACATGTATGGATTATCTATGGGGGAAGGAGAAAAATTATAAAGGAGAATCTACATTTTCTAAGTTCAAATTTTTAACTTAGATTTTTCTCCCTTGGAAGAGGGACCTTATTTTCTATTTTTTAAACTCAAATATAATTTTCTTAAATTTGATTTCCACTTTCCTGCTAGAAATTTCTGTCAAGTACAAATGTGCAAAATTTGCCATGTCATTTTAGATATAATGTTCAATATGGAATTAAATACTTACCTGCTATGAGAGTGAAAATGACATGTTTATATATGTCATGCTTATGTAATGTATACATTGTATTTATATAATAGATACATTAATTTACAACCCTTTGCTTTTCTGGTTTTGTAAAGATCATTATAGTGTCTCATTTATGACATGATGGAATAAATAGTGTCTAGAGTGTCACAACTTTTTTCCCAGATCTGTCTATCTCAGAATTTTAGATCTGTAAATGAAAAATCTTTTCTGTTACATCCTGACTTCCTTCTCCTCCACTTTTGTTTTATTTGGTTGTGTCTGTTGCCCTATGTGTTTCCATTTTGTTCTTGTGTTCTGAATCCCTTCCCCTCCCATGCAACTGTAAAGGTTTGCTGCTTTTCTATCCACTTCCCAAGGGCATTTCAGAATCGATATGGGGAACTGAAAGCTTAATTTCTCACTACAGTGGTCAAAAATAAAATCTTTTTACATACTTTGTTCTCCACTGCAGTAGATTCAGGCTCTGCCTTGAAGCACCACATGCTGCAGACCATTCTGTAGAAAGATAGCAATACTTGATGTTGGAGGAGGGACACCTTCCTCTAGCATCCTCTGGACCTCCCTGTATTGCTCTCTGCTGCGCATTTTGCCTATATTTTCTCTTTCAAAGTGAACAGGGGCCTGTGAGAAAAGTAGGTTGCTTTTCACTCAGAGTGCAAGTTTTCTGGAAGAATAGCAATGAAATAAACTCCATGGAATTTAATTTTTTTTGAGCTATTGCAGTCTCTCTTCCTGCTAATTTAGCTGATGAACTGATAGGATTTGTTCTATTTGTTGCTGTTACTCAGTGATGACTTTATATTCTAAGACAGTGAGTTTTTCGTATTAAAAGCATAGACTCTGAAATATATGCAGATAGCTTTTCCTCCTTCACATGCCCTGCTACTACAACTTTATCTCTGTACCAGAACAGAAATAACATGTGTGGTGATAATATCACAAGCTTTTTGCTCATGGACGAATTCCAAAACTCCACAGAATATTTAGTATAAGTTGAAGCTGTTCTGGAAGTTCCTGGCACCTACAATGGTGATAAGCAAAATATGGCATCTCTCCTTTCCATATTGTGCTATTTTCACACATTAAGACAAAGTTACAAAAGATAGTTGAGCTCATCTAAAAGCTTGTTGTCGCTTATAGAAGCAAATCTGGCTCCCATATTCCTCTGACTTTGGCTGTGTGATCCTTCACTTTCATCGGCTCTGGCACTCATCAGGCATATCCCTTTGTGGATATGCTTCCCTTTGCTAACTGGGTTTATTTTTAATGGATTAGTTCTTCATCACAGTGGTTAAATGAGCCAGTTCACAGAGGAGTGTGCAAATCACTGGAAGCAGTGTGAAGTCAGTGTCAGAACTGTGGGAAAATTTGAAGGAGCAGACTCTCCTCCTTTGGCAGTTAGAAAGATCCAAGATCCACTAAAATGTACCGTACATCTCTACCTAGCTTTAAGAAGATGAGGAGAATAAATTTGTTGTCCTAATGTTCTAGCTGCTAGAGGCTAAAAATATGTACTGCTTGCTTCATCATTTTTTAATTCTAGTTACTTTAAGAACCTAGAATGTTTTTGAGTGCTCTAAAAGTAATTGTTTTGATATGTTTTGTTCTTCAGTTTTGCTATCCAAGAAGCAGGCAAATCCTCACATCAGAGTTTTTTAAAGACTATTTGTATGGTGGTGAGATATCTGGTTCTTCTTACTTTTTTTTAATGTATTAAAATAAATTGACTGGTCTAGAAAAGATAATTATTTATAAAGTCTGTTTAATTTCTGATGCTAAAAGAAAGTGGAGAGTTGTATAATAGAAGTTTCACACTGATAATGGATGGTGGCAGTTTTTAGAAACATGCTTTGTAAAGAATATAATGATCGTGCCAGGACCTGATGAGTAATTTATTGTTTAGTTCAAAGCAGCTGTTCAATTAAAAATGTTCAGCCTTGACCTATGATCGTTATTTTAAAATAATAGATCGCATGAGCAGTTTTGCATTTTGACAGGGAAAAATTGTCATTTGACAAAAATAAATTAGTTCATAAATCATATGTCGATTTGTTAATGAATTGTTGAATAAAGTATAAGGTATTTTTATTAACATTTTCAGTGAGAGTAAAACTTCAACCCAGTCAGCCACATCTGCTCAATCTTGTTTGCTTTGTTTTATAGGCTATTAAGACAAATTCTACTTACTTATTTTAAACTGACTGAATAGACATATAAAAAGAGTAGGAGTTACTCCTATTCATATTTGAATTGGAATTCTTTTAAAGAAGCCTTTACATTCCTTATTTTCTTCTTAGTTCAATGGGTAAGTCACTGCTTCCTTGAAAGGAAAATTGGAAGATCAAACATCAGTTGAATTTTACCAGGATGCTGCAGATCAAGCTTGCAATACCCTTAGCTGCAATTCACCACCTTTAATAACTTCTCAACATGTACATGTGCATGTGCACATGCACACCCAAAAACTTAAATACTAATTAGATTTAGACTTAATTGTTACTCAGTAGGGAAGTGTTTTCCCTTTCCAGTACACTTCTAACATTTCAAGAATATTTTTCTCAACTGGTGTGTAAGAAAGACCATTAGGGGCTATGGTGGGTTGACCTTGGCTGGCTGCCAGATGCCCACCCAGCCACTCCATTGCACCCCTTCAACAACAGGACAGCAAGAGAAAACAGGATGAAAAAGCTCCTGGGTCAAGATAAAGACAGGGAGATCACTTACCAATTACTGACATAGGCAAAACGGGCTCAACTTGGGGAAAATTAATTTAATTAATTGCCAATTAAAAAGAGAGTTGGATGGTGAGAAGCAAAGACAAAAACTAAAACACCTTTCCCCCACCCCCACCCTTTTCTTCCCAGGCTCAATTTCACTCCATTATCTCCTCTACTTTCTCCCTACCTGAGCAGCACATGGGAAATGGGGAATTTTGGGTTGTGGTTGGTCCATAACAGCTCCTCTCTCCTCACATGTTTCCTTGCTCCAGACTGGGTCCTCCATGGGATGCTTCAATATGGGTCCTCTCCACGGGCTGCAATTACTTCAGGGAATATCCATCTGCTCTTGTGTGGGGTCCTCCACAAGTGTGGATATGTGCTCTATCTAGTATGGTCCTCCATGGGCTGCAGGGGAATCTCTGCTACATTGCTTGGAGCACCTCCTCCTTCTCTGACCTTGGTGTTCACAGGTCTGCTTTTCACGCTTTTTTTCCTCACTGCTTGTGCAACATTTTGCCTGTTCTTAAATATATTTTTACAGAGGTGACACCAACTCTGTTTGGGCTCAGCTGTGTCCTGCAGTGGGTCTGTTGTCGAGCTCGCTGGAACCAGCTGTGTCCAGCATGGGGCAGCTCCTCCTCACAGAGCCTCCTCCACTACCAAAAGCTTGACACCTGCATCCAATGCACACATGAAACACGCATGTTACAGAGCCTCAGTTTAATTCACTGTCAAGACACTGAATGAGTTCTTGAATCGTGAGATTTTGATATCCCTCCTAAAACTATAGGAATACTTTCAGTGAGATACTGCTAAACTACAAATTTACTCATTAGTTACATGTCCAATCCCTTTCTGAATCCTTGCAAATTCTTGGGTTAATAAAAGAACTAGTACAACAAGGTAATTGAACTTCAACTTATCAGTTTTAATTTGCCATTTTTAAATTTCATAGAATTCTTTCTGTTATTATGAAAGAATTAATAGCCTTTCTTTAAATTAAAGTAGTTATTTTTCTAATAAAATATATCAGAACACTAGCAAAAAGAGCATGATGCTTGATTATTTGAGTATTATAGGAAAATACATACTAGGTCAATGTAAAAAATTTTGAAGTAGGAAGGATTAAAAAGGAGCCTATTACAATTTTAATTATTCTGGACTATTTTACTTTCTAATATAATGCTGGAAAAATAGAACATGTCTGCAAAAAGACAGAAATGCAAAGTGTAAGTCGTTATTTCTCGCTCCAAAATTCATTAATAAGTGTGAGTAGTGACTTGATTGACATCACGAGTGATTGTGTAATCCATTTCATCAGAATTCTTTTGGAGCATATTTGATCCTCTCTTGGATTAGCTTCTATTGTTCCTTGACGTTTTAGCCTTTGGCATTTTTGGAACTTGCTCTTTGGACATGGTCTGTTCTGCTGAAAGGTCAGAAAGGCCTGGATGCATAAGTGGGTGCATAGAATTTGGATTCGAGAAAAGGTCATGGCATTGAAGAGTTAAAGAGAAACTAGTTTTGCACTGACAGTTAAAAGAGCAGTCAGAAATATATAATCATGGAAATATTATTGATATGATCCATCAGATTAGATATGGGACTCAGAAATCTTCAGAAATTTAAATTCGTATGTACAAGGTAAATTGTAGTTCTTTTACTCTCAGAAATGTTACAGTGTTCTCATTTTAAAATATTATCTCTTTTTTTAGTGTAAAACTTCATTTTTATCATTCTCCTATCTAAACAAGAAATAAAAATAACTCAGAAAACCCACCCTACAGATATATTGGAAACTAAGGAAAGTAGGGCATCTTTGTGTGAATGTAGAAATACTCTTATAAGATCTGTACGAGAAATAAATGGCAATATGTACTAACAAAAGCTTATAGCTGTTTTATGTGGGAATCAGTTCATTTTACTGGAGTGATGGTAAAGTATACAATTCATTCATTTGTTCTAGGAGTTCTACAGCAAAATTTATCTTTCACCATCAGTTTTGTAGGTTGACATGTTAGACATTGTGTTTCTCAACCCTGGCAACCTCTACATCTACTCAGTATTGTCCTTTGAGCTTTGTTTTGTTCCCCCCCAGCCTTAACTAGAGGCTCTGGGGAGACCTTATTGCAGCCTTTCAATACTTAAAGGGGGCCTACAGGAAAGATGGGGACAGACTTTTTATCAGGACCTGTTGTGACAGGACAAGGATAATGGTTTTAAACTAAATGAGGATAGATTCAGACTAGATATAAGGAGTACATTTTTTACAATGAGGGTGGTGAAACACTGGAACAGGTTGCCCAGAGAAGTGGTAGATGGCCCATCCCTGGAAACATTCAAGGTCAGGCTGGACAGGGCTGTGAGCAACCTGATGTAGTTGAAGATGTCCCTGCTTATTGCAGGGGGGTTGGACTAGATGACCTTGAAAGGTCCCTCCAACCTGTTCCATGCTTTTACGGTTTTATTTAAATTAAGGACTGTGAGAAAGAAATATCTGTCTACAGAGATTAGGGCTTTTAAAACAAGTCTGAATCCTGGTCTCTTGTTCTTTGGACCTGTTCCTTTAACCGGAAAAGAGCACTTTCTGACTTTGGTGTGTGTTGTGAGAATAAGTATCTTGGAATTGCAAGGTCCTCTCTCCTGTGGTGTTTATGATCACTTAGGTATGTTAACTCAATCAGGTGAAAGAGGCTATTATCACATAGAATAATTTGAATCTCACATAGTATGTCTCATGGACAATTAAGGATGGGATCTGACTGCCCAGAGAGGCTGGGCTATCTCCATCCTTGTAGATATTCAAGACTTAACTGTGTAAAGCCTGGAGCAACCTGTTCTGACCTCAGACCTGACCCTGCTTTGAGCAAGAGGCTGGAATAGGCACCTCCTGAGGTTCTTTACAACCTGATTTATCCTGTTATCTTTTGTTGTGAAATGAATATTTTGAGATATCCAGGCAATCTTTTTACAGTAAGTTTCCTGTGCCTTTTTCATATTTTCAATAGGACAAGTTTTCTATTTATTTATTTGGGAAGATTGATGTAATTTTGGTAAATGGCATGGGAAAGTCAAAACAAGAGTGAAAAAATATCTTCTTTCGCTTGTGGCATTCATCCTAGTTTATAGTGGACACTGAGAGAGTAAAAGATGTTAAAACAATTAGAGCTGAATCTCAAGCATTAGGCTGTGGAATTTGATATAGAAATCGAAAGCATGAGATATACTTCAGACTGAATGACCTGAATGACTTTGTGTGTGGAATAGGGACTATTCAATTTCAGGGGACAAGTAGAAGCATAGGGTTAATATGTTCTGGGTGACTTTAAAGGTGCGGGGTCTTATTCAAAAGCAAAAATATACGTAGACAACAGCTGTAGGTAACTTTATTTTTTAAATTAATTTAATTTTTTTAACTCCTTCATAAACATAAAAGCACCACTGATGTTTAAATAATGTATTTAATGTCATAGGTGTTATCAAAGATCTTGGTAGTGAAATGCATAGTTTAATTTTTTAAGGCATATTACCTTGCCTTTCTAGCTTCTCTGTTGACTACCTTTTATAACTGACTGCTATTGCTACTTAACTAGTTTTCAGTGCTTTTGGAACTTTCTACTGGCAGATTCTTAGTTCGCTGTGCAGAGATCAGAGATGCTTACATGTCTAGTGAATTATTATGGAAGAGACACAAGAAAAAAAGACCACAAAACAAACAGACTGAAAGGGAAACAGATGCTAGATTTTGCATTGTCATGAAAGACAGCAACCAGAAAGATGCCAAGAGGGGAATACATAATTTTAATACGGCAGCCAGAATCTGGGATGCCAAATTGAATACACTGAACATTTAAAATTCATACTTTATTAAGTAATCATATATTCTCTTCAATATCTCAGTACACAAAATAAGAAAATACCATGGCACATACAAGTAAGGGGATAGGATCCTCAGAAACAAATATTTGATGAGTATTAGAAGACAAAAATAAAACTGTGCCTGGAAAAAATACTGAAGAAACCTTTTATTTCAGTCAACCAGTTGCTGATCACAGCAAGTGCAGTAGCAGTTTGGGTTAGAAGAGCATACTTTTATCTTAGAAAATGCAAATAAGCAGTCCCTTCTTCTGAGGGCATCTATGACTTTTTTATTATTATTTTTTATTTTCAATACTCAGAGCTAGTGGGAAAATGTTAAACAAGAATTTGGCAGGCAAAGGACCTGATTTCACAAAATTTGAAATTGAATTGGTGTAACATCAGGCTAGTCAGATGTTGAATCTAATCATCTGCTACTTAGAAAATTAATAGAAGTGTATACGAATACACAAACACAGACAGGAGTCCATCAGCCAATAATGAATTCAGCAGCATGTAGTCCAACAAGGTCAAGCCCCAGCAGTATCTTACTAAGTTTTAAGTTATATTTATTTGGTAAGTACTAAATGGTAGTGTCTGCATAAATAATCTACAATAAGTTACTGGACATAGCAACAACTAACAGAATTGGTAGGAGGATTGTATTTCGTTTAATGGGAGAAATCAGTTTAATGGGTTATGCAGCTTAATTTGTCTATATACTATGGATTTTAAGAATAATATTCTCTGAAGATTATCAAATTGCATATGTATCACTGAGACCAAAATTTCATAGTGGAAGAAAAATAAAATTTACATTAATATTATAGAAGCAAAAGTTATAATGAGAAATATTTTATCTGTGCTTTGAATACATCAGATATTTCAATTTCCTGAAAACAGCTAAATATGGAATAACATTTCTACTGTCTTCAGAAATTTTGGCTTTATTTGTGTGGAAGATTCTCAGCGAAGGCATAAAAAATGTTCATTTTACCTACCTTTTTACTGGGCATTTTGCTTATTATGCTTACTGTTTTTCAGGATCCATCTTGTCCATTTGACATTAAGAATATACGTTTCTTTGGAGATCAAACTAAAAGTGAGAATGGATGGACACTCAAATTTGGAAAGTTATAAAAAATTGACAAATATACATGTTTTACATTTCTGCTTTATTTTATAAAAATTAGGGACAAACATTTCTCACACCTTTCAGATGAGCCTAGAACTCTTCCTGTTGTAAAATTCCTATGAGCTAATCAAAGCTTTAGTGAGATCAAGTGAAACATTACTATTCAGTAAAAGTTCTTTTGGTGAATCTCCTTGTGTGCTATCCAACCCAAACTGAAATATTCCAGATTAACTGTATTTTCTTTAGAAATAAGTAACAGACTGTAGAAAAGATAGAATTTTGTGAACCTGGAAAAAAAAAAGCCTTTAAAATAATTTTTTAAAAAAATACATATTTAAAAAGGTAATCAATGCTTTGTCAAACAGCAATTATTTAAGATATAGAGGCAATGAGGAAATGCTGTCATCTTATTCATCATGCTAAAATCTCCAGTAAACAATTTATCTAGGAGCACTTTTGTATGACTAATCAAGACTGCTTTCCATCATTTTAACTTTGCAATTATGAAAAGATTGCTCTAATTTGATCCTGCAGTTGGGAGCTTGTCTTTCCTTAAGGGCTTATGAGTTCAAAGTCCAGTATGCAGCTAAAAGTTCACTTGATATATGATTAAAGGTTTATCCTAAGGATAAACAGTAAAAGCAGGAAACAAATGACAGATAACACTTCAGAAATTCCCAGACAGAACCCTGAAAATTTTGGAAACCTTAAATCTAAGATGATTTGTCATTTTTGAATGATATAGATGATTAAGAAAAGACAGTGAGAGAGATTATAATTACTCTTGGAATAACAGCCTCTTAAAATCCACTTAAAAAAAAGGAAAACATAGAGATTCAACTTTTTACTGTTGTATGCACATTTCCTTTGTCAATCTACAGGATGTGCCAAAATATAGTAACTCATTGAAGAAAAGACACAGTGACACACACTGTAAAAGTTGTTTGAAAGAAAATAATTATGTAATTTTAAGTCATTTATAAAACAAAAAAATATTTTATTTATACAACTTTTCATATAGATTTATTAGAGTTTATTAAGTATATTTTAATGAATGGTGACAGAATATTTATAAATTCCTGCAGACATAAGACAATGTTTTGTTGCAGACTCCATTTGACCCTTTCCACTACTGAAAAAACGTATAAGGATGGAGTTGGAGAAATTCCCCATATATGACACAGATTCCTTCAAAACTGGTCTTTCAGCTGGAAACAGACATCTTTTAGTCAATTCATTTGTACATCAGAAAATTTTCTGCACTTGCATCCTGAGTATTTAGGGACATCAAAGGACTAAAAATCTGTCTTATTTTGCGAAGAAGTCTTAACAAATAAAAAAAACGAAACAGTGAATTTAACAGTTGTTATTAGTAATTCACTTACAATATTACTAAAACTCATAGTCCAAATAACTAATTATTAAAGAAAAATCTTATTGATAATACAGTTACAGTTGTACAGAAACTTCCTAGAATCTGCCTCTTTTCTCTGGTGGTGGTCTCACCCTTCTGACGTCCCTCTGGATCCTCAACAGCTTTTGTTTCCTCAGGAGGATGAGGATGGCACAAGGGGGTAGTTATGGTAAACAACCAGCAGGGTGAATTCTTTGCCAAAGAGTATGATGGTGATGATGGAGATTTTCTTCTCCCCAGTCTGGGTCTACTTGGGGCTGTTTATACACAGATCTCTAATCGTATCTCATATGCTGTTTTCTCTGGCTCCTAGTTACCAAGTGTTTCTGTTCTCCTTTCATTCTTATACAGTGAGGTGATTACAAAAACATTGCCAGATTCATGTTACTGAAACTACTTTACAAAGCATCATAACTTTGCATGCAAATAATACCTAAATACATATGATGTCTCCACATGATACATCATTCTTAATTTCACCATATTTACTACAGGAGTTTCAGAATATCTATCGACAAGAAGTTTTTCATTAAGAATATTTGTTCTTTCTATTGTAGAAGAGATGAATGAATAAAAATATCTGACAATTTTTTCCTGCATTCCCAGAATTATCTGTAGTCTTTGAGTATCCACCCAGCTAATTTCATACTTCACATTCACAACTTCAAGGTCTACTAGATGGACACATAATGTGTCCATTTCCTGTGGGTGTAAAGGTACCTGACAATCTTGTTAAATCACCAGCAAGAACAAAGCAAACTTATGTATTAATATGCAGTGTATTAATTTGCAAATTGTATCACTGTTGTATGCTGGATAGCACTCTGTAGCTGAACTGCAGCGTCTTGATCAAACATTCCAGTAGAACATTAAAATTCAAAATTTCATTTTTTAAGAGTTGAGACAGAAAAAGTGTATTTCGGTCTTTAACTTCTGTAGACATTGTCTTTTAGTTCCCATGGTCTCTCGCCATAGGACTGAGTATCAGTTGCTTATGCGATCTCTTCATGTATTTCAAGCAACACTAAATGAGCCAATTCCAAAACCAAAAACAAAAAGAGGGAAAGAGGAGAAGGACTGAGTGAATGAAAATCCCACCAACAAGGAAAAAAAAAAAAAAAAGCACCCACCTGTCCTAGTATAAATTTCTTCTGCCAAAGTGGTAGACTATAAAGGGGTGATTGAAGTGCCTAAAATAATACATAGGCACATCTAGAACCCCTAAGAGATCCTGCCTGGTCTCCAGCTCTCCCGAAGAGCATGGATCTCATGTTGGTCCAATGTCATATCTACCAGCTCTGTGCTGATGTCTCAAATACCTTATGATGTCTAAAATAGAGACACCTGAGTCACTCCATTAGGTATTTTAAATTTGAAAAAAATTGATGTAAATGGAATGAAATATGCAAATGGAATGTAAGAGAGAAAATTGCTGTAGATTAAAAAAAGCTACTACGGGAGATTTGAATTTTAAATGTGTTTAATATGCAGATGATATAAGCTTAAGGAGATGACTGCTTGTTTTGCATAAGTGCCCCACCTAAAGTTTTGTTTTTACCAGGGTGCTTTTTTTAAGTTAGCCATTTAGTTGCAACTGGTCTGAACAAGAGACAGTAAGCCCCGTGCACATACATTATCTCACAGACATTTTGCTACTTACCTGACATCTCTCTCCTGCAGTTATGTACTTGCTATGTTTCATTTTAAATGGCAAAGAAAACTATTCTAGCTAACAGTTTTGACTTTTTGTAGAGTTTTACATACAAATGAGACTTAAGCTCTGAGGTCAAGGTACTGTAGGACCCAATGAATAATACTCAAGTATTGGGTTACTTCAGTTCTCTGAGCAAATAACATTACATTCGCTTTTGAAAATTTGTAGTATTTAACCAAGTAACCTTCTCATGTTGTTGTATTTTTACTTCTTAAAAATTTTAATTAATTTTCCATCCACTAAACCACAAATAAAACCTTCAAATTTTTTTCATATAAATTTAAGTGTAGCAACAAAACTAAAGAAACAAGTTGAAACTTTCTTAGTAAATGCAGCACAATGATGGTGCCAAAAGGCACACCCTTGAAAGCTAAGTGGTATCAAATGGCTCTAATAATGATTTCTTTTGCATGAGGAGCTGTAATACTTGCCATGTTGTAACATGTGTTCATTTTAAAAATCCCCTACCCATCTAAATTGCGCATATGTACCATTCATAAAATTAAATAATTTGGGATAAATGTGTATTTCTTTTCTGCTGGATTTGTGTTTATACCCATAATTCCCGCAAATCATTGAGTAGCTACATAATTACCAGCTAAACCTTCTGTGTGCTGCAAATTAAAGTTTTATTCAAATTATTGGCTAGCTTTTACGTTAGGTCAGCTTATTTTCAAGTGGTGAAATTTACCGATGAATTGACGTATGTATTGGTTTATGAATAAGCTAATGGGAAAATTGCATTGATATTGACTTGTCAAAGAATTATGCATATGCCCATAAGCATTTTATTGATTTGTTTTATTGTTAGAACAAAAATATATTCTCATAATCAAATAAAAAATGCATTTCCTAATTCCTAAATATTCTGTCAATAATTCTCCATCTTTGCATATTAATTTAAATTCTTTAATCTAGTCTTGTTTTAATTATGTTATTCATGAAGAGGCCAATGACAAAAAGGATAGGGTTCTGGATACACACACTGATGACTTGCTGCATATATACAGATATCTGTATAGGCACCTCTTTAAGTGTCATTGCTACATCTGTTCATGTTTTTCAATTTTCTGGTCATTATGTTGTGAGTAATATTATCTTATCATTTGGCTTTCATACCTGTCATGATTGTAAACAATAGCATACAGTGGCTATTTCAATGTCTTCTCTTTTTTCCTCTGAAAAAAAAGAGATAGGCTATTGTGTTGGGTTTTTTTTTTGCCAAAGATTGCTTAAGAGAAAACAATATAACACCCATTAATTTAGAGTATCCATGAAGAACACCAAGTAGATAGTCAACAGAGAACAATACACAACATTTTATGATCTCCACAGCAAATAAGTCTCATGCTAAATTGCTAGTATACTATATACAACTCATCTAAAGTTATCTTAATATTAAAAATGAATAAAACATTGAAATAAATGCTAATATTGAAATTACAATAATTTTTCAGGAAATCATTTCAAATTCTGGGCTTCTCATGACTCTGTTCTTCCTTCTGGTGAGACTAGAATTACTGATAATGGCAGGACATAATTTATCAGTTCATATCAGAACAAGGCTCAGACTGAATTTCAGTACAAGCAGCAGAAAATGTATTAAAGCAACATTAAACACCATTGGTTCTTGCAGTACTTCTATCAAGCAAAATTAAAAATATATACCTTTTCATCGGTAAAAAATATCAGAGTTTACATCTTTTTTTTTAAGAGTTCACAAGACCAACCTTAGAATTGGGTGTTCTGGAATCCTATAGAGATATATTGCAAAATCTAACATCTCTTGTAAATCCTATTTAATACATAGCTGCTTTACAGTGGATTTCTAACAAAGTGGTGAAGAGCTTTGGATGTTGATTGTGCACGTGTACACTAAATTTCATATTTCACATATAGGAGAAAATCAAAACATGATCATGAATGTATGTATATAAAAAAAGGAAAAGGCGAATTTATTCTAAGAACAGAAAGAGAAAAGGTAAATCTTGAGCAATCTGGACTAAATCTCATGTTAAGCCTACTTTGAGCAGGAGTTTGGACTATCTGACCTCCACAGATCCTGACCTAAATTTTTCTATAATTCTAAATTGAAAGTAATAAGTAAAAACAGGGCTCAACTACAAACACATGGAAAAAATTTATTGTTAATCATTAATAAAATAAATCTTGCTAATCTGCCACACAATTTTCCACACATGGCTAGCAGGGCTCCAAATGTATGTCTAGATTTCACTGGTGGGTATACACAGCTAAATTATTCAACTTGTTCTTTACATATTTTTGACAGGTAAATACTATGGGTTTTGTTGGTCTGGTATGAACCCTGACGGGGTTATTCTCCTAGAATAGAGAAAGTGTTACATATGTATATCAAATGAAAAGAATGTGTAGAGCTGAGTATCAGTAGAGCATTTCAGCAGCGCTATGAGCACACAAAAATTGTTCTTTCATCTGTGTCTCAAACATATTAGTTTTAATAAAACCAACCAAACAAACAAAGAAAAGCCCTAGAAACCCTGCAATTCCTTGCAAGAGAGCTTTCTTTATGGATGTATTATTTCACAACAGCACTCTTTGGATTTCCTGTTTGAGTTGAAAGCAGAAATATCTTCTCTGAGGATAAACTACATATCTTAAATAATCTTAAATTCCCTCATTAAAGTGAATCATGGTCCCCTTTGTATCATCATATTGCTGAAGAAAATTCATCCACTAAAAATTTTAACAGAAGTCTGTGTAAAATACATAATGCAATAGATGTTTGAACTTAACCCTAAATAGTGTAAATTGGCTGGTGTTTAGTGGTTTGGTTTTTTTTAATCTACTGACATTCTGGATCATTTTTAAAGTCCAGTTTCTATATCTTACTATCATCTCTACTAAGTACAGTTTCCTCAAACTGATGTACATTATCTGGTGAAGTGTCCATGAAAGCCACTAAAATTTTATATTGATTCCTTAAACTATTGTATAAAAATAATTTTCATTGGTACATAATATAAAGTAATATATTCTCAAGTAATATAAACTATGTACTTTTAAGTCAGTTGTTTTTTCCATGATGAAATACTCTTTGGAACAGCAACCTGTCACACACAGTTTTCATTTTCAGCCAACTAACCATACGTTGTGCTTTTTTGTTTCTTAGGTTAACAGGATTTCATCTTCCTCCACCTGTGACAAGTACAAAATCTGTATTTTCACTGCGTTTGACAAGTGACTTTGCAGTTAGTGCTCACGGGTTTAAAGTTTACTATGAAGGTAAGACATTCTTAACAAAAGATTCTGGATTTTTTTCCTCTGATGTTTATACATAATAAAATTAAATGTACCACAAAAATGTATACAAATACATGCTTATAACCTTATCTAATTACGTTTGCTTTTCATGCAGTGATTCTGATGCATAGACACACATCTGAAACCAAAATATTTAAAACTCTACAGTCTATAGTCCAAACCAGACACAAATATTTTATGACCTTTAATAATGCCAAGTTCTTCAAATTCTGAAAAACATAATCATAATCTTTCTGGTCCTTCTAAGGTATGCTTATTGAAATTCCTGCCGTTACTAGTTACTCTTGAATTTCACTAGATAGTTGAATTTATATCTGCAGGTTTTATGGACAGATTTATTCTCACAGTTTTGCACAGAAGAAAAGCTGACTCAGTTCTCTGAACTGACATAAAGCTGCTTCCCTATTGCAGTTTTCACAATTGTCTACAGTTTTCACACAGCCACTGAAGTAAATGAGCTGGCATAAGTATACCTGAAGTCCAGAAGTTCACTGTTGTATGTATGTTCCAGGAAGTATCTTGTTTATGACAAAGCTCACTTTAGTCATGTTTGAAGAGTTGGAATATAACATCCATCCATTATTTGAATTAATTCCTTGGCACTTAGTGGGACTATCAACTCTAATATGTGTTCATAGAATACAGTTTCCCTTCCCCTTTTCTTTTCCTTTGCTTTTTTTTTTTTTTTAAATTGATCTAAAGACACTTGATCTTTCTGCTTCCATTAAGTGTTTCTGTCAGCAAGCCAGGAGCTAGAATAAACTGCCTGGAGAAGCTCTGAGGCCATTGTCTTACCCTGCTCAGTCCCATCTGCAACAGAAACTAGTCTCTAAGAAAGCAACTAGCTGAGTAACACTTTGATTGCCAGGACAATATCCTAAACCTGGTAATGCAGTGAAGGGTTGCCATAGAAATACAGCCCAGAATCATGCTGTAGTAAGAAGTCTTCAGCCATTGACATTGTTTACCTTCAGGTATGATGCATTAGAATGCTACTTCATATAGAAATTCCCTCCTCTATGTACTTATGTCAAGACATGAAATGAAAAATGTAAAAGAATTTTCAGACCTTTTTGGTACCTCGAGTACCAAATAGGAAATAAATGAGGCGAGTACACACCGGTTTTTTTCTGGCTTGCACATGAGCAAGAGGTAATTTACAAAACAGAAATTCCAGCTATGTGGATGCACTATAGCTACTTTGTAGTCTGTTAATTCAAGCTATGTGTAGCAATTGTTTTTGGCTAGATTATAACTGCTCTGTAATCTATTAATTTTTCAAGTGTTCAGCAACTTTTTTCAGCAGCAGTGTTATAACAAAAATGTTTTATAGAAATGTACTATGCAGTTCCTATGGATTTCTAACATGCATGTTAGGAAAATATGTAGCATTTTTTATCATTGATATGGAAAATATGTAGCATTTTTTATCATTGATATGGTGCCATAAATTGGGAAATTCAAATTCACTATTTTTTGATAAAAGGTTTTGCAATACTAATGTTAACAGATAGTATACTATGCATTTCAATTATGATAGAGAATGATTAAACCTAAAATGGAAGATCACCAATAGAGTTCAGTTTGCACATAGGATGGGTTCCTCACATAGTTCCCTTCTAGGCTAAAATAACATGCTCATTAATAGAACTCAAGCTTTAGATTTAAATTAAGATTTAGATCACTAACAGATGTGGGGAAATTTTACCTTCAACAACAGAAATCAGCATTTTAGAACAAAACGTAAACTATAAACTTGTTACCTTGAATTTGATACTCATGTTTTTTCTGAATCTGAAGCTTTATTTTGTGAAATCGGGAATATCAAAAGAAGTTAGGCTATACCCCAGAGTTTTAGTTCAGTGGAATCTCCCTTCACACAGCCAGATCTACTTTTTTAAGAGCTGCATCAAGGCAGCTTCATTCAGTGAGAGAATTTTTCTTTCAGTTCCTGTTTTTCTGACTTCCTCTGAAGCTACTTCTCTTTATAACCAGATAGCAAAGAAATGAAAACTCATTACATTACATTCATTTCGTGCATCATTCCTTGACATGAGAGAATAGATGTATTTAAATGATAATCACATCAGGGCAATCTCCATTTCTGTTCTTGTACTCTTTGTGAATGTGTATTAACCTGCAATCAACGTTTTCAGGTCTGGTTCTACCTAGTAACCAATTTTCAAAAATTTTGATTGCCCAGTAACTCCTTTTTAGCTTCCTGATGAAACATCTGCATACTTAGTACCCCTAAATATCAGACCACATACTTAAGTGCTTCATTATGGATTTGTAATTTGAAACCTAAGACAGACATGATTAGCAACCTGTCATTGCAATAAAGCAGAATGATAGACAGAGATAACATGAGAGGGCAGGATGAGCAGTAGAGACATATATCTGAAGGGATTAGATCCAGGTGTGATTTGAAAAAGAAGGAACATACCTTTCATAATCAGTGATCATTTAAAATACTTTTCTTCGAAATGTTTGGAAATAGAAGACATAGACAGATGGTTATATGGGATGCATTACTGTTCACTATCTTTAAAAAAACCAAACCTAAACAACAACAACAAAAAAACCCCTATAAATAAACACGGCCCACCAACATCTCTTTCTCTGACCTCCCATCCTCCTTGACGTATTTGCAGTTGAGCTGAAAGTTGACAAGAAAGTCCAGAGTACCTGACAGAATCTGTAAGAAATATGAAGCTGCTGTGGACTTTCTTGATCATAACATAGAGGAACAAATTAATTTTCCGCTCTCCTGAGAATACAAGTGTGTATGAAAAGATATAAAATTATATCATCGATAGAACCACTATGCTGGGCCATCATAGGTAAGCCCCTGCGACTGCAGCCAGTCAAACGTAGCGTACAATAGATGACAGAAATACCCACTCTGGCCTCCCACCATCAATATCATAAGCCTCAGTCTGTATCCTCTGTCCCTCCATGCTTCTCTCCTTCTTTCTCACCTTCTCATCTTCTTTATTCCTGTATGTCAACTGGCATATTTTGGTTAGCTTTAGTACCATTGCACACTTATGTCTTTATGTTCAAATTTTCTATTATTTGGGAGAGAACACATCTGAGAAATACACCTCTCTATATAGCACAATACCCCTGCAGAAAAAGGATTTAATGAGAGAAAACCGAAACAGATTACTCCAAAGAAAAAGACTTCCCTTACAGTGACAACAGAAAATGGTGAGATGCATTGAAAATTAAAGAAGGATTTTAAGAAAAAAACTTGAGCTACAATAATTACCAGCAGCAATTTATCATTTCATCACTGTCCAGCAACACAGCTTTGCTGGCTGGAGTGAGAAATGGAGGAGTTATAAGTCTGCTGATTCCGTGTCTGTTTTTTTCTGGAGAGATCTCTGGCATCTTTTTTCTTTTTTTAGTAGCTTTCAGGGTCTGTGTAAAATGTATAGGTATTAATGTACAGAGGAGAAATGCTATAACTATCCTTTATTTGATCATTTAGGCCAAGTCACAGTGTAGCTGTGTCCTTTTAATTTTATTTCTGATAAAATTATTTTGGTTTCCGAATAGAAGAATTTAACACACTTTTCCATTTCCTGTTGTCCTGAGATACATAAGCAGCTTTATTCAGTGAGGGCACGGGAGGGGAAATACAGCTGCTCAGAAAGAAAGCAACATAGCAGCTTGGCCCATACAGCAAGGGGCTTCAGTGAAACTAGTCCTGCTTTGAACAGTGCTTCCTTTTGCTCTTACTCGGTTATTTTACAACTATTAAACAGGTAGCTGACATTGTTAAAATCATTGACTTCATTAACAAATTTACTGCTAGAATTTATGGCAATCTTTATCCAAGGCAAATAGGATAGACATTTTTGTGCTAACCTCTTGATCATGGGGAAGAAAAAAAGAACTTAATACATAGAATATTCTTACAGGGAAAACTCAATGTCTTGGAGATGAATCACAATTACTTATAATAGTGTTATGAAATATAATTTTATCTGTTTTGTACTGCTACATATCTTTTTAAAGCTGAATTATAAAACTGAATTATAGACACTGTATAAATAATGAAATAGCCTTCATGTTTGTACTGGAGTGGTGCTATAGGAATTCAGCATTCTGCTGAAATGCTTTTGAGATGGGTTTGAGAGCAATGTTAGAAATTTCAAGACTGATCTCATCTTTCTGGATAATGGGGGGGGGGGCAGGAAAGAAGGGAGCAGATGGTGTTTATTAACGAAATAGGATTTCCATCTAGTGACTTCTAGGGACCTATCATGCATTTCTTTCAGCAATATTAAGAAAAATTGGTAGCTGATGTACAGGATTATTGAAGCATGTAGATCAGAAATACTAGTAGGACTTAGATGTGCCAGGATGCGGATGCTAAAAATAATTTTGGCAGTTGGTATAGAGCTAGAGAATGTGAACAAATAGGATAATCTGTTTTTAGCTTTGCTGCCTATTAGAATTCAGAAATATGGCTACAGATAATCTAAATCTTGGATTTAGGTAAGGTTCATGAAGTACTAAGCTAATAATATCACTACTGATTTCATACAAAAATTTAAAGGAGTACTAATGAATTGCTGATTAGCGTTGGAGCGGTCTCTATAAAAGGTCCACCCAAAAAGTGTTTGCCAGGTTGGAGCTGTAAAAGCCACAGACTTTAAGCTGTAAAGTTGTCACCAGGCCTGCTACCTGACAAATACTACAGGCTTGTTTTTGTTATTCAGATTTTGTCATAGCTATTTTGGGTATGGCTGCTCTCCATTATAAGATTGCTTCAGTAAGCTCTTAATAAAAATGGAATTAAATCGAGTTTGCCTAGTGTTTTTGAAAGAAAAGTCCACAAAGAAAAGAAAATAATAATCAAAATAGAGAATGCTTAAATTACCTAAACAGATATACTCATCATGGAAACTCCTGTTTTGAAGGTGAAACATCTAACAAGGGAACATACTAAACATAAGAAGGCAATCTAAATTCTAACTTTTTACTTCCATTCAACCTGTTGGATAACAAGAAAAGAAAAACATGCTGGAGTTTCTTTTTGCTAAATGTAGGCGTATCTGTCACACTGTCTAGGAAGTCACATCAAGTTATCTAGCATATCCTTCTGGTCTTGGAATAGTAATTGTGGATGGAAAACATCCCAACAATGCCTGTTCATTCTTTCCCATGTACTATACAGAGATGTATAGCCACATGGCATTTTCCAAGCCAATGTTTTTTAAAATCATGTTACATTTCCAAAATTCACTCTGTCAGTTAATACTTAACATTGTCACTAAATAAAATAAGTATTGGCTGGGACAATACTTTTTTTTTACAGTTGATCCAGTGTAGCCTGTGTGTCACAGTACATCATTGCCTCAGGACTACCGTGCTAATCCTAATGCCAGAAGTACTTGTAATGCTGTAGTATAGATGGGAATCACTCTTTATGAAATCAATACCAGATTGCCTTGGTGCTTATTAATTTCAAATATGTTACCTATATGTTGTATTGTTCCCACTATTCCTGTATAGGAATCCAGAGAGAGTAAATTTCTGGAAACAAATTCAGCTCTTGAAGACATTGAGAATTAAGAAAACTATCACTTTCTTTGATTCCACTGATCAGTCCGCCTCACTCAGAAGTCAGACTTTTTAACTCAGATTTTTAAACTTCCAGTCAATGGCTCTTGTTCTGCTTTTATCTGCTAATTTACAGAGCCCTTAGTATTAGCATCTGTTAGTTGTTATGCTGGGTTCTTAAGTATTGCAATAAAATCACACACTTCAGAGTATTCTTTCCCTTTAATATGGGCTTTTAAAGTCTCAACATAAAGTATTTTGTTCTGAATCACGAATTATTTTGTGATAGTCTTCTGCATTTTCATCATTTTTAGAGTGTTGTGGCATCTGTGTGAAAAACAGACGTGCTTAGTACGCTCGTCTGGCCGAGCCCTGCACCTGATCACCACAACGTGTCCTATCTTCTCATTAAATACTTTTTTAACTTTTGGTGCAACCTCACTCTCTATCCTTTGTCTCTCTGTGTGTGTGTGAGAGGGCTTCAAAGGCTGAGTGCCAGCTACTGGAGTCAGGCTGGGAGTGTGGGCGGCCCTGGTCTGTGGTATCAGCTACAGGATGGGTGGGGTCTCAGTGCCTGCTACTAGAGTGGGTGGTCATCTTGGCTGCTATTCACTGGGGTAGGAATGGTGTCTGTCCCAAAAAACAGCTACTGGGAGGAACTGGCCTGAGTGAAGCAATGAGGGGTTCAGAGCAGGCATATGAAGCAGGTCATGTGCCTAGTGCTGAGGACATGTGGTGGGCAACTTTCCCGTATCTTCTTCAAACCAGGTGTGAATGTATCATTCACTAGCATACTTCTAACTGGACTTGTTAGCGGGTAGGAGGTCCTGGTCTGGGATGAGATATGAGGTGTGTGGAGAGCCCATGCTGGACAAACGTGTGAGGGCTGTGTGTTTGCTAGTGAGCATCAACCTGGACAAGCCAGCAAGTAGGGGGCCCACGGGGCAGGTTAGAAGGCCTGGGATCTAGGTGTGCTGGGCAGGGGTGCTGGGCAGACAGGGGGGTCATGCTGGTACTTGGGGGATCCACAAACGTATGTGTGCTTGTGAACCCAGATAGTCTCATGTGCGTGCCTGCACTAGTGACCTCCTGTGTCTGCCAGCCAAAGAGGAGATATGGCTGCTAGTGCTTGTGTTTTATGAGTCCTGTAGTAGAAGGCAGCACCTTCTCTGCGGCAGTCTGTAGCCAATGACGTCAGTGTCTTGTGTGTGTCTGTGTGTTTCTCTGGGATACATGCTCAGCTGTGCAGCTGGTTAAAACTGCAAATGGGAAAGCTTTAAGGAGGTCCATTGGCCAGAGTCAGACATCCCCAGGTCCAAGGTGCCCCGGACTGGGCTCCTATGGCAGGGCAAGAGAAACTTGCAGGCTCCAGAACTGCTGGAGGCAGTGGCCCCTTATCCCTTCACATCCTTAAATGTCTTTTGGGTTCATCAAGTGTAATGTGCCCTTAGTAAGTCTGTGCTGACTATTCCCAATTACATGCATCCTTCAGAAGCTGGAAAATGGATTCCAAAAGTGTGCTCTTCAGGCTACTTCCAGGCACTGAAGGAAAGGTTTGTAGTTTATAATGCCTGTGGTGGTCCCTTTTGTTTTCATTAGACAGGTGTATCACTGGTCTGTCTAGTCATGAGGGACTACTGCTTATTGCCATAATTTTTCATGGATTACAGACAGCAGCTTTTTCAGTCAGGACAGCTCTTTCAGTACCCTTGGGTGAATCTATGAATGTGACTATATTCAACTTATTCCTTACTTACTGCACACCCAGAACTGACTACCTCTCTCCTTCTCAACTGTACCGATGCATGAAGAGGTTTCTTCTTGTGAAGAATGATGCACAGAAAACATCAAGTTCTTTGACCTTTTCCATATTCATTGCTGTCCTCTCAACTCACTAGTGTATCTGCCTTTCCCCCGTCCTTCTTTTTGCTACTAACATACTTGTAGAATCCCTTTTTATAAACCATTACACCCCTCACTAGTGTTAATGCCTCTATTTTGTTGCTAAGTACTGAAGCAACACTTTTATGCTCTTTTCTTGTTGTCTGTCCTTTTTTCCATTTTTTTTTTTTGGTCTGTACTTGTTTGCATTTTAGTTCATTAAGAAGTTCCCTTGTTAGCTTCAGGAGTCATTTACCAAAGTTCACTTCCCCTTAAAACAATTGATTGTCTTTTAAAAAAATCATCCATCTCTCTGGCTGCCCATCCTCCTCATAATTGCTTCCCAGGAGATTCTGCCTAAAAATTCCCTGAATTAATCCAAATGTGATGTCTTACAGTCTACCGTCCCAATTTTACCACTTACTTCCCAGGCTTCCTTTTAATCCTGGTCTCAATTTTCTTCTCTTCTACTATGTAGTTAGGTCCCTGTCCCCTGACAAGAGTATTTTTAAAGGCCCTCCTTTTGAGGTAAGCAAGTTCACTTCCAATTAGGTTTTCCTTTACCTTGATCAGGTGGTTTTGTTTCTTTCCAGCAGTCCTACTTCATCTTCAGATGAAGTACCATGATTAGGAGTTCAAACCCTTGAAGACAACTGTGCAGCTAGGCATTGGTCTGCTGGATGTACTTGCTCATAGCCAGAGCTTTTCTCTTAACCAGAAGGATCGAGAGGGATGCCAACACCATCTTGGATCATATCCCCATCACTCTTCCCCTCAGAATCCCATACCAACCTTTGATCTGCTTAATGTTTCCCTTGGCCATGTTATTACCACTCACGTGGGTGAATTGCATGAAGTAGCAGTTGTGAAGCTGAACACACAGCAATTGCTCTGTGAAATTATGGGTCTAGGCTCCTGGCAAGAAGTACACTGTCCAAGACTATGGGTCTAGCTTGCAGGCAGGGGACGGTGCCATGCAAGACAGAGTGTCTAATCATTAGTACCTCTCAAAGGCTCAGTACGGATGGCAGTGTCACTTTATTGACAGAATGCAAAAGTACAGTTAAACATTGTTCCTGCTGGCAAGAATTTGCCATCCTATTTTGAAGAGAATATGTGTGATAAATTCATCAATATAGACTTCTCTTCTTTGTTCTTTCGTTTGCAAAATGACATATCATTTGTAGGAATAAAGCTCATGCACATGTGCTTGATTATAGACCTAGTGTTTTATTCTACCACAACTACGAGTTGGAATTTAGTTGTTGTCTGTTGGATGCTAGATTTTCTTTGATAAATCTTAATAAATAAATAATTAAGTTGATTGATTAGAGAGCCACAGAACCATGCATAATTTTGTTCCAGGCAAAATAAATGGAAATATATTCATTTGTTTTAACATCTGCAAAAAAGTAATTATTTGAAAGTTAAAAAACCAATGAGTAACACATCATTTCATCTGCCTTAAGAAATATTTAATTATTGGAAGAAAAAATGTCCCTCCCTTAGTCTGGAAAAAATCCACTTACTATTTCAATGTTCTGTTTAATTTATTTCTTTAGGAATAATGTTGTTAAATAAGCCATATTTGTCAACCTATGGTACTGTAATTTATCATTTTGATACATGCCTCATATTGAAGTTTAACTAAGACAGTGATTAATTTGAGATCTTAATTATATGTCAGCCTTAGTTTAGTTTTTTTCTGATATTTTCAATGTCATGTTTCGTGAAAAAAAAATTAATATACAGTGCAAGTCTTGAAAGAAATTTCCCCAGAGTTTCTAAGGTTTTCTTTGTGAACTTACATTCTTCAGCTACTGGACAGTCGTATTATTAAGATAAGTACAATACACTGACAAAAGCAAATCATAAGGCAATCTAATTTAAGATTCACATTTTGATCCCTGTCTAGACAAGTAGTGATAACTCTAATCCAATATAGCTGAAAGAGTATTCTGTAGGAACTAACACACTGCTCATTAAAGTATCAAATTAAATGCAGCTCCATGTTTATAAGCATGTTCTTACACAATAGCAGACTTTGTAATATCCATAAAGGTCATAAAAATGGAGCACTGATAGGCGACAATTACACCTCTATATGGCTGAATCTTTCAACCTGCCTTTGGTATTTGATAAATTTTTGGCTTTGATTAGCTTTGATAGAACTTCTGTATCAATAATACCAAAGTACACCGATATGCAAGAACAGGTTAAGTATGCTCAGCATGCAATCTTAAAACCACTTCAAAAGTCAATAGGAAACTACAGGTGAAGACGTTTAAACATGATGAGAACATGCATCTCAATAATAGAGAACTGTAACCTTAGAACAGGCTCATTTTGTCATCTTACCAGACTTTCAAAGTCGGCTAGTTTTTCACATGTGAGTTAAATTTATAGTTCGTGTTTGGACACTTAGTTCCATAATAAAATATTCATACTGTTGAGCATTCAGTATCTCCCACTAAGCTCAATACTAACTATGTGACACTTAAAATGTTTGGGAATAGGTTACCTTTTTTTTAGGTTTGTGAATTGTGCATTCCATTATTTCAGTCACTGACATTATCCAGAACAATACCATTATAACAATTTAGCCGTGATTATAATGACAATTTTATTTTAACAGGAAGAGAGGAGTAATTGCTTACTCAGCAATGGAATTTTCCGCCTTTTAAAATCAAATAAAATTTCTTAGAAGCTTATTTTGGAAGATATTTGCGTTTTTGATCAACTCTTAGCAGACAATTGCTCATTAGCCAATGAGGTCATTCAGGCAAACCTCGGTGTAAATTTAGACAGCTTTGAGAATGGGTGGATAATAATACTATGAACTAGATGGTTACTCAAATGCTGTAAAATTTGGAAAAAAAATAGTTAAAATAATTGGAAGCAATTGTATCTACAGGTAAATAGTAGTCTTCTGTCTGGAGTAGCCATTCTTTGGTAATTCTGCTATTCTGTTGATGAATACCTGCCTGAACAACGTAAAGAAAAAAAAAAAGCCATTCCTTTGTTAGATGGTTGGCAGCAGGCCACTAAAATCCCATGGACCATAAGTTGCATGTTACAGCTAAGAATTAATTAACTAAGCTTCTTATCTAAGATCCACACTATAGATGTAATTGGAAAAAGTTGTCCCAAAATATTGACACAATTTTAAAACTTCTTTTTTTTAAATGCAGCTCTACATTAGAAATGCTTTAAAAATCCAAAGCTAACTTATTTCTTTTAAACAAGGAGGCTTATCCTAAGGAAAAATCATAATGAATTCTGGATAATTTTTTTATCTAAAACCCTAGAAGTTTACATAGTTTAAAAACATCAGTTCATTACATTTAGGACATTTTTATAAAGAATTTTATGAAAATAATGACAATGGAATCATTAAAAAGGTTCATTAAAATATCAGCTCAAGTTTTGGTGCAGAATTCTTATACTTTCTTTGCTTTTGGTTTTCATCTTACATTCTGTAGTTTCCCTGCTATAAAACAGTATCTGAAGTGAGTATAGAGAAAGTGAACAGACCTGATATCAGAAAGCAATCCTACTGCTTCCATATAAAAAATAGAAGACTAGGAGACTTCCTTACCTATTTATTGTATGATTAAAGAAGAAATTAAAGCATTAGGATCACAAGGATTTTTTCTTTTTAAACAAATTTACTATTTATGTTGTTTTTCCCCTACTGTTCTGTCAGTGTGCCTCTAAGGAACAAGTGTTCTTAGTTCTTTTAGGACCAGATATCATTGTCACTTGTAGCATTCAGATCCCAGTCTCTCTCAAAAGATAATCAACACTGACGCACTTAGTGACAACCTTAGAGCTGATTTTGTGATGAAGATGTGCATCATCTGGGAAATTACGTGAAACCACAGGCTAAGAAAATGCTACTAAACTATGGCTTCTCAACGTGAGCATTTTTGTCCAGGTCTGAATTGGTGATGTAGAAATGAAAGCCTGTGCCTTATGCTTATTCCTTTCATCACGGTCTCTCTAGTAAACTAGTTATTAGTAAGTAGACAAATAACAAGAATAAGATGTTTATAGGCAAGTAGTATTGCAAAATAACAGCATGCTATGTCATCCTTAGTTGCAGTGTAGTGTTGCTCAATCCTGTACTTGTCACAAGAGCTCTTATTGCAAGCAAGAAGAATGTGTTATTCTGGGCATTAAGCATCTTCATATGGAAAAGTTTTCTGCTTCCATCCAAAATTCTGCTACTGTCACATCTAAAATACATTCCAACTTCACATATTGTTGAGGTGTAATAAAATACAGAGTCCTTATACCTCAACCTTTTCCAAGGCTCTGCATTCACTTGAAAGGGTCTTTTTCTAAAGCCTTCTTTATCAATTAAATTTATTTATTTATTTCCTATTCAAAGAATACCTTTTAAATTACACTGTAAAATAATATTTAATAAACCCAGGAAAAGTTGCTCAAAACCAAGGAGCTAAGTGGACAAAAGAAATCAAAGAAGAAATTCTTCGAAGGTGATAATAGAAAAGGAGACAGCAGCTAAGCATTGATAAAAGAGATTTGGTTATAACTGCAAAATGGTACAGACTCATATAGCACAGGAGTTTCTCACATTGGTTTTGGTGGGCAACACATTTCAATTTTGACCAATGGACCAAGACAAATAAGCACAGTATTTGACAAGTTTTCAGAGGGGTAACCACCAAATTGGTAAGATTAAGCCAGAAGTAGAGGGCAGGCAAAGGAATTGAAAAAGTAGTGGAGAGAATATTACTTGCATTTTAGTATTAAATATCATTATTGCTTTTGAGGTGCTATGGACTTAGTCTGGTCCCCAGCCTCACGTTCCTTTCTCCCTTTCTGTTTGATCACTGTAGCACTCACAAGGCTACACAGGGAGCCAGATCTGGGAATTGGTATGGATGAAAACATATCATTGTGTTGCCTCTCTATTATTCTCTCATCCTTTTATTCTTAGGCTTGTTGTCAATTGATTTTACTCCCAAATTAAATGATACAGAACGAATAGGTTTCATTCCTTCTTTTTCTCAGAAACAAGGATATTCAACGCAGGAGAAATGTTATATTTAGGAGCAATCTAAAGCAATTAATTAGATGCAACAGACTGGACATCTACTCAAAATCACTTGGGTTTTATTCTGCAGCAACAATTCAGTCCATTTGTTTGGTATTCTTTGCTGCCACATCCAGATGTTCAAACTGTAGGTTTGTTAAAGGGCAATACCATTAGAGTTTTGAAGCAAATCAAAGACTTTATTTCAAGGTCTGAGCTACAGACCCTTCTTGTCTTTTCATTAAATATCATAAGATACATCTAGTGTTGATTTTCACATCACAGAGAAGGTCATCTTCAGGGAAAAATAAACCAATAGCTTTTCTATGATTCCAGTGAGACTCCTTTGAATGCTTTTCTTTCTTTAAATTCTCATAGAGATGCTATGCTGTCTTTTACAGGAAAACGAATCTACCTGGAACTCTTGTTCATTTCATGTAATTCCTTTGGGCCTAAAATCATCTTTTCTGTTAGTGGGTTATTTTGGGAAAACACCAATCTTTAATGGAATAGAAAATTCTGTTCTTGTAATAGAATAAAGGTAAAAGTCTCAACTACTTTTTACATAAGTCAACAGTGCACCCTGGAAGCAATGGTAGCTCATAGCATACGGGGCTGCATCAACAGGAGTGGAAGCAATTATTTCCCTTTCCTCAGCTCTTAGATTTGGAATACAGCATCAAATATTGGATCCTTAGTACAAGGCACTGATAAATTACAGCAAGTTCAGGGAAGGACCACCATGGAGCACTTGTCCTGCAAGGAGAGGCTAAGGAAGATGGACTTCTTCAGCCTGGAGAAGAGATGGCTGGGGGCAGGGATGTGTCAGAGCATTCTTCAAATACCTAATGAGCCTAGTGAGAAGGTTCTCTGTTGAGGTGAATGACAAGACAGACATCCTAAACAAAATGAAGGGATTGCCCAGAGTGGTTGTGAATTCTCCCCTCTGAGGTGTGATCACCTAGTTGACTTCGCTTTCTGTAGGTGTTTGGACTACAGCCCTCCTGAGGTCCCTCCAACCTGAATTACTTTATGATTCTACCTTAAGTATCCCATAGGAAGTAACCAAAAGTCATTATTTTAATTTCCTTGTTTAATGTGAAAATTGAATGTGCATTCCTGAAGGATTTACTTCCCTGTAAATACAGACAGATTTTGGAGCTAGCTTGAAGTACAACCAGTTCAATATGATTTTATTGTTGGAGAGCAGCGAGGGCTGGAAGAGAAGGGACAAGAAACTGAGGTGCACTCCACAATGGGGCACAGTCCCACAGGGGCTGAATATGGGAGTTAGAGCCAGGGGCTGGTAACAGGGTCCATTGACAGTCATGGCAACATGGCAAACAATGGACCAGGGCAAGGGTGCATCCAGGGAGCAAAAGGAAATGTGGTGAGGGCCAGGCTGGAGACAGGGTACCAGAATAGGGCTACCAGTCCTTGCAGGAGCTAAGCTCCCTACAGCGTAGGGACAAGGGGTCCACCCAGTAGACACCTGGAGAATGGCTGGACCTTCCTACGGTGTTTCTGTGGCAGGGGACTGACGGCCCCAGGCTGAGCTGAAATGGGATTCCTGGGCCCTGTATACACATGTTGAGTCCTTGTTTGAACTGTGGTATGTGCAACACTGTGGAGACCCTGCAGTTTTGCTAGGTATCTTGTTCATGAAATCTGTAAGTAAGCAGACATCTCAGTTAATCTTTGCTATGTCATTCATTCTTTATATTTCTGAATTGATAGGTCAGAAATACCTTCACGTGAAGTTGCACAGTACTGTAATTTTAGCATTTGTAACCAGGTGACCTCTACCTTCAAAATACCTTGTAGAGGATCATGAAGGAGTGTTTATGCTACTAGATTGAAGCACTTAGTTTAGCTTAGAGCATTTAAGTTGGACTCTAAAATTGCCCTCCTAAAAGGAACTACTTTTTCCATTGATTTTGTGAAAAACATTTTCTCTTAACTATGAGAACTAAAATAGGAACCTGACTGTGGACACCGTGATTATGTTTTTGTTTCAGTAGAAAACTTGTCAAAAGAGTTCAGTGCACATCTTTGCTGACAGAGTGGTCTTCAGAAAACCAATCAAAAAAGCCCTTTATAGGCACATATTTATCTCTGAGACTTAAAAGTTTATGCAACTGTTTAATCTGCTTCTTCATTGCATGGCATAATCTTAAGCATAGAAATGTATATATACTTTGTAGCATTTTAGTCAATTAGAATATTATTGCTATATGGTAAATTTCTGGTTATTAAGGCATCTTCTAAATCTGATTCTATAGATACTGAGTCCAAGCAAACCTCATCATATTGATATTGATAGTGACTTTCATTTTATTTTTAAAAATGTAATTGTAATCTGGTGAAATAAAATTAAGTGAATTATTTTTCAGATATTTTAAAATTGTCATCAAATTACATGTCATTTTTTGAAGATGTGTAAACCACATTTCCTGCTCCTGAAAGGCTTGCAAGTTGAATGAGTTACAGACCATACACAAGACAAAGGGCTAAAAGAGTATATTTCTACTTCAAGTTTATAAACCTAGATTAAATGCCTAAATTACATTGCCACTACAGAATACCTTCTTGAATGTTCATTCCTCCTGGAGCAGCATTAGCAATTAAATTAATTAAATTCCATTAATTAAAGCTGCGTAAACTCAATACAGAGAACTATTTGCATATTGTCTGCTAATTTTTCTGGCCAACTACCAACTCCAAAAAACATAAACGTGGTTAAGTGGTTATTACTATCAATAAAAGACTTGTGCCTTATTCTGTTTAAATGCTATTATCTTTACCCTGTGGCATGTTAGCTCCTTAAATAGATGGTACGTTCTTTTAACTTTTCTGTTAAGTGTTCATCTACTTAAAAAAATCATTGAGAGCTTATTAGCAGAATTCAATCATCTGTAACCTGTTGTTTGGTAAGTAGAAGTGTTTTAAAAAGAAAAAGAAGAAAAAAATGCCACCAATTCCGGTATATAGTATGAAGTAACCCTCAACTGAAAGACTGGATTCATTTTTTAATCTTAACTTTTTTTTCCCTCTCATTTAGTAACGGTCAACAATTCTGTGATTTAGCTGGAGCCAAACTTATGTTGTCACCGACACATTTCAAGTGAGAAAGTCTCTGAAACTCATAGTACTGTCACTAGAAAATCTACTGTATTATTAGAGAGATCTAATTTGTAAGAGCATGACTTCACAATTGGAACCATGAAAGTAAAGAGGTTGTCAGAAAGATTGAAAGATGACAAAAGGAAACAATATCTGGTCTTATCAAAGAGCCTCAACTAGTGAGAGTTGTCATTGAACTGAGAATTCATGAAAAACTGAGCAGTTCAAGAAAGATAATTGGATTATTGTGAACTTGAAAGAGTGCTGAAAAGATAATAGGAATGGAAGAAGTCTACAGATTGTAGAAAAAAAAGAACTCTTCTGTTGATTTGTTTAAATTTTAAAATAGAAAAGGGGAATTTAAATCTTAGATGAGTAGCTCATTTTCCAAATGAGGCTCAATCTTACAGTAACGTATGGAAATGTAAAAATAATTTCTCATATAGAAGAACAAGACGCAGTAGCTGAATAGCTTTGCAATCTGCAAAAGATACCTGTCAGCAGGCTGGGAATTCCTTGTATTGATTAAAAAACTTCCTAAAGACAAGAGCTAAATTTAAATTGCCACCCTGCTTGCAAATCTAACTAAATTCAAACTGGGCACTTATTCAATGTCTAGACTATGTGAGCCTATTAATTAAATTGCTACCAGATACACTGTAGTGGGTATCTCTCAATCTAGATTGTTGCAGCTGTTCCACTTGTATGGACAAGTAGGTATTTATTTCATCAGGGATTTCAATCTCTTCTATTCCAGGTGATTATTCAAAAAAGCTCTAAAGTTTACTTCCTTTCTCAGCAAATTTGCACCACCCTGTTAGGTATTATTCTTCATATCTTTTTTTCAGCTTTAGTTCAAAACACAGAAAATTATTTTCTCATTCACAACTTTGATATTAATTTTTTTTTGCTGTAATATGTTTTTTGAGTCTGTTCATCTGAGTTTGCTGTAGTGAACTCTAAACATTTTAAAAATATGCAGATAAAAGTCTGTGAGAGAAAAGCATTAGTTCACAGGATCTGAGTGACATAATGGAATAATTAAATCCTTTCTATAGTTCAAACATTTAAATCATCTTAGTAAAAAAAAAATAAGTTACTCTGTGTTACAGAAAAAAAAATTATAAAGCAGTATAAAAAAAATTATTATATTCTAAACAAATTTTTTTGCCAAGCCTATGTATAATTCCTTAAAATGGCAATATTTAACAATGCGGAGCTATTGGGGATCAGATCAACAAAAGAAAACAGAAATAGTAAGTACAGCATGATAAGTCATCATAAGAGAGAGATGAAGATAAAGTAATATAATTAAATATTTTATTTATAATTTCATTCTGTTGCATACTGTTACGATCTATTGATTATAGTTCTTTCCTGTATGGTTCACTCTATTGAAATACAGGTTTTGCACTAGTATATATTTATGTTCATGCATTTTTCCTTCTTCCAAAGAAACCAAGTGCCACCTGAAATACCCTAGCTTCTCATAGCAGGAGCAAAGGCAAGAGTCAGAGTTCGTATGGAGATCCAGGCCTTATTAAAAAAGAGATGGGTACTACACTGTGTCTTATTTCCCATACAGCATTACTGGTACGATTTTTGAGAAGGGGGAGCCCTGGTGGTGACTTCCATTAAAGCTTGTTCCTATTGTATCAAACAGCAGCAAATCAGTAGCTAACTTGCAGGTCGTTCTGATCCCCAGAACTCTGCCAGCACCTTGCTGGGGAAGAACTCTTAGGCAATACTAGCTGTTCTTGATGTGTTTGGTTTTGTTTCTTGAATGACCCTTTCAAATAAAGAATCTTCAAATAATTTTATTGAAAAGTAAAAGAGAAAAAGAAAAGGCACAGTGCAATTAGCCCTCATAAGATATTTGTTACATTCTGGAAGCAATGTTAAACCAAAACAACCTTAGTCATTGATGTTTCCTTCCACGGTCCAGTCAAGGGGCTCATAGTGGAGATTGCAATTCGACAGCAGCTTGACAAGACTCGATGAGTACTTTTCACTGTTCAGTACTTAACTTTTTCCTGAGACTGCTAAACTGTTACAGTCGTGGTGACAACTGCCAGCACTCTTACGCGATGCACTGTAAGTTTCTTCCCTACCTTGTTTCTAACATAGCATTGGTGTGGTGTCTTGAGTCAGCAAACTGAGAAAAAACCTCCTAAATGCTACTATAGCATATTAAGTTATTTTAAGAATATAAAGAAAGTATTGCATTTTAATTCTGCTATAAATGCAGTATTTCGATATTTTTAATAAGCAGCTTAACATTCTAATGAATTAATTAATAGACCCATAGTCAGATATGTTTTATTTTAAATAAAGCAATCATTTTTATCTAGAGAATTTCAATGTGGTGATAGAATTTACTCTTTTATTGTCTGCGTAGGTATTTAATTAAGTCTTGAGAAAGTTAAAGCTATTTTCTTATCAGCTAATGAAAGTAAACTTTACGAAAGTACCTTTTCTCCCGAAAGAAATGTTTACTACGTTCATTAAATTCCCATTGAATTCTATTAACGCTTCACATGTTCACTTTAAAGTAGATCTATTTTAGTCTAATTTTCCTCTCCTGGAAGTTAGTGAATAAATAGCAAAGCAAAAGTGAACAAGTAGCATTTGGCTATACTGACAGATGAAAAGTTAAAAATGAGAAAATGAAATAGTCATTAAAGCCTTCATGAGTAACTCACTATTGAGGGTAAAAATTGGCAGGATTAGAGAAAAAGGACTCTGCGTCTACACAGGCACCCACCTCTATCTCAAGACTGTATAGACCAGGTAGAACCCAGGACACTGTAGTATTTTATTTCAGAAACAGTAATATTTTTAAAATAATCTCTACAGCATCTGTAACTACCAGCTTCGCTGCCATAGAAAATCTAGAGGATTCTAGGTCACTTCTCTGCTGTGAACTGTTGAACAGAAGCTTTGAATTAAAAATGCTTCTTGTCAGCATTTCTGCTGCCTACAACATAATAACAGCAGCAAAACTGATAAGACACTTTTTAAATTGTGAAGGAGGAACTGTGCACGCCCTTTCTATTTTCAGGTGCCAAGAGTCCCAGGCCTTTGGCTCCAGGGCAGACTGGAACCTTGTATTTTTATTTTCTATAATCTGCTTGTGTGGATGGCAGAGCAGCTGTGATATCTGGGAGCATTTTCTCAAGCTGACAAACTGCAATAAAAGTGGACTTGTAAAAGAGAGAGGATAGTGAGCTAGGAGTAGTCTTTAAAAATCTTCCTCATCTTACCTTCCAACTTCTTTTTTAATTACCATTTTCCTTTACCATGCTATCTCTGGCCTGTATTTGGGCATACCTACAAAAATGATAATACCAATACTGACATTCAAAGTTAATGATAACACTCACACCTCTTACCAGTTTGTTCATAAGCCTATTGCCTTTGCCCAACCTCTGTTTCTGTGAAAAGCAGGCTTTGAGCTGGTATGCCCTTCCTATCCTTTCCACTAGCACAGTGTGGTTTTGATTCCATGGAGAACTTGGGGTAGTAATTGAGATGCATCAAATAAAGCTTTCTAATACAGTAGCAAGGGAGAAATGTAAATATAGTCTGTGTGCAAAGCAATCTCCTTTTCAGGATAAGTGATTTATTTAGGGTATACATGGCTGGAATAGCCTCTTTATAAAGTTGACTAGGGAGGAATTCTACTTATATTAGTCAATGAAAATAATGGACACACTGATAGCACAGTATTGGTACAATGAACCTTAAGCAAGCTGGGGGAGTGGTATTTGATACTGTAATAGAAAAACATGCCAGATAAAGCTCAAACAAAAGAAGACAAAATGAAGAGTAAATAAACTGACACACTGCATGTATTCTGTTTTCTGTTTGCCCTGCTTCTGGATTACAAGATCTTTCTTTTTTGCTGTATCTGGACACCAAACAAATTCTGTCTGTGGGTTCTGGCATAGTTGCCCACAAAGTGCAACTGAGGGCAAGAATAAAATCTACCCTTTAATTTGGAATAACCAACCACAAGTTAGGATCACCAAATGATACCTTTTGTTTGGATAGAAAGAGTATGTCAGAATATTCATCAGCCAATATCATGGAAACAAAACTTTGCTTTTATACCTCAAATTATCAGTCTTTTCACAGAATGACAAAAGTAAGGAATTATCTCCAAATGCAAACTGGCAGCTTCACAGTGCTCCAGAGGGCCACAAGGCTTAAAGTAACTTCTTGCCCTCAGTTCATATGTACAGCTCCCAATTACATTAAATGAATTGTATGGGTGAATTGAAGGCATGATTATAGCCTAATTATCCTGACATTTCCACTGTGTGTAACTTCTGCTGCACGGAAACCACTCCAACAATACAGTAAGTTAAATGTGTGTTGGTAATTATAATAAATGTATACTTAAACTGGAAACCTTTTTTTTTTTGCATGTAATTCAGCTCTCTACAGGAAAGGGAACTAAAAACAATCTAGGTGATATTACTTGCTTTTTCCTGACTTCAGCGTAATTTTTTTTTAAGAAAATATAATGAAATGGGAGGATACTGCAATATTGTTTATTGCATTTTGTACCTTTCCATGAATGTTATCTTTATTGGTTTTATTATTATTTTTGTCATTGTTACTTTATTATTTTTTCGTAGTGAATGAATCATTTCTTATTCATGTACATGTTAAAAATTCAGTGTTCATGCACTGAAACTGGAAGTTTTGTTCAAGCTTTATTAAAAGGCAGTTATCCCGAAGAACTCTATTTATTTTGGCCTCTGAACTCCCTACTTATGTCATTTTTCTGCACATTCCTTGCGGTGTTTATAAATACATTAAATATATTCTTATTTCTAGATGTCCAGCCTTCATGCCTCTGTCAAAAATTATAAAGTTCAAAATTAATTTTGATACGTAGTAAACTAATAAAATCAACTTCTGACAAGCATATCTGATGAAGACTGAGACTGTATATCTAATTATATAGGACAGAATACAGCCACTTTCAATTTAATGCAGATTAAATAGAAAATCCTATCTGCATTATCTGTAGTAGTTATTCTCATAGATAGAATCATTGTGTGAGGAAGATTTCTAATCTGTTCTGCTGTGTGTATAGCTAGAGGACTTTCTTTGACTTCATCTTTGAACAATTTAAAACTTGCATTGTATGCAGAAAAACACAATGTGTGAATAAAAAGTTTTAGTTGTAGAAATAGAAGACAAAATAACAAGGTCAAGACTTCTTATATTTTAGTTCAGGTAAACAATGTTAAGGACTATTATTACGGACTTGATTATGGATTGGGTTCATTTCCTTTAATAACCATTGTTTAAAATATTGATGTCTGAAGGTGAGCTAATTACTCTAGTTTTCTCTTACTGTAGGTAAAGGGAAATAAAGCATGAGCCACCCAACGTGGTTTAGGTGGCTTCATTGTGGAACTGATATAATTCATTAGGCTGATTAAGTATTCTTTAAACGTGCTACTTTCAACTTATTATAAACAAAATGCAGATGAACAGTTCATAGGTATCTACACTATAGGTGTCTGCATTTATTACAATCATCTATTGTCCTGGAAAATCTTTTTTTTGCTTCCTGGTGCTGTATTTTTTTTGTTATATTTTGCTTTGCTTCTGCACGAAGGCAATATTTAAGCACTTGATCTAGCAAAACAATAATGAATGATGCATATGACCTACTTCCGTAGAGTAGAAGTAGTTATTTTAGCTATTGTGCTGTGTCTGTCTGTTGAGCAGCACTACTATCAGCTTTATCATGACCTGGGAATCAACTTTAATTAAAAGAAACTATTGTGGCGTGTTCACCTTTGGCTATGATAAAGGGATTATATTTGTCAGCCTTTTTAATGGGTTATTTGGGGCTAGTAATGTTCCTCAAGTGACTTGTTTGTCATCTCTGTAACTCGGGTCATACTGGCATGGTCAAGATCAAGTAACATAACTGAACCAAAATTTTCACAATGAAAGAACTAAAAATCATCAGCAGAAATTTCACCTAAGAGTTACCGAACATTGAAACTAGGGAAGCTCAATTTGGGTTACCAGCAGAGTTGATAATCATTATAAATGGTTTAAACTTCTCCAGCAAATTGTATGTACTGTGTATTAGTGTCTACTGCATTATGCTTTTTCCAAACCCAAGGCATTCTTCAGTACTTCTCCTCTCTATGATACTTTGTGAGACTTCAAAGGGTGTGTAGTATGGTACTTGGAGAAAAAAAAAATAATGAGCAGCTTCATTAATTTTAAATTAGTTGTTGTTTGGGAAACCAGTCATGGGAAAAGTTGCTGGTTAACAGCCCTATTAAAACTTATATCTATTTCTTGGTCCACAGGAGTCTGGTTCTGAAAGCATTCTGGATACTCGCAGGCTTTTAAAGTTCTGAATTTATATGTGAAGATGTGTAAGATTAAAATAAATTTTAGTCTTACAATTTTGATTGGTACAACTGTGGTTTTTTTTTTTTATTTCTTTTTATTAAATAGGTGACATGAATATTAATGTTTACGTAATTTAGCAAATGAAAATTTGGGTAAGTGACTGGAAGTTGGTTATCCATTGAATCAACAGTTGGAAAATAGTCATATATTTTAATTCTTTAATTATTTAAACACAGAAATGCTAAGTCAGAAAATGTTAACTTAAGCTGAGAAAGAAAATGCCCAACCCTGCATTTTTCCTGTTTTAGTTGCCTATAAAGTAATGTAGAAACTTAAATAGTCTGGTTAGATACCACTGAAACAGACAAATCTCTACTAGTATAAGCATGTCTAGACAATATATAATCTGGGACTCATGTCAGCTAACTTTAGGCATCTACAATGTATATATGTATTATGTGATCTAGACACTCTAAGCTTTCTTTTTCAGCTGTAGGAGAAAGAGGAATGCTTTAAGAATGCAATTTATCTGGTCTCTGTTAGTCATTTACATTAGGAAGTCAAAGTCCTGCCCCAGCATCTTTCATCAGCCCTTGTCTTGCTGTCACTCAGATTTTATACTCTGTCCTAATGGTGTCAATACAAATAAACACAAATATCTCTTCCTTCTACATGGAGCAATTCTCAAAAAAATGTCCATTATTCTGGAAATTCAATTTCAGATGTTTACAATGAGGGCCTGCCTTCTGCTTATACTGCTATTAACAGTGATTCCCAGGGTCTCCTGAACAGAGTCCTCTCTTACATAATGCCTTTCCTCCATCCATATCACGTCTCCCTCTTGCAACTGCACCAAAAGGAAAGATAAAACAGTGATACCAGCTTGAGTATTGTGAGAATAGTTCCAGGGTTTTTAATTAACAAGGATCCTGATTAGAACAGATGGAATGGCATTTATGCGGCACTGACTGAATCACTTCCGTCCTAGTAAACTGAATATGTCTATAGAATGGGTGCAAACCCTAGCAGACAATCGTCTCTGACATTTAATGGTCAAAATACTTATTGCCTGACATGTTTTCTGCTTGACAGAGTTGACAGAGTTCCCAGGCGTGATGTGGGGGACTGTATGGATGAGGCCATCGTGGTTTGTGAAAAATATTAGGACATAAGGATTTTAGCCATTCGTTACCACTGGCTCTCAGGGGTAGAGAATGGTTGCTGACCTATTTCTTTACTAGCATATATGTAGCCTCACCTCCCAGGTGACATATGTACAAGAAGCGCACGTCATGCATAGTTTTGCCAGCTACCTAGTTCTGTATGTTCCCACACTCAACATCCATATCTATGAACTATCTTTCCTTGGCACTTAGCTTTTCCATTGTATAATACTTGGAGCTAAGACACAGAATGTATATTTTTAGATTTTACCTTGGAAGATGGGTGTTTAAAATTTAGATAAGGCAATACAGGATTTGACAACTTTTTGAGTCTTAGATCATCATTGGATTTATCCTCAAAACCATTCCAAAGACAACTTTTTAACAATTTCAAAATGATGGCAGGAAAAATGAAAAATCACTTTTATGCTTGTTTAGTAGCGTTGGAAAAAGCAATCATTCCAAGGCACACAGTTTTGGACAGAAGATAAAGTATCATTTATCTTAAGATGAAGGGCTTTTAAGATTTAGTTTCATGATTCAGGAACAGTTCTTAAGCAGTTAGGAAAGGTGCATCTTTATCCTGGAAAAAGGGTGCAGGTACATGCCCAGCTGAGAAAGAAAGCCCTTTAAAAAAAAGATTTGTAAGCATATGGTAGTTTTGTATATTTGAAAGTGCTTTCTGATTCATAGTTAAAATTAATTAATATGTTTCTAGGTCATTAGAAAGCTTTGCTTTGTCTGTTAAGCTTCATGTGTTATCCATTAAACATAAAAGAACAAACAATTGCTTGTGTAGTGTCACAAATCAATGGAATGCTGCTTAATAATCTTCATTTCATGCAAATCACCACTACTAGTGAATGAATAATGCTTTGAGATAACCATAATTGTTTAATAAATAATCCCTTTAATTTCAAAATTTATGTTGTATATGTATAAAGCTACCAGATGGCATCTTAAAATACATTTAACTCTGTTGATCTGAGGTTTAAAACCCCCAAATTTTAGGATTTTCGTGACATGTCACTTCTAACCTTAGACGCTGATTTCTCAACTCATTCAAGAGACAACTGTTCTGGCAGACATATAAAAAGAAGCAAAGTAAAATCAGAAAGAGGTAAATGAATGGGATAAGGGCAAATTAGATGCTAACTGCAGAGAAATAACTGGATATCATATCAAGTTACTACCTCCTTTTAATCTGTAAAATACATCAGGCAAAATCTGGCTTAATTTGAAATTCATATAAATGCAAAATATTCCACAAGTCAGTGATGATGCTGATATTAATTTAACTTTTGTCCAGGAGCAATTGCCCCAATTTTAAATCAACAGATCTACATTATTTCGAATATACTGCAGCATTGAAAAGATCTTCGCTTTACTGTTTAACATTATGAATAATATGAATGTTATGCATCATATTGCAATCAGTGTCTTGAAATATATGAAGATCTTCATGATCGCTAATATTGCAAATCTCTGGCATTGCAGGAAATGAAGGAAAAAATTAAAGAAAGCAAATGTTTCCACATTAGGACACCACAGTATTGTTATTTCTTCCATCACCAAGATTACTTTTAATCATTAAAACATCACAAAATATAACCAACTTTTCTTTCCTCTTCTTGCAGGAAAGAGGACATTGTCTCTTCTTTCAGTCCCACATTTAGAGAAAGGAGACCCTGACTGCCCTTTTTCTACCTCTGAGAATAAATTAGTAACTTTCTGCCTAGTAGAAATAATGGCTAATTAAAAACAAGGACTAACACTAATTAACATCAAAGAAAAATATGGAAAGAGAGACAGACAAACTGAAGAGATTCAGTTCTGTTGCTCTTGCAACCAGGCCCTCGTCTGCTGTGATCCTATTTTACATCCTATTAAACATGCTGAGAACATGGAAGTATTTGCATGTGAGAGTAGAAATACCTAAAAAAAAAATAAATTCACTGTGCTGTCAAACATCTTGCCGTTTCCTGTAGAAGCCTTCATGTCTGTGGCAGCACGATGGATAGCAAGTTGCAGCGAATAGTGGCCTGATGATAATGAGAAAGCTAACACCAAGACTTCACATGTCTCAATTTATATGCAAAATCTCTGTAGTCTCCCAGATTGCTACTAGAAGATGCATTTGTAATAGTTCTCCTTAGTAGTAATTTTTTCTTAGAGATAACACGAAATTATGGGATTGCTAAATTATTGTTATAATCTAGCAATGACAACCTTTTATAAGAAAAATAGAACTAGAAAACGGATTCCAAGGAAACCTTTAAAAATTTCAAGACAGCTTCATGCCAATACCAATATTAAATCCAATATCCTGGCCAATTACTGTACGAGGGATTCATTCTGCCAACCTATTTTGAAAGAAAAGATATTAATTTCCTAACCCAAGATGCAATGCCCTGATAATGTACTTAATTTTAAATGCTATGTTTCAGGACATTAACCCAAATTAAAAGATTTTGTAAACAGACAAGTCTGGAAAAAATGGGATATATCAGCTTCATGAAAAATAATTTAGTTAATTACTTAATCCAAAACCAGTCCGTAAGTAGTGCAGCATGCAGTATAAAGTGTTTTCAAAGGAACAATTAAATGGTATTTCCAGAATGACAAAACAATAGATTATGGCCAAAATAAATGTTTTTGAAAGCAAGACAATTGAAAGTCAAAATGCAGAGAGAGGCTAAACGCCAAGAATACTCTGAATTGAATAAAAATTAACTCTGAATTCTAGGAAGATGTAATTATCAATACAAATACCAAAGCACCTTTAACAAACTAAAAGCTAATTAATTTCACCAGGTAAACATTCTTCAAATGAAAACCAACTCAAAATAGTTTGATTTTAATCAAAATAGAAATCTCTTTAAGAAATGGGGAAAGTCATAGATAAGAAATATTTTATGTAATGAAAAGGTTTGAGATAATCATATATCAGTGCATGAAGCATATATTGATAAAGTTAATTAAGAATACAGACTCTTATCTGAATACATTTCATCCACATGATATATTTAAATGATTACTTGAATCTACTTGCCATGGTGTGCCATGATTACATCACAACTTTTCACTTCATAGAATGCCTCCTCAGAACTACATTTGCAGGTGATTTTTTAAAACTTTTGTTCAGGTTATTTATAGAATTTTTATTTAATATTTGAGAAATAGCTTTGCTTCAAAATATTGCACAGTGGATTACTTACTATTATTTAGATGTATTTAATAAAGGTGCCTGATATTTTCCATTGTTTATAATGTTAAACTTTAAACTGAATTTTTTCTATTTTCCAAATTTTTAATTTTTTATGAGAAAGTTTTTTCTTCCTTTCTGAAAGCTTTGAAATGTTTTAGACACTTTCAGACATGATCTTGAAAACTTGTCAAGGTAATATTTGTGCCTTTTATTACTTTGTCTAACTATGGCTATCATACTGAAAATCTGTAGATAGCTAAGGCCTAGTGAGACTGTTCAGGAAACAGGGAAATGCTTTAACCTGTCAGAAACTTCTGTGCTTTTATGACAAAGGCTTCTCACTGCTTCCCCAAGCTGAGTTACACCAAACACTGGAACAGAGACGAGGGGACCTGTCTCTCCTCTGGTCCCAAGGATTCTGGTGCTGATGTCAAGTGAATGACACATTTTTCCAGAGCAGCCATGACACAGTGCAAGGGCTACACCTGTTCTGGCTGTGAGGTAATACTTATGAAGTAAAGGAGAATGCAGTTGCAGAAGCTCACTCTTGTCTCTTACAGAAGCTAGAAGATGAGCATGTAAAATGAGAAGGAATGGAAAAATAAGCTTCTTTTGACATTTTTTTTGAAAATTATATTTTTCCCTGCCAATCACAACTTTTTTGTGCTTCTTGTAGCTTAAAATAATTTCTCCTTTCATAACTGTATTTTTTGTTTTCTTGAAAATTATGAAATTTGTGCCTAATGTGTAAAATTTTTAACTGAATAAAAATTTTCCTTTTCCTTCAGTAGTTTTGGTTACCACCTATAAAATCATTAGATAGTAAAATATCTGCCACAGTTTCAAAGGCAGATGGGTAATGCCTGTTGTCTACTTATTGTATAATTAGCACTAGAGATGTTAACCAGACATTAAATAAGCAGCATCTTCCTCGAGAAATTAAGATATGAATGGTCTTATAGAAAAAATCAACCATGTGAACATTCCAGACATGCCAGTAATTGTGTCACCATCCTCTTTGGTATATCTTGGAAACTGTTGACTCAGATAATTTAAAATAATCTAAAATGACCTGAAGCTAGTGTGGTTTTCACAGCAGAAAATAGATAACCAAACGGAATAACACAAGAAAGAGCTGATATGAACATATGGATGTATGGATTTGTTTCATAAATTAGATCTTTTTTATTGTTCTTTTTACAGATGATTTTGGAAAAAAGTTCTAGGTGGTTAATGTTCAAAAGGAAAGCTTGTGTCGTGAAGCATGTCTGTTATATACTCCACATACTATGTATGCATATTCCAGTTGTTAAGGGTAGGGACATGATGAAATGAAAACATTATTTCTTAAACTGTAAGCAATCAGGATCCCAGGAATTAAAGAATTTTAAGTTGTAGAAATACAAAAAAGATATTAATTACATTGAAGTGTAATTAGTGAAGTGAAGATGATATAATTATCAGCAGGTCTTTCAAATGGATCCAGTGTTAGCCAGGACTAAAATTTATAGAATGGATGCATTATTAATCAAGAGTGAGTGCCATTTAGGAAAGGATTTTACTAGGAATTTAAGTGATATAGTTTGATTTCTTGAACTTCATATGTGGATTGCTATGTATCTGAGGTTGCCTTGACATCGATTTCTAATGCCTTGTTAAGAACTTGCCAATTGTGAGGTGAAAAAGACTACTTCAGTGTCATTTGATACTCTGACATATACAAATAGAAAATAGTTGTAGTTAAAAACAGTAACTGGCATTTCTGGACACTGCTGATACTTGGAATTCAAGTTCTGCCAATAAGGCAGAGGACTGTAATGCTGAAAACAGCAATGACTTGAAGTGCAAGCAGAATTTCAGGCAGTTGACAATGTGGTCAAATTCTTGAGGGGTTCTGTGGATTGTTTGCCATTTTTACCACCATCATCAGACTGATTTCAGTAAAGACTGAAGTAGAAAGCAGTGCAGAGAAATTAATATACTTTTCCGAGACAAATGATTGTACCTAAGTTTGTCTTTGCATAACAAAAAGTACGTTCGACTTGTCTATTCCCAGAAAACAAAGTATGTCTGAGACATTTTCTTTTATCTTCAAGTTTAAAGTAAGTATCTAAATACATTCCCTGTAAACAAATACATAGAAATATAGGAAAAAAATAATAATAAGATGTTTTATTAATTTATTCAGTCATAATAATCTTCATCACCAAAACCAGTAAGTCCTTAGTCATTTGGAGCTTGAGTATCTATTCACTAAGGTGTTGTTCAAACACAACTGAATAACTCAAAGGTTTTATTAACTAAGTAATCCCATAAATTACAACATTGGAGGAGAATGCTTTATTTATATCGGCAATGCAGCAATGCCAATAATATCATCCTTCATGAAAATGTTGTTAAGGAGAGTTGTAACTCCTGATTTTAGAAAATCATTATGTGCTTCAAAATATCTCTTGTTTCACAAAGCAAATAAAAAATTGTAAACAAGTAAGAATTTTTATTCCCTACTCTCAAACTCATTTTCGATACGTTACAGAACTAAAGTACAACAGTTAGCCCTGAAGCTTTCTCAGTTGTATTGAAAAGCATTTTTTAAAATTGTGAACGAGGGGGATCACAATATAAATTTGACACGCTAATCTCCAATTTATCTCCAGTTTGTTGATCTGATTAATTTAGGTGTTATTACCTTTTTACAGTAGTCAACTCTATCGTAACTGTAGACTTTATACTTAAATCCTCTTGTAAAAATAAACTAGGAAAGCAGAAATACCCATACTTATTCCAGTTCAAAGATTATACGTTTGTTTCTTATGTCCCAGGATATTCCTACTATGTTTGTGCAAAGGTTGCTAATATAAGAGAAGGCAGGGCATTACAGGACTTAAATACGTGAGATTTAGAATAATCTACTGCAGAAACAGAGACACATAAAAATATACTCAAAAATTTAATCTTATATAAACAGACTAATCTATAACTAAGAGTTAATAACTCAATTTTCATTTTTCTTAAAAATACAAATATTTAGAGGAAAGAAAATATGCCATAATGAAGACTTACTTAATTTTCCTTGAAACAAGGTAGACACTACAAAAATCACACCAACACTATAATCCTGTCTAGGTAGTATCATATGTCTGTTAGTAAATATTTGATTAGGTATAATCGATAAAGAAGAAAAGTTCTTCAGGATTTCCAGATGCTCATATACTGATATGTGTGTGTTACTTGAATCATCACTAACATCCAGAAAGTTCACTGCCAAAATTATCACAACTGAATGCTGGGTTGAGCATTCAGGGTGCTGAGAACCAAACTAAGAAGTCTGGATATCCATAAATTTCCTTGCCCCGACTCCATCTTTTTTTTTCCCTTACAGTCTTCTATTTACATTTAGCCAGTACATTAATACAGTAAACATCTGATAACCAAGTCAAGGTTAATTGCAAAAGTGTTCCAATTGTCGGATGAAAACAGACTTTTTCCCTGAATGAAAACACATCTTTCTAAACTTGTTGAGAAACAAAGTTAAAAATGGATCTTTCTCCTCATTTTTCTTGTTCACTTCTATTTTGCAGGGAAAAAGAGGAAAGAAAATCAAACTGAAACGTTTATCAGTTCATTAGTGCCTTTCCACCCAAAATGGAAAATTAATGCTGAAAATATTTTTCTTCCATTGACTGACATTTATAATTGTTTTTTCTCCTTATACATTAAAGTAGAATTCTATATCACATGATTGAACATGTGAGATATAGACCTGAGGACATACTTCTGCGTATTCCTTACTATTTCACACTGTGCTAACAGCCTACTTGTATAACATATATTTCTTTGACACTGTTTAGCTCTTCTAACATACCGATCTGTCACTCTTTAAAGAAGTTTTGCAAAGATCTCGATAAGATATATGATCTTTCAGTGAGTTAGTACTGCAACGAACACTTCATAAGCTCTGTCAAACAGTGATTTGTGCGGGACTGCATCAGGCTATTAAACTTATCTTTTCCTAGAACATTTTTCTTTTTCTCAATAAAAGCAGAGAATATTGAAAGTACTTAAAAGCCGAAGGGGTTGTTCAAGTAGTTTCTTGGTATAGAAATACCAGTAAGTTCACAGAAATGACTGGCATGGCTGTTTCAGTATTAACCCGTCATGTAGAAATAGCCAGAGAAAGTGTGACCTACACAGATGTTTAATGAGAAGTTAATTCAAATCTTGAGTTATTTTAATGATAAACGTTTCTCTCCCTTCAAATTATGACCATTTCTACTCATTCCAATAGCAGATCAGTCAAGAGAGGAATGACCCACAGCAGGTAACCTGCAGGGATGGGAATAAAAGTAGCTGTTATTCTGGCTGCTAACATATTTGAGGGAAGGCTGACTATTTGAGTTCAAGCTTATATTTGTTAAAAAAGGAGACTTTTAAGGAAGAAAGCTGATATGTCTATGTCAAATGAATTACTTTGCAGATGCTCTCCATCATTGTGTCTATAAAATAAGATTAAATGCCTTTTACTGGTTATGTCTCAAAAACAATTATTTTGATGCAGGAATAACAAAGGAAACTGCTTGATGTATGCTTCTGCAGGACTCAAGACTAGAAATTGCAAATAGCCCTTTCTGATTTTAAAACCTCGGGGCGGGGGAGGGAGGAAGATACCCATAATAGTTCATAGCCCAGGGTTTATAGTGTACTATATAGTTACTATATTATTTACTTTTTCACTATTAGACAGACAAAAATTATAAGTAACCACTTTTCACTAAGCCCCACACAGGATAGCTTATAGAAAGTTGTTCCCCCATGCCAAGCGATACTTGGTTATAGATGAATGCTGGTACATATTCAACTTGAAAGCTCTTTCTTTTTTCACAGAATCATAGAATCTTCATGGTTGGAAAGGACCTTTGAGATCATCGAGTCCAATCATACACACACCAAAAAAAAACCCCCAAAACAAACAAACAAACAAACAAAAACAACAAAACCCCCCCACAAACCACCACAAACAACCAACCTACAATCTCTGCCAGTCAGACATTTTAAATCATACTTGCATAAGGAAATCATGTTTCATCAGAAAATACACTACTTTCATTCCTCCACGCTTGAGAATTCTGAAAATGTTTTCCCAAATGTGCCAGGGAACTTGCCTCTAGCATAAGGCAAAGCACACAAATTTTGAAGCTCGAGAAATGTTCTCTAAGAAATGCACAAGCCCATGCATTGAAGGTGATAACAGAATGCTGAATACCAACACTAATGTTAATTCTTGCAAAAGAAAAATTAGACCATAGTGCTGAAATAAAATAACAATTACAGATATCTGCTTCTCAAGTGAAAGGCATCTGGGGATTCTTACTAAAAGTGAAAAGGAAAGGTGGAGTAGGTGGGAGAAGCAGATTTAATGCTTTTGTGTTTGGAGTAGAATGTGCTTTTCCTCCCATGTGGAAAGCTGACTGTTTTGGAAGGTACAATATTGTGGGTGCACAGCTCAACACTGAGTTATGAACCAAAGTTTTATGGAATATAAGTTATTCAAAGGTTTTATGCATTCTCTTGATAAATGGCCTATTGCAGATGTCTATTTATTCACAATATTATCCATGAATTTAAACACACTATCTTTCCTGGTTAATGAATCATCATGTAAGTAATTTGGACAAGATCAGTAATGTTATATTATTTCACCTTATGCAGTAGAGTCATTAGGCCATAATGCAATTCAGCACTGCAAAATTATCAGGGTAAGTACCATTAAAAGCAGAATCATGCATATATCCTTGACCCAGTATTTTTAAATGTTTGAGTGTCTGGACATTTTAAATGAAAAATTCATATTATACCTAAGATGAACATTAATCAAAAAGACCCATTCTAATAAAAAGGACTTTATTAGGTAGCCATCTGCTTCAGACCTTAACAGTATGATTGTGGATAGAAAAAAGGAGTCTTAGAATAGCACTTTATAATGCAAGATCTTCATTTTTGATGTATTTCTTAGTCATATCATAAACACTGAGATAAATGAGCAAAATAAAATATTTTTACTACTATTAATTGCACAGTTTCAATTATAAACTTTCTCTTGCTTAATATATCATCAGTGTTTTCAGCTATATTCTAAATGCAGGATCCTTGAGTCGAGTCTGTTGTAAAGAGGAGGGGATAACACTTCCATTCTGATATGGAGTGGAGATTTTATTTCATCATTTTGATAAAAATATTGTGTTTCACAATAAGATGTGTTGCATTTGAGGATGTAATATTTTTACTTTACATTTATATATACATTACCACAAATTTACACTCTTTAGAGTATGAATGCATATTAATGATAGCTATGCAATATAATAAAACATGGTTAACTGAATAAGCTGTATCAAACCTATACATAGACTGAAAGATGTGCTGGTGCATCATGAACCATTCAGGAAAGTACTTTAAAAGGAAGCTTGGATTAAGGATTTTGAATTTCACCTGATGTGCTGAGACCTTGATACACATAAAAGGATAAAGAGTTTGTCTTTTCTAAAGGAGATGTTCAGCTGAAAGGATATAAGAACATTCAGAAAGGTAATTATAGCAATTGAGTCTTGACTAAACAAAAGTACTGCCTAACCACTACATATTCTACCTATTGAGCAGTAGTCTCAACCTCCCAGTTAAGATTCATTATGAAATATAAAAAAGAAAAAACCTCTGAAGAGTTTGGTAACGTCCTTATGACATCCTAGGAGGCTGATTATGATCCTCTGCCATCAAATACAGGAAGGACATTAATTCTGTCAAGAAAGGATGGTTCTAAAAACCAACAGTCATAATGATTTAATCTTCTAAAGGAAAATTCTAAACTGTAAAACTTTCTAAATGAAAACTAAATTGAAGAATTAAGGCCTTCGTTTCTTCTGTCAAAATGGCTAAGACAGAAGCATCTAGAAAATAAGTACAGGGATATAGCTCTAACTTTGTAAAAATGGTTTCTGTAAACAATGTTGTTAAGGAATACTTCATACCAGCAATAATGGTGGAAATCAGACTGAAATTTCACTGTAAGAAGCAGCATGTCCTTTGAGAAGATGTCAAACATTTGTACTTCTAACAGGGCACTACAGTGTTTCCTAATAGTGTTTCTATATATTAACTTATATATACCAACACATACGTATACCAAGTATATGTAATATATATTTAAAAAAAAATGGAATTTTATGTTACCACTGATATATACAGAAGGAAATGTTTGTTACTCTGTGAGATCAAACAACAGCTCTGCATGTTTCAGATGCCACCTAGTGCCCAGTTCTCATGTGTTGAAAGCCCTTTCATGAGGAGAAAACTGATTTTCTTTCTCTAACGATATGTCCATGACACATCCCATATACACATCTTATACTTTAAATTCCAGTTTTAAACCCTGAGTTTAAACCCCCTCTGTAGCAGAAATAATTTTTCTCTCTTTTTTTTTAAACAAGTTGAAAAGTTCAACATACCAGAAGTTTTCTGCCTTTAATGTTAAGACACAATTTGTGAAAAAGGCCTGTGGCGGGGAAGCCTTGGCTAATAAGTCAGACATGAGGCATGGCTGATCAGCCATGGAGAAGTGTACGTATCCTTAGACTATATACTGGTTAGTTCAGATGACCTTTTCCAACAGTAAGCTGAAAGAGATGTTGCATGCTTTCTTTTAAGACTAGCTGGTCTCTGCTTTCTAATCATTTAAACCATAAAACTTTCAGATTAGCCTTTGTAACCATTTAAGAATCAATTCACTAATTAGCAATGCCTATCAGTTCCCAAGTGTCAACTCTTACATTTCTTCTTAAGTCGCCTTAAGAAGTCCCAGTACTTTTCCATAAAATGTGTTTTATTTCATTCTGTTCTCTGCTTTCAGTATTCCTATCATCTTGAATATAAAACCTATACATCTTCCTAATATTTGTGTTATGCCTTGAAAAATGGAACCCTAATTTCAGTAGGAATCTAGATATGACAGTGCATTAAATATATAAAATTAATGAAATTTATTTGACATACGTATTTATTCTTGTCTGTGAAATTTGTGTGGAGACACTGTCTGTGTGATGCCACACAACTTGTTTGTGCTATGACATCATCCTTCAGTGGGCAAACTGCCTTACTCTAAATTCAGTTAGCTTTTTATACCTTTGGTTACTGTAAATAACCAAGGTAAGGACAGACAGTGAGGAACAATGCAGCATTTACAAACTACCTAGCATAAGGCAAAATAAGGTGAGGCATTAATGCAACAGTGGAATAAGAATAAATAATACAGTGAAATATTTCTTACCATAACAGTTCAGAAATTGCAGATGAAATTCTTTTGTGTAACTTGAAAAGCCATAGTAAGAAACACATATTGTAGGAGGAATAGCAATATGGTATATAGGTTTTAGGATTAGTTTTTATTTTAATTGTCCTGGGCTCTGGAAAAAGCTTTGCTCTGTAATTACATCAGCCTCTTCCTAGCTGACTATAGAATACAGCTATGCCAAAAAAGCACTCAGGATCATTGCAGTGTGAATGGAACAATCCTGTTATGACTCACATGTGGACATATCTACACAGCCATTGCATGTCAGGTAGGGTGCATCTTTCTGGGTTCCATCCACCTGGGAAGCTGAACAACCACCGCGTGTGGCAGATACAGTGCCTCAGGCTTTGGACTATACTGATGGGGTTGAATGCTTTCACAACAGTGTGGATGGAGCAACCTCTGCAACGTTTGCAAGTCTACACCCATTCCAAAACTTCATGTAGTCCATGCACTATGTGAATTTTGCTTTGGCAGGGGGGTTGGACTAGATGATCTCCAAAGGTCCCTTCCAACCCCTACCATTCTGTGATTCTGCAAATTAACCTTCCAGCCATACTCAGGGTTTAACTGGTGCCCTCAGCAGCTCTACAGGAATTTAGTGCAGATAAAGCTTTAGTTGAAGTCAAGTGGAATTTGGTAAAGGCAAATAAGGGTGACTGGTGCTGTTAACTGTATAGCTCTCCTAGCTATTTGGTCTTTACTTGTTTTTTATTCCCTTCAGGTAACACTTTAGAAGTGTGTCTGATGGGAAAATGTCAGATTTAACCATATCTACTGAAGTTTATAGTAATTTTTTTGTTGATTTCACTTGGTGCTGAATTATGCTGTCATATGGTAAAATTAGCAACTGCCATTGTCTTTTTGCATGGTCTTTGAGCTCTCTAGTGCTGTTCTGTGTCTTCAGCTGATTTAAACAGATATTCCAAACAGTGTATTGCATGTGAAGGGAATATATTGCAAACCCTGGACCATTTCCTGTATTACATTTTTCATGCTCACTGTATCAATGTTACTGCAGTGCTACAATTACCACTTGTTTCCTTCACATATCCTGGAGGGTCTTTTGCTGTTCTTCTTGTTGGTGGTGTTCTCTTCCTTCTCGAATAATTATATTAATGCAGTTCTAAGTTACTTAATGCTGAAACAGGTTTGTTCCTATACAAATAACATATGATTTTAATTTTGTTGTGCTACATGCAAAGAAGACAAATGCAGTGATTGTTTCAATGTACTTAGAACCAAAATCAAATTCAGTATAAAAATCTACATTTAAAGTTCCTTCAGGATACAGTTTTAAAAGATACCCTTATACTAATCAGTGGCTTTACTTCAGATAATCAAGTTCCTCTGTCATTTTTTGGCATGAAAATAATTTCAAAGGGAAGAAAAAAGCAAAATTACGTCATTCATTAAGAAACAGGTAAAGAAACTATGCAATGTAATTGGCTGTATTATCTTTACTGAACAGTAGAGATCCTCAGTGACGTTACTATTACTAAGATATTTGTCTATCAAGAAAGAGCAATTAAGAACATGAGAAGAAAAAATCATGTTTTACCTTGTTTTCCTTTAGGGAAAAAAAATATCTTTCTCACGCTTCCTCTTGCCTACCTATTTATAGATAGATACCAGAATATCACAGTATCTTCTGATTGACCCACATAAAATCCAGAACGCAAAGGAGTAACTTCAGAAAAGTTTTGGTTGTTAGACAATCTGTTATTTCTATTACTGCTGTAAACAAACGTGAATTTCAGAACAGTGACTCTTCATTCTGCACTTGTATCTTGAGGTGGAAGATCTGTTGGAATCAAGGAATGTTGGAATCACTTTTATTGTTGAATTACTACAGAGGAGAGACATGGATTTTGGGGGAGGGGATTTTTTTTTTTAATTTAATCTCTGTTTTAATAAATCTGTATTGCTTATGGTAGATCTTTCAAAGCATTAATTTATAGTGTCTCTTTGCTCCCTGAGCAATACATATTTGTGGAGTTAAACTGCCACTTAGATACTAAGTTTTTCATTTTTTCCTTCACTGAACTGATATTGCCTACTCCAAATTTTTCTTGTGGTTTCCCTCACCCTGTAAATTCAAGTGGGAAAGGTATGTACACGTACATCTTAATATGCATGTAGGAATACAATGGTATTTCTTTACTCATCAGTTGATTATTCTACTCCCTTTCAGATATAAATCCAGACCATTTTTACTCATATATAGAGAGCAATGTGAATGAGGACAGAAAAGAAAGAAAGCAAATATTATGAGGTAGAGACTATGCATCTAAGTGACTTCTTTAGTTTATAAAACCTTTGAAAAAACTATGTGCAACTAAAACAAACCATTACGAGATTTGATATAGGTGAATTTTTGACAACTGAATTTCAGGCTACTTCATATTGTTACAAATTTATCATCTTTCCTAATATTTGGGACCCTTGGACTGTATAACACTCATATCCATACATGCAGCACTTCTGAAATCAGTCCTGAGTCTTCAATACCAAAGCATTCTCACTTGTCAATAAGACAAACTACACATTCATTGTTTTTCCAAGGGATATCTGTCTACAGCTATGTTCTAGTATTTCCAGTTACATCAAGTCCTGTCCCAAAAGACAGCTGGAGTAGTCCCTAGAATGGCATATTCCCTGAACGATACTCAAGTTTGTCTGGCAGAGAAATTAGTGTTTGGAATAGTAGACACCAGTGAACACACAGTCTAGGACTAGCGCCATGCAGTGATACAGGGAGATATCCAAACTGACAGTGTGGGGATACCAGGAATATCCAATCAAAAATAATAAATGAAACAAATATTAGCCTCTATTGGGATATTTCATAGGTTTTTCAATGAGTTAGTGCTCATAAAGGTATACATTTGATATTGAGAGTGTAAAGTATCCTCACTTTAAGTCAGGAAAAATGGGATCATAATGATTTGTAATAGCTGTGAACAAAAACTGTGATAAAGATATGGATCAACCCTTTAAAAATAGACAAAATTCCTTATGTCCCTAAATTTCTAATATCAGATTTAGTGTATGAAGAACATTAATCTGTAGCAGAGAAAATACAAATGGTTCCCACTGAACTCAGTGCAATCCAATGATATGACAAATACTTGTTCTGGATATTTGGACATTAAATTATAAATTTCATGCTTAAATTTAGGGACGACAGGTGCTACTTTTGATTTTATAAATAACATAAAAGAAAAAAATCCTGACTTAAAATCTGAATAAAAAGAAAGTAAATTTGAAGTTTCCATATCTGTTTATGACTTGTTTCTCCTTGAGTGAATGCTGAGAATCTCTACTTCTGCCAGCCTTGTTTTTGAAACTATTGTCACAAAGAAATTATATTTAATGTGATTTAATTTGAATAGCTTATTAATTAGTATTTAGAAGTGGCTGAATTTCTGCTAATTAAACTCTTTAAATGAGTGTGTCCATTCCTGCTAAGCAGAAGTCTCTGAGGTGTATTCTACCTACAGTCTTTGAACAGGATTTCCATTGACATTAACAGGAATTAATGAAACAGAAACTTACTGAAAAGCATCGAAGGGTATTTTGATCTTGGTCTTTTATTACCATGTTAAAAAAAATAAAGGACAAGTAAGTTCACACATACCTCACTTACAGGTGGAATCTTGATTTTTAAAAAAACATTTTGGTTTTGCGCAAGCAAACAATGCACATGATTTCAGAGATAACTGACAATTAAATCTAGGACAAAGAAAATTCTTACTTGGAGAGACACTGAAACAATTGTGACAGCTTGCCTTAAAAAGATGAGCAATAGTACACAATAAAAATGTAAAAAAGTAGGAGTCTGTAAAAAATTAAATTATGCTTATTTTCAGAGTACATGAACAAGGAGAAGTTCTGCCAAATTACAAAATCCTTCTCCATGCTTCATATCATTACTGAATATCAGAATGTCACCGAAGTCAAGAATCTGTGCAGAGCTGAACAGGAATTACAATCTAGTTTGGCAGTTCCTGTGTTCCCTGACAGGTGACAGTCTCAAGGTAACGATCCGCAGCTTTAAATGGCAGGGAGTTAGTAGCGCACTGTCACAGTCAATTTGAAAATAGGTACTACCTATCAAAGAAGACTAATACAGTTACTTGGTGAATTAAACACACCCCCTCAAAATAATGCACTTGAATAAGTCCAAAATGAAAATATTCACAGAAGAAACCAATATATTCTAAATTGTACAATTTATTTTCTACTTTATTATCTAGAATCAGAAACAAAATGACCTGATGGGTTAGAAGTAGTAACATACTCACTAGCCACTTTCATAATATTAAAAAGTTAATGGAAAATGCCAAGTATTCTTTTTAGACAAGTCATATAGTATTGCAACTGAAAAATGAGTTTTAGAAGGAGGGTGATTTTTAATTAGTGCTTTAAAATATAATATACTTTCATATGAATATATTGCCTTCTCTAGGCAATTCTTGATGAGACAGCAGTAAGAAGAAAGGAAGCAATTTTAGGCAGTGACTGTTAAAGGCATCACTAATCTTTATATTCTTCTTTTCAAAGGACAGAGAATCTTTTTGTGACCTTTTTATAAAGCACTAAGAAATACAGGCCTCTAAAAGATTTCATCTGCTTGGAGAAGCTGAAAATAAAACCACTGTGTAGCAGCAGAGTTTTCAAGTTAATATAATATGATTGATAAGACAACCAAAATCCACAGGATGGTATTCTTACCTCTATTTTGACATGCTATGATGATACATAATAACTGGGGTGTCCTTGAAAACCTTTAAGGATTTAAGAGAAATCCCTTTGAACAAATATGCAGGGGTCAACTACAGCGTTGCCTTTGTAAAGCTTGCAAGCAGATTTGAGGACACAGATTTGAGCAGAAGAGTTTTGTTGGAGTAGTAAGAATATCAACCATTTAGGTGAGCTTTGAAGTGACCAAGATGAAACAGGCTATCTTCTTACTTAGGCACTGTGTCCTTGTGCAAGGCAATGAAAGTCAAATCCAGTTCCACAGAGTTTATTATATAAGAGAAAGAAAGAAATAGCCGCGACAACATCAGCAACTAATCTGCATAGTTAACATATTCACATTTATGATGCTGAAACATCAGTCAAAAGGGTACACAGTTGGGGTGTGAGTACCAGCTAGTAAAACTGAACTCTAAATAATGTCCTCAGAGATCAAACTAACAGCAGAGCTGTGACCCATTTTGGGTTCACAATGGTTTATAGTTCTACATTAAGAGTAGAAGTCACGCAGATCTGTGGTATTCCATCTGTTTAAATTAACCAATCCTTTGCTCAGAAATCAGTTACCCACAGTATCTCATCACTTTTGTCTCATTGTCTAAAATCTACTAAATCATTCAACACCTTCCTGTCCCTAAGCTCAGGCTTATGTTTGTTAAAACCTCCTCCTAGTGTTCTGTCTTGAGTACTTTTATTTATTCTTCCAAATTTTGATTGATTCAAATCTGATCTTCTTTTATGTCTGTATTACAGTTTTGTTTATTGTTTTGCATTTGTATAACTTGAGTCAGCAATACATCAAGTTCCTTTGTTTCTTCCTCCTATGTAATGAGTTCTTTGCTATCAATTAAGAAAAATATATGAATATATCTACAGCTGGAGCTTAAGGAAAACTTCATGCTCATTTTTCTGTAATATTCTGCCTTTGGGTATGTGGGTACATAAGTAGATACATAATAGACTAAGTCAGTAATGGCTTTTCAGTGTTCAGAGTTGTACAATATCCATGAAAACACACTATCTACCCAAAGTTGCCATAATTTATGTGTTCTGTATTCTTCAGCAAAATGAAGTATTGATTTATAAAAACATTACAAGTAATAATAAATATGTCTTCTCCAGAATTACAGAGTAGTTCCTGTGGCAATCCAGGAGTTCCACCAAAGGGTATCTTGTATGGTACAAGATTTGATGTTGGTGACAAAATCCGATACAGCTGTGTAACTGGATATATTTTGGATGGCCACCCTCAGCTTACTTGCATAGCTAACTCCATGAATACGGCATCATGGGACTTCCCCGTTCCTATCTGTAGAGGTAAGAGAAATGCTACGGTAATGTTCTCAAAGATCTACATTATCTTTATCAGTATGAACAACTTTAAATCTCTGTTTCAATTATTAACTTTTAGACTGCAATTAAAGAAATACAAGCCTTTTTGAATATTTTGATCTCTTGCTTACATATATGATGTATCTCAGCATATGCATCTACTAATTTTTAAGTCAATATCCTATTAAAATCATATTTCTCATATATTTTAATATATATAGAAAGAAAGAAGAACTAGAAACCTAGTAATAAGTATACTATAAATGTCTGTGTTCAACATATTTACAACTATGGGAATGTAAATTTAGGATCCATTAATAGTTCCTAAGCATTGACTTCTTGTTAAGTATTAACATGGATGTTGAGCAAATAGAAATTTGAAACTACCAAAACAATTGAATTAGAGGGACTCCCCCTCATTCTCAGTTAGATTTGGTATCTTAATACTTCTATATATGTGATATCCCTTGTTTTCTAACAAATATTGTAGGTCAAATCCTTTTCTCTTGCTCACATTAGAAATATAGCAGTAGTGGGGAATCCTATTTTATGGGCAAATCTTATTTTTTGAAGCTATTAGAGAGAAATAATGTTTGCAGGGTAATGAAAAGAGCTAACCTGATAAAATGGAGAAATTATCACTACTACACACAACCAAATATAATATAGTATTTTGATGAAACACTGTTATGTCAGGCAAGCTCGAGATCCTTTCTGGATTCACAGGTTAACTTTACAGAATGTAACATTTATATTTGTCTGAAAAAAATGATGCAGTCTTGCATGGGCTATAAAACATTAAAACTTGAAGGGGCTATACAAACATTCCAACTGAAGTTAGCATTCTGATAAATTTCTGATTAAAAAAAAATAAAAATTCGGTTGGGTTAAAGCCTGGTTGACCAGTACCACAAAAAAAGTGGTTATATATTGGAAATGTGTATCATTGGAAACACCATTCTATTGTTTCCTTTTTTTGGCATAGAGCTATTTAATATGTTTATCCATGGTCTTGAAGAAAATACAAAGTTATTACTACTAATAATATTTTCTAGTAAAATTATTTATAACTCCTAAATCTTCCCTTGCTACTTCCAGAAAAATGTTAGAACATTTTTTTACAAAGAAGATACCCAATCAAGGCATAAATCCAAATTTTTTTTTGCGGAGATGATTATAAAAAAGTTTTGATGAGAATATGTTAACTTACACAAAACTTACATTTGGAACAAAGTAGAAGGTTAATGGACTTCACTGTAGACCATTGTTCAAATTCTTGATCTGCCAATTTTAAACTGAATTGGCATAAAAAATTGTACTCTTAAATAAGGAAGATGAGAGACTTAAAACTGATGCTTCCACTTGCCAGCCAGTCATCACAGTCACACTGTTACACTGTACTTTTGATTCAATGTTTTTCAGCAGAACATTGCATACATTTTGTTTTTATTCCAAGGGGATGTGAAAATACACAGTGTAAATTTGAATTGGAATTATAAAATCCCAAAGTAATCCTGTGGTTAAACATAACTCCAGTGCGTAAGCAGAAGACTATCACACAAGAATATGGAAAACATATTTATTTTTATTCATGATTAGACAGGTCATTATCTGAATATTGTCACTCTCTAGGGCAAAAAAGAGTTGACAAATTGGAAAGGATTCAGAAAAACAGGAAACAAGTTCCACTAGGTTTCAAAATTGTAATTTTGTCTAGAGACTGAGGAAACTCAAACTTTTCAGTGTATGTGAAAGAGGATGAAGAGGTGACTTGATTTACTGCAGAAACTCATTTACTGATTTACTGCAGAAAGGAAACATTTTTTGGAGAAGACAGTGCTCTAAGAAGTAGCAGTGAAGAATCTAATGGGTAAAAGCTTGACAAATTAAAAATAAAAAAAACCAAAACAACAACCTACACATTTTAATAGTGGTGGTTATGAATTACTGAAGCATAACCTAAGAATGTGACAGATTCTTGATTTAAGTTTTAACATCAGGCATAATGGCTTAAAGACTTAATGTACCACATTACTGTAATGATACTTTTGGTCTATGCTCGATAAAAAAATTAACTAATTATTTTCAATAGCTCCTTCTATGAGTCTATGTTTGATATCAGAAACACCTAACTTTACATTTAATACAGAGACCTTTGTGGTTCCATTCTAATGAACTTGTCCTAATTTTGTCTAATGCAATTATCCAACTCAGAATTCTGCAGAAGGTTGCTAAAGGTGATTACCCACTAATGAGCTTCTTATCTCTTTCTCTCTGTTTGCCATGGAGACTCTTCTTGATTAAAGACTCATCTTTAAAAAGTTCCTCTGATATAAGTCTTATTGTTCCCTACCAATGGTCATTACATCTAAACAGGGAATCTTGAGACAAACAAATGAAGTGATGTGTAATGTTCAGAGTATATGTGTAAGAATTGATTTTTCTCAACGCTAAACAACTTGACTAGTAGTTTCTGGTAGATGGCCATGTCTCTTCCAGATATGCATATACTAGTTGTTCATTTTAATATAATTAGTAGGATTGGGGAAATACAGAGTTTTTCAATGCCATGAGCTAGGAAATGCCATTGTCTGATTTATTAGAAAAAAAAAACCAACAAGAATAGCAAAAAAAGGATACGTTATCCAATATTAATTTGTTTGGTTTTACCTATAGAAAATAAATTCAACAAAGCTCAGAATTTAGAGCATGCTTAGATGCCAGTGGAGTTAAGCTCATAGATGTATTTAGATCATCTGTGTATAAATGTCATTGTCATCTGCCACTTGTAATTCAGAACAAGTAAATTTGGGGAGTAATTTTTTTTTAGATCATTCCTTTTATATTGCCTTAATTTTGAATGAAAAGATCAGGAGGAAGTTATGCTCCTGTTTAAGCAATGTAATACTTATGGACTGATATCTCAATGAGGGGAATTTAATTGGAATCCATAGTGCTTTGTATTGCCACAACCATCCATACATGAAACCCTATTGCATGCTTATGGTTTACATTTGGTGCATAACACTGATATTTTTTGGGGGCCAGATCTTATTCATGAAGCTCAAATGGCTTCCTTTTTCTTTACTAGTGTCCATAGGACTGTATTGCAAAATCAGTGTGCGCATCTAACAATAGCTTTATTTCATATCCTGTTTCTCAGTGAACGTAGCTCGAATACACAAAGTTTTTCACCTGTCATTTGCAAGCTCTGATATTCATTAAAATACTGTAATTTTTATTAGATTTACTATAAGTGCAAAAATACCTTAATTAAAAGAAAACTAAATTGGATGTATTGTGTTGTGGTCAATTATATTGTGCACTACCCATGACTAGTTTTAAATGAAGTCTTCTTCCCTGACAAATTAATTTTGATAAGGTTGTTTTCAACAGTGGAAAATGACAGCAGCTTTATCATATCACCTATTCCTGAGATAATGTTGCAGCTTGCATTTTCTCCATAACGCAGCAAGCCAGGAATAATTTACTGAGGCTAATAAATAAGGTTACATTTATATATAGTATTGTCATTCTATAAAGGTTCCAATAATTAGACACTTTCATAATCAATGAAGTATTCTGACTTTTACATTTTTAAAGTTTTTCCTGTTCCAGGGTAAAATGGATGTTGTAAGAATCTTCATGCTAAAACCATTTTCTTTTAGAATAAATAAATTTCAAAAACAGAATATAGTTTTCTTTGTATTCCTAGAAGTTCTATTAAAATATTTTCACTATTGCCTGTACATATAGCTACAAAATATTTGTCACTATAACACTTCTGTTCATATTTTTAATAAGACACTTTGTTTTTCCACTTGTTTGAACTGACATACATTTTGGTCAGACAAGTGCATAAACCACTGACTCTAGGTACTCATGACTATACATATTTCAACTACATGAGGTAAGTTTTATGTCAGATAAAAAAGAGAGCATCTTCAAATGAAATAAAAGAATACCTAAGAGTCTCATAGACCCCCAAGTACACTTTCTTGAAGGGGTGTATCTGTCTATGTATGGCCTATAATGGTACAGAATTTTGAAAAAACCCAACAACCAACTAATTATCACAATAATTTTGTGATAGTGTGGCAAATAGAACCTAGTAATATAAGCAGTAAATAAGCTGACTCTGCCTTTGTGTCTTTGTTGTAAACTGGGCTGTTGTAAACTTGGCTGTGGAGAGAACAAAGCAGGAGATAAAGTCAAAGTACTGCACTTGATGCCACGCAGTACATTAACTAGTGGAACTGACAGTACACACAGAGGAAAATAAAGTGCGCTAACTTAAAGGCGGGAATAAATTACACTTCATAGGGAACGAGCAGTTTTTTGTCTGAAGCCAGTTCTTATATACAAACAGTTGTCACTGCTTATCCTTGGAAAAGCCTCAGTACAGCTGTATGAGACTGAATTGAAATGTTGGATTATTTAAAGAAAGTTAAAAAGAAAATCAACAAAAATGTTTAGTAGAATCATGTATCTGTATATAAGATATGAAGATGAACTGACTTCATTTCTAATCAAGTTTATTTGTTAGAAACCCCTAAAGACTATTTTAAGGTGTTAAATGTATAATTATCTCAATTCCAGTTTGGGCCAGTAAATTATGCTTATGCTAGGTAATCGTTTCCCTGTAACATCTTACATTCTTCTTAGGTTCATTTTCATTCATAAAATCATACAGTCATAGAATACCAGATTAAAAGGGACCTCAAGGATCATCTGGTCCCACCCGTCTTGGCAAAAGCATGGCCTAAACAAGATGGCCCAGCACCCTGTCCAGCTGAATCTTAACACTGTGCAATGATGGGGAAGCAACCACTTCCCTCGGGTGATTATTTCAATGGGTGATCGTTCTTATTGTGAAAAATTTTCCTTTTGAGTCTAGTCGGAATGTCCCCAGGAGTAACTTCTGCCCATTGCACCTCATCTTTTCCATGTGACTCCTTGTAAACAGGCAGGCTCCATCTTCTTTGTAGGCATCCTTTAAATTCTGCAATATGCTGACAAGGTCACCCCTGAGGCTTCTTTTCTCAAGGCTGAACAAACCCAGTTCTCTCAGTCCTTCCTCATATGACAGGTTTCCCAATCCTTTGATCATCTTGGTGGCCCTCCTCTCCAGCCTCTCCAGTTTTTTTGTATAGTGGGGACCAAAACTGAACACAGTATTCCAGGTGTGACATGACCAGTGTTGAGTAGAGTGGGATAATGACTTCTTTGTCTCTGCTGGTGATGCCTTTGTTGATGCAACCCAGCATCCTGTTGGCTTTCTTTGCCACTCTAGCACACTGTTCACTCATATTGAGCTTGTTGTCCACCAGGACCCTCACGTCCCTTTCCACAG